>NC_137118.1:21432481-21819981 GCF_949357685.1 Gobio gobio | reverse complement strand
TGACTATGCTGGTCCATGGAAGAAGGTATGTGGATGGCGCAATCCATTTCTATTGGTGGTCAGTTGTTCTGTCACGGCTGGGTGGTTGTAATCACAAACCTCACAACGAAGAAGACGAATAGCTCCACAAAGTCTCCATTACTAAATCCACAAGGAAATACTCATAACACAAAGAAAAACCTCAACCACTACAGCCTAAACGCAAACGAGAACTGACAAAGGAACAAACAGAAACTCAAGGTATAAATAGTGAAAGTAACAAGCCAAACTAAATGATGAACACCTGAACTCAATTAATCAATCCATGTGTAACCATGGTAACTGATGAGAAGGGAACAGCACGAACAGAATCAATAAACTACCAGCAAACACTAGAACAGAAAAGCTAAATCAAACAATAAAAAACGTAAACAGATACAGACTCTGACAATCAGGTTGCTACAACTGCCCTAATGTCATTAATAAGAATAAGAAAGAAAGAAAGAAAGAAAGAAAGAAAGAAAGAAAGAAAGAAAGAAAGAAAGAAAGAAAGAAAGAAAGAAAGAAAGAAAGAAAGAAAGAAAGTTCTTGGGGGGGGGGGGGGAACCTTATTAGGCAATTTGGCGTAAACATCTTGACTCCTTGGGATTTACCAACCTTGAAACATCACATAGAAAAGCGAACTGTGATTGGTTGCTACTTGTCAATCAGACAGGTCCTTCCTGACTAAGTGGACAGTAAGATACAAATTTGACCAGAATTCACACTGACATGGAGCAGGACTTGAAGCCAAAGTCCATGCAGCAGTTTGACCTTCAGAAATTGCTTGTTTCTGGAAAATTGCTTAGGACACACACACACACACACACAAAAAAAAACCTGGTTAAGATAGAATTTCTTGGTAGATCATGAATAGAATGTCAGCCAATTTTACTTTTGGTTATAAAACAATGTCTTTGTTCTGTCTTCTTGTTTATTTAAGCATCTTTGCATCCTTTGTGAGGCATCAGCTTCTCCGGTATTTCCATTGTTATAAGCTTGTCTTGGACATGCTTGGGTACAGTGAGTTCATTGTGTCTCTTTGATCTTCCATACACTTAAATATTCTTCAGAAGAGCAGAAACTGGCTAAATGTGAAAGAGAAAAGTTCTCCCCTATTCTCAGCGCCTTTATTCTTTCTTTCTCTCTTCTTTTATCAGTGTCAGTCTGACAGGATGTTCCAGCTTTAATGTATCAGTCCTTTCCAGAAGACCAAATAAAATATTTAAAGTTATTGTCCCAATTTCAGGCACCGTTAAGGCCTCATATTAGGGCCAAACGTGGGCAAGGTTGTTTGATCACGGCCCATTTGTGGTCACAGCACAATTCACAGTCATTGTGTTCAGCTCTATTGTGACGTGTGGGAATATAAATTGTGCCGCTAGGACGGTGTTGGCTGCCGTTAGTCAGGGCCTATTACAATCAGTCAATTGGATCAGCGCTTCCAACTCCTCAAAGACTGATGAGCCGACATCATTAACAGCTTTAAAAACTTCAACTGCTGCCACTGCAGACTGGTCTGACAGACTGCCAAATTTATTCTTTATTTCCTAAACAAATAAGCCACAAACAAACCGGAAAAGCACGATTCATTTTGATGGATAACTTGGAACCTTGAAAAATCGAAAGCACAAATTGCCAGTCATTTAGGTTGTGGATGTAGATAGTGAAGTGTGTAACAGAATTGCATCTGGCAAAGCCAGACTTTTGACTTTGACGTAAAGGATGGTACACATTTCAGATGGTTCTGGACGCCCACCTTTTTCATATATTCACACCTTTTTCATATTCTTAGAAACCAGCCGTTTTCTTATTACATGCCATTTAGGATCGAGTCGATCTGAAACAAATGAACAAAAGCGAATAATAACCGAAAAATAAATCAAAGTGGTACAAGAGAACGCTTGCAGAGAAAACTGCCTAAAATACCAGAAATGTGTATCCTTTCAAAAGTAATTTGTAGCTTTTCACTAACGTAAAGCAGAATATGCTCTGTTTATGGACATCTAGGTGCTGAACTCATACAATATGTGAAAACACAGTATTTATCAACACAATATTTTGCAACATAGGCATGAAAAACTAGAGCAAACTACTCATTGTTTGAAATAAGACATCTGGAGTTTGGGTCACACATCTGGAGTTTTGTTCACACACAGTGACGAAATCCAAAAGATTTAAGCAGGTTAAAGCTACAGTTTAGGGTTTGGGAATCAGTTCCAAGTAAACGTGGATTTCCATAAGATACAATAGCCATTTTACCTTGGTTGTTCACTTGGTTGTTAAAGGAAATATTCAAGATAATTACCCAGAAATCACTTTCATTTATGCATAGACCTTATGCGGCAGAGAAACAACCGCATAGCCATCTTTAGAATTTTGTGTTTGAACTTCCATTTTTGCAGTAGCTCTGTATATTTCTATGGCATCGCTGTCGAAGAGTAATTAGCTGGTGAAGTGGATTTACTAATTGTAGAGTTAACAAAAGTTATCATGAGCATTGTAATGCTTGAAGCCGATGTCAACAAGTGTCAGTAGACACGAGCGGTTCATTCATAAATCCGTAAGATCTTACCTTCATGCTGTGGAAACACAAACAGGAAGACAGAAAACGAGCACGGGGCAGGGCTACACAAGATCTATAGAGTGCAACAGTTGGGTTCAAAAGTAAAACTCCATTCATTGCCTCAAAAGGGAAACTGATTTTAAACAATAACTTATAAACCTTTAAAGACAGACCAACTGTGAGCTACGAGGTTGTTAAGTTCCATGGTAAGTTCTTTTGTTGAAGCCATTTGTTAAAGGGGTCATAGAATGGTACATGCACTTTTACAAGTTGATTATACGGAAATGTGTGTTGGCAGTGCCTGTACACAACCATCCTATAATGATAAAAATACATCCAGTGTTTTTTTTTAATCTCCTTATATATTTTCCCCTGTCTCAAATCGAGCCGTCTGATCGTGTGACGTTACACGGTGTACGCCCCTCCTAAGATTGTTGATTGACAGCAGCGTTTCAACACAGACCCACCCTGAGCGAGCTGTCATCAGTCCGCCATTGTTGATACGCTGGAGCAGAATGGCGTCTAAGCGATTGTGGTGTTGTGTTGTTGGGTGTAATAACGAACACAGCAGTCATTTTGATGTTCCTAAATCCGAACCGCTGAAGACCCAGTGGCTGCTGAGTTTTGTTTTAGAAGGGAATATTCCCCCCGATCAACGTCAATGTTTGCGTGAATAATTTCTCAGCAGACTGCTTTATAAACGAGCGTCAGTATAAAGCAGGTTTTGCTAATAAGCTGCTCTTGAAAAAATTATCCTGTTCCTGCTGCACCTCAGGAAGATGTGAGTGTAACGTTTTATTAACCTTTATATTAATCTTTGCAAATCGCTTGCACGCTTCACGATGAATGAGGCTAAAGTTTACAGGGTAAGTTACATTACGGCATGCTTTCTGTGTATGACGTTCTCAATATAATTCATAATCCCACGTTTATAATGAACAACGCGTTATGTTTGTTATTACAAACTGTGTAAGTTACTCGGGTGATAAAGTTAACGTGGTAACACTACACTAAGCTTACTTTTGTACATGGTTTATAACGGTGTCTGTTACTGATTAAGAAGTAATGTAAAAAAAAAAAAATCTTATAACACAACATCAATCTGTCAATGAACTAACACATCAGTAAACACATAGCAACTACGCTACTCTGCCAGTACAAAGATAGATCAAAGTGACATGACGTTAACCAACCATTCAGAAACGTTCATCATCTGTTCCTGGTCCAACTCCGGTTCAAAATGATAAGGTTGCTCAGATGTGTCCTCAGAGACTCCCGTTGCCATTATTTCTCGAAAATATACCCTCAAATGTTGTCAAGGCAACACTCCACGTGTGTTGTGGTGTTGTGTCGGGTCGAACCGAACGCCCCACAGAGCAGAGGGGGCGGGGTGAGCAAAGCTCATTATCATTTAAAGTCACATACACTGAAATGACTTGCTGAAAACTAAGCTGGTTTTGACCAGGTAAAATGAGTGTTTTCTTACAATACTAATGATAATTTTTAATTAAAGTATATTACAAACTTTTCATTTAGACACTAAAGAATCATATTAACTTGTACAAAAATGTCATTCTATGACCCCTTTAAGTAAGTGATAATGTACGCAGAATAAACCCTGACCAAGTCAGTGCTGCGAAGCCATAGACTGTATAAAACTATGGACATAGTGTCCGTGACATCTCCCATTTCTAAAAAGAGCATTTTTGAAGCCCAAATTGGGCGAAGCCAGCCGTTGCCACCTTGGTAGCGCGTCACTCCCAGATAACCGAAATTGGGCAAATAGGCGGGACGTGGGTGGAGCTGAGGTGGCATTATGGCTAACAGACAGCAGAAAAACGGCAATCCACCTGTCACTCAAGTGGCCACACCCTTAATTATGCAGAACTTTAAGGCTTAATATAATTTAAATGGCTTAGTTATAAATAAAAAAAAATACACCCTCCTCACAGTTATCATGGAGGGCATAATTAGCTATATAGACCAAAACCACTTTTTGTACCAGGCTGTAGCATTTTAACATGGGGGAGATACAGATTTGACTCTATCTTTTGGAGCTAGTCTCTAGTGGCCAGTCGATGAATTGCAGTTTAAGTCACTTCCGTGTTGGCTTCAAGAGAGACAGCGGGAGGTTGCCGCTTGCTAGAAGCGGATATTTAAAGGATACGGTAAAGTCATACTACTTATTAAACTGTATTTCACCACATAAATAATTATGGGGATAAGAAATATTAATTTGAGATTAACCTGTTTTAACCCCCTCGAGTCAGCGGTCGTGCCGGCACGATCAGCTTGCTTTTTTTCTTATCTGTGCCAAAGAGACTCAAATAACTGTCATTTTTTTATCATTCAGGCAAGTGTTATACATTATTATAATCTATTCAGTTTCTATTTTTTCTTGTGTACAGTCACAATAAAAACTAAATGTTTTGCTTTTTGCAAAATAAAGAAAACAAACATGATGCGCGATCTGCAGCCTCTCTGTCAAAGACGTTCATTCAGCTTAGTGAATACTTGTCTCACAAACATGAGACGTATGTCTAAAGAAACGTTGAAATGTCAGGTTTTAAACAATGCAAACCAAATCGAAAACAAATATGCTCTGTTTATGTAATCTGTTTGAAATGAGAGTGATGTCAGTCGATATTTTGTTTCTTAAGATAATAATCAGCAACTTCAAATGACAATTTTTTTTTTCACCATCATTATTTATTTGATTGATTGTTGTTCTTTCCTTCACTAAAGTCGTTAAGTACACAGTCTTGTACCTTTGGGTTACACTTTATTTTAAGGTGTCATTGTTACAGTGTAAAAATATTTAAGTACTGAGTAATATTAACCAACAGCATGTACTTAGTATAGTGTTAGGGTAGGATTAGGGTTTGGTTGGGGGTTAGTTGCATGTAATTATGCATAATTTACTGTTACATATGTACATGTAACATATGTCACAATAAGTGTCACCTACCTTTGTTACTTTGTCCCATTTTCAAAAACTTTTGCATAATATAAAATGTTGTAATGTTGTAATTCACCTCATAGCTGGTTGCCTTGGTTCATGGTTTATAGCGCTTATAATAAAGACTTTTTAAAAATAATGAATGGATAATAATAGTGGGACACAAGTGTGCTGCTGTAGTTGCTTCTCTTAGCACTGTTTGTATGAATCAGGCCTCATGCATGTGATAAGAGATAAGAGGAACCCTTTTGAAATCATAAAATTACACATGGCCGCTTTGAGATTAAACACGGAATTACCCAATAAATTATAGACATTTGTGTTTTGTGTTTATTTGAAGAGATATATATTGCACAGCAGGGTGTTTTGCAGTCTTCCACGGTTTTGACGGAGCGAGACCAATGCAGTGACAGCTGATAGATATGAATGAACACACAGATACCCCATTGTGCCAGGCCTTTGCCGTGCTCTCTATTAGCCCTTCAGCAAATTGGATTCTTTATAGCCTCAGTAACAGGCTGAGAGAGCTGGATCTGAATCTCAGCCTTATAATATGGTTTCCAATTCATTTTCATTACTCTGCAGCCTGTGAGAACGTATACTGGCAAGCTATACCGTAGAAGAGAATGTTTGCCTCTATGTGTGAAATTAATTCTCCAGGGTAGCCAAGAATGCCTGTGGATTTGGTGAATTTTTATGCCACGAATAATTGCCCGTCTCTATAATTTGGATATAAAAATAAAGACATAATTGTAATCCTCGGGTCAGGAAATGAAAGGATGGCTCCCGCTAATTTCTTTATATGGAGCCACTTAAAGAATTAATAGTCAGGGAGCTGAGGGAATAGAACTGTACATTTTTGGTACATTCATCATGAAATGACCACCCACTTATCCAGTGTTACTGATATTTTGAGCTACCAGAGAAATACTGATTCAAACGTTTTGTTGATAGCGTCTTCTGTAATACATGCTGTGTTCTGACATGAGAGGAGTTTGATCAGAGCTGATAATCAGAGTACAAGACAAATCGAGCACAAACAAATGTCCAGTTTTATCTTTTTCATAGAGATGAAATCTAGGGTGATATCTCTATGATACACATCAGTGGGTGTTTGATTAGAGATCAAATAATCCATGAAAAAAATATGTATTGGTGATGCATGCTGGGGCTTAGAATTTAATTTAGTCCATAGAGAATATTTATGGGCTAATGTCACAGAGACTTTTGGGTGGCTTCTTTTGCCTTGGGGTATTAAGAAACTACCCAGGACATCCCTAGCAAACAACCAATGCCTTAATAACCACTCAGAACATCTTAGCATCACTCTGGCAATGACCTAGTGTTGTGTTCGTAAGTGAATTGTATTAACTGCTATTTTGAAAGAGTCAGAAATTATATAATTTGTGGAGAACACAAGTGAATGAGTAAAAATCTAGTTTTTATTATATTTATATTCAAACACTCTTAAAAATTGGGTTCAATTGGGTTCTAATGTATATTGAACTCTAGGGTTCTTGACTCCATTGTAAAGAACCCTTTATGCCAAACAGGTTCTATATAAGAGAAATGTCTTAAATTATTGCAATGATGCTAATGATGTTTCTTGTATGTTTACGAGCTGTTTATGTCAGGATCCTGCCCTGACAGTCTTGTCTGTTTTGTCCTTGTTTAGTGTTTCTTTGTTTGTCTTGTGCTTGAGCACATGGCTGTGTCTTTGTTTGTGTGTTCCTCTTGTCCTGCCTCCTTGTTTCCCTTTACCACGCCCCCTTGTCTAGTCCTCATTTCACTAATTGTGCTCACCTGATCCTCATGTGCTCTGGTCCCTTTATATTGTGCTACTTTCCCTCATGTCCTTGCTGGTTCGTTGCGTTTGTTTGCATTCGTTGTCTGTCTTATCTTGTCCTTGTGATTGCTGTTGCTCTTGCCTAGTTATTGCTCTTAGCCTTATTTTCCCTAGCCTTATTTTTTGGTTTTCTCTAGCTTTGATTTTGTTTCCCTATAGTTTAGTGGTCTTATTTTTCTCTCTCTAGTTTCCTGCAAGTTTGCAATTTTGTTTTATTTTTGTTCTAGTTCCAGTCTTTTATTTCTAGTATTTATCTTGTTTATTTTTATATTATATATTTATATCTCTTGTTTTCTTTTTAGATTTCTGTTTCTTAGTTGCATTTTCCCTATTCTTTTGTTGTTATTTTTGCTCTTGTTTATTTCTTGTTGTCTTGTCGTGTGTGTGTGTCTTGTGTTGGTTCCTGTCCTGAGTTCCCTTGGCCACTGTCTCCTTATCCCTGGCAATCAAGACTGGAGCTGATTCTGGGAGAGGACATCAAGTCTCAGTTTCCTGGTGTTCCAGCCTGGGTTGTCCCACCATCTGCCTGGTGTTTCCTTCCAAGCGTCGTCAATTTCATGGTCTCCCTGGACTGGTCTCAGTGGTCATCCTCCCTGCCTGTCATCGTGGTGTCTGTCCCCTGCCCTGCTGTTTGAACTCTCACCTTACCACTTCCTTGTTGTGCCCTGTCTAGAGTCTTGTTAATAAAGTCTTTGATGTTCAATCTGCATCTGGGTCCTCAGTTTCAGAAACCCTGACAGTTTAATTCATAAAATTGTACCGTAAAACTTCAAATAATAGCCGAGTCCCAATTAGACGCCTGTCTCTTTTAAACGCCTGGTGTGACGACAGGTTCGGGTATATAAAGGCCGGTCTCAAATAGAGGCCTGGTCTGTTTTTTAGTATCGGGCTGTATTTGATCTTCTCAAACCCGTCAGATCGTCTGTTCTATGTTTTGATTAAATTTCAAGTGACAGACGGAACCGTTCATGAACGACTCATCACTATGGCAACATAACAAAGAGGTTAACGAACTTTCAGTCTTCAGTTTTTCTTAATTCTCTCAATACCACCATGGAGAAAAGTATAATTTGACATTTAAGCTGACAGTTGTCAAATTTCAAGCATGGGTAAAGCTGGATACGGAGCGGCTGAACAATTAATGCTTGCGCGCAGACGTGCGCGTGTGTTTGTGTGTGCGAGGGAGAAGGAGGAGATATATTTCATTAACTTCGGGATGTTATCCTTAGGTATGTGGCCTGACAGTAGCTTCTGATGGAAGCGGGGGGGACGTCGCCATTTTCGCAGGGGATTAACGTTATAAACGTTTCTTCCTTTCGTTTGCTTATAATTAAGTCTATTATAACTATTCACATCATTTACTGTGGTAAAGTACAATAAAAAACTGTGGGACGAATAACTAACCTTTTTACTTCAAACTTTATTTAACACAGTTTGTTCTTGTTATTAAACTTGGTAATGCGCGTCAAGTTTGGTTTATTTGAATAGCGCATTTCACACACACACCGCGGTGATTTTAGTTTCGTTTTCTCTGGCTGTGAATAATCAAACATTGCCTAAATGTCTTGACCTTGTGGAAGATAAAATCCGCTCTTCAGACCTTTTACAACAAGTGTTGCCTTGCAACATCAGGAGAAAACACGAAGATATATTTGAAAGGTGTCTATCCAGCTTTTGTCCCATTCCTCTCAAAGCGCAGAGTAGTCTACGTCTTTGCGGGGAAATAGTATGAATCAAATATTTTTCTAACTAATATTTAATTTTCTTATATTCTTTAGGTAACCATTATTTACTGAAAATCGTTTAAATGTTGAATAGGCGGTGTTGTTTCACTGACGGAAGTGCTAAAATAAACACGCATGCTTTGGATGTTTCAGCCTCAAATGATTTCAAAATGTAGGCTATACATATATCTGGCATAGACTACAGTATTTAAAATAGCATATATGCATTAGTTACATTCTCAAATTAATTTACAGAGCAATCCCTGCTAAGTTTTTAGTTTAACTATAATTATAGAAGAGGATTAGTGTGCGTCGCACTCACAACAGACTCGCAACGGGGGCGTGGCATCACGATGATATCGTCCATCGGCACAACCCTAATTTCTTACATTAAATGATTTGTTAAACACATTCGAATTAATTATAAATAAAACGTAATATAATGTGGTAACCTCCTACCGTCATGCTTGAACATCTCAACACTAAATTAAAGGCCTGTCTCTTATAGACGCCTGTTTCAAATACAAGCCGGTGCAGTTCGGTGATTTGGGTAAATAGAAGCCCGGGCTATTATTTGAAGTTTAACGGTATTATACATGAATAAATCCATAAAATGATCCCATGATGGGAATACCTAAAAGTTTATATTTATGAAGCACCTGATAGAACCCTTTAAAGTTCTACATTGAACTTTTTCTTAAAAGAGTGTAATGTATTTAAATAATAATTCCACTATATTTATATTTCTTTACAGAATGTGCACTTACGTGTACTTACAGTGTACTTCCCTAAGAAAGTACTGGATAATATAAGGTAACTACATGGGTGAGGTTTAGTGGTAGGTTCAGGGTTATTACCTAGTTATTACCCAGTTATTACAATTACTATAATAAGCACAGTATGTAGATGTGGAAGAGGACGGTAAATTAAAGTGCTACCTATATTTCCAGCTCATTCAGCACTATAAATAGCTCTCATTTTGGCCTTTTTTGGGGGTTAAAGTTGCTTCTTAATTTTATTGCATTTTTTTACTTTTATTGCATTTTTGTTTTATATGTAGGCCTACATGTATAGGGCCAGATTTACTTACAGCTTGGCCAGCGCAAACCCTCTTCTGGTGATAAAAAACTACTGTCAGGATTTACTAAAGACACGCAGTAAAAAATTAGCACTGAAAAGGCACGGACAGAGTTATTTTTGCAGCTGACCTTATTGCATATGCGTTTGTAAGAGTTTCTCTTTCAGACGCAACATTTATGGGAGGAGAGTTTTTAAAATGCAAAGTGATTTACTAAGGTTTGAGCTTGTCAATTTACTGGTATTTGCGGCATTATTTACTAACCAAAAAAAGCATGTCTTAAACCAGACAGTGATTTGTGCTGTTCTTGGTAGATTGTGTTGGTCCTTATGGAAATTATCATTTAATTTGCGTGCCATCAGTAGAACCCATCAGTAGAACACGTGTTAAACTTTTCACTTCCGTCTGTGCTTTTTTGGAATTGCGCTGTCACACTAATTTGCCCTGTTTAGTAAATCTGGCCCATAAAGTAATGTTATTTATAGTTACATTTTTAATTACATGAAATGTATACAATAGCTTGAATACACTTCTAAGCTTGTTTTTTCGAAATGAATAATAATTGTGCATTTTAATCTGAAGTTTTAAAGTTTTTCCTTCACTTTGTATAGTTCACTTTATAGTTAAATAGAATGCATACATTTACACTTCATGTTGCCTTCAAAATTGTGTTACAGTTACAGTTTGGGTTATGGTTATCTTCAGTATAAATCATATAATGCATTTCCTGTCATGCCACTTTCTGTTTTGCCTACTCCGTTTAGTTCCGATTTCATTGGTTAATGATTATCTCCTTGTTAGTGTCTGATTACTAATGTTTTACACCTGTCATTGTCTTCTTGTATTTAAGCTCCCAGTTCAGTCCCCTGTCACTTATCACCTATGTCAGGGGTCGGCAAGTAAATTTGGCATCGAGCCAAAACCGATGGCGGGCCAGAACATAGTCAAGGGAATATTTAAGAAATTAATTGATGAAAATTCCAACTAGAATTGCCTGTGACATACTGTTACAGTGTCTTTTGTAACTGGTAGTGAGCTGTACTCTGTTAAAAAATTGGATAAATTAATAAAGCAGTAGTGACACGTAACCTAAGTATCTTCATTCACCAACTTGCTAAAACACACATAGATGCGGAATGGATAAAAATAACTCAAAAAATAAAAGAAGACTTGAGTAAGCCTATTAATGGCATGTTTGAGTAATGCTCTTAAGGAAATGTTTTATTTCCTCTTTCCATATTGTGAATAATAAATGTGTATTTTTATTTGCTTGTTACACAATGGAGCCTAACTTATTGTAATAACTATTTGACGTAGCCTACTTTTACACTCAGAATTATTCCTTGGTATCCTCACGTACTAAACTGCATTTATTGTTTGCTTGCTGGAGGTACGCGATTACGTCGCGTGCAGAGTTATGTTGACATTTAAGCTAGCCGGTGAGAGAAAATGGCACTATCAAAGAGTCTAAAGAGGAAAGTCAACAGCAAAAAGAGGGAATACAAAGAAGAAGGGAAAGACAACTGTGTTCATCCTACCTGGTTTTGTGAATGTAAAGCCGGCGTGTCTCATCTGCAACGAAGTTGCCGATGTTTATTAAGAATATAATATCAGACAGCACCACGAGGCGAAGCATGGCACCTTTTTTTGCTGGTTGTCTTGTCAATATTTTTGATAAAAAGGAAGCTGAATACGATTTGTTATTGTACATTTGTTGGTGCTGAGGCCCCGCGTCATAAGCAAATGTTTCAATGGTTCACTGTTCTTTTTTTATACCAAACATTTCATGACGGCTATTTTAGAGGCGTGTCTGGCGATCCATTCCACAGTCTCTTTTGAATGTCTTTCAGAACTTTTCAAATTAAAAGCTCTCAATTCATCCCAAAATAAACACATTGCTGCAAAAACGTTCTCATACTTTTTTTGAAGGCAAAATCATTAAAGACAAATTGATTATGAGCAACTATTGCTATAATCTCTCCGGTTCGCACCGCCCCGCTCCAAGCAATGCACGATCCCAGGTCTTTCTGCATGGGAGTCGGACGCTCTAACAAGGAGGCTGAAGGCTGCAGCCTCTAGCATCAGTCACTGTCACAGTCACAGCAGTGAGATTTATCTGCACAGCTGTCAATAGCTGGCTTCCGTTACACTATCATGACAGATCTATTTCAACACCAGCCGCTATCAAAATAATCTGGCCGCAGGCACGGGACAGATATTATTGCAATTTTGGCCCGTGGGCCGCCAGTTGCCGACCACTGACCCATGTAGTACATGGTTTTGTAGTTCCCTTGTGTTTATTATTAAAGTCAGCGTTATTCATCATGTTGTCGTTGTGTGTTTTAATGCAGCCACAGGCCCTGATGCATTCATGATTTTAGCACACCTCACTTGATGAATGAACAATTTAATCTCTATGCGTTTGAATTTCCACACATAAAGTTCATACACATAAATACAAAAAGGGAAGTGGGAACGGCCTGCTTCCCAAGACAGAGCTATAAAATTAAATGCTATCAACTGTATTATCAGCTGTGTAATTACATTTGTGGGTAATTCATTTTCAAGGTGACAGTATTCTACTATGTATAATTACAATTAGGGACATAAGTTGCAGGCAGAGCGAAAGTAGCTAATTAGCAGTATATCAAAGAAGCGTAAATTATGGAAGCATCAAGTATCTTGGTTTAATAAGAACACTGGAATAAACTTCCTTAAGTATTCAAAACATTTATCACAGCAGAATATGTATGTGTAAATGCTAAAAACTATAGTTTAGTCCACATATTGAAGTGAATTAGCCAGAGTAGTATGGTTGTGCTATTCGCTAAGACTGGAGATGTTGTGTAAAGAAATGCATTTTGGGGAATTTTTTTTTTTTTTTGTGAAAAGAACAGTGGAATTGTCACCAGTAAAATGTTTATTTGAGAATGTTTTAGCAATAATGATTAGGATTTCTCTTTATATGTGACTCATATGCAAGTCATCTCAGAATGGGAGGTCTGTTAAGAGTGGTGGTTTGCCAGTGCCGGAACATTCATCCTTTTTTAATTGATGAAGCTTAAAGAAATCCTATAATTTGTTACCACTGAAATTTAGTGATTTTAGCCCTTGAGGTGGGTTTTCCTTTTTCATGCTGTCATTAAAAAAGGCCAGGCTGCTTTTTGTGTTATAGCATGATCTGTTTCCCACTCTTCATGCAACAGGCATGTTCTCCAAACCACAGAGATCTTCAGTTGTAACTGTAGAAAAGACTGCCAAACCCAAGACTCACCATTTCCCAAGCCAGTACAAAGCATGCCTGCAAATGGCAATTAAAATAAATTTGACACATCAAGCCTCTCAAGACAGGACATTGAAATAATTTAATTTATGCTTGACCTGACTTGCATTGTTCATGCAGGGTGAGTTCATTTCAACTCTTGTGAAGACAACACAAATTAGTTTTAATAAACCAAGCCGATAACAAACATAATTCACTCGAAACACTTGACTAAATGTCCAATCATTAAGACAGAAACTGCGTTCTCAGGCTGCGTCATAGAGATCATTGGATTGTTCTAAGATCATTTTAAGCTTACGATGCTTTTGGGAAACGGCTCGGGTTATGTATATAACCCTTTTTCCCTGAGAAAGGGAACGAGTACTGCGTCGGAACGACGAATTTGGGGACGCTCCCTAAGCAACAGCGTATCTGAAGTCTGAATTAAACTATTCCAATCCTGATTGGTGTTGCGTCATGACGTAGCTGTGACGGCATACCCGGAAGATACATAAGAGGAGCCGGCGTATAGTAACGGCAATTATCGTGATGAAGCATGCGCTCCAGGTGTGCCGAGGTGTGGCGACGAGACGCAGTGCTCGTTTCCTTTCTCATGGAACAAGGGTTATATACATAACCCGAGCCGTTCCCTTTCGAGGGAACTCGCACTTCGTCGGAACGACGAATTTGGGGAACGAGTACCCACTAGGCCACACCGAGGGTAGCATCTGCCCTAGTGTGAAGCCGGAGACCGGGCACAACTAGGACCGGAGCACCCTAGCGCCAGGCGTCGCAGGGAGGTGCCAGCTGTAGATCCTTATAAATGTGTGTGGGGTAGCCCACCCAGCCGCCTCGCAGATATCCTGCATAGGGACTCCCGAAAGGAGGGCCACCGAAGAGGCCATGCCTCTGGTGGAGTGAGCCCTCACGGCCATAGGTGAAGGCAAATTGCGCACCTGATAGGCTGTGGCGATTACCTGGACAATCCAGTTACTGATTGTCTGCGTAGATGCAGGCAGCCCTTTCTTGGGTGAACCAAAGCACACTAATAACACTAATAACTGCCGCACTGCAGTGTACGCAGTTAACATCGCGTACAATGCCGGTCTCCAAACGGGGGATATGAGGGAGTACAAAGCTTCATGTTACGCCCTCCGGCGCGCCGTTAAAGCCGCAAAACTCCGCTATAAAGACCGAGTGGAATCTCATTTCCAACTCAACGACTCCCGGCGGATGTGGCAGGGACTGAGGACCATCTGTGCTTTTGGAACTAAATCCTCTGCAGAGGTGAGAGCTGATCCGTTGCTGGTGAACGAGTTAAACTCTTTCTACGCTCGCTTTGATGGTAATCGCGGCAGCGCGACTCCGGCGAGTGACGCGTCAGAGAGAGTCCCTCAGAGCAGCAACAGTCACGTGATCTCTGTCTCGGAGGACGAGGTTCGGAGGGCACTCAAACGTGTGGATGTCAGGAAAGCTGCTGGGCCGGATGGTATTTCAGGTCGTGTTCTGCGGTCCTGTGCTGATCAGCTCGCAGGGCTCTTTACATCCATATTTAACGAGTCCCTTGCTACATCTGTTGTCCCCACCTCCTTCAAACGATCCTCCATCATCCCTGTACCTAAGATCAGTAAACCCTCTTGCCTAAATGACTATCGTCCAGTGGCTCTCACATCTTTAGTCATGAAGGTCTTTGAGAGACTCATTAAAAACAACATTTGCTCCTCCATTCCTGACACTTTGGACCCTCTTCAGTTTGCCTATCGTCCCAATAGATCGACTGAAGATGCCATCTCTCACGTCCTTCACTCCTGCCTCACTCACATCGACAGCAAAAGTGGGAACTATGTCAGGCTGCTATTTATTGACTATAGCTCAGCCTTTAACACCATAGTTCCCATTAAGCTAACACACAAACTCCTGGATCTAGGCCTGAATTCTTCTCTCTGCCTCTGGATTGAAGATTTCCTCACTGGCAGACCCCAGGCGGTGAGAGTAGGCCAGTTCACCTCCACCTCCATCACCCTGAGTGTTGGAGCTCCACAGGGCTGTGTGCTGAGTCCCCTGCTCTACTCTCTCTACACCCATGACTGTTTGTCCACACACAGCTCCACCTCGATCATCAAGTTTGCTGATGATACTGTTGTCCTGGGTCTCATCTCCAACAACAATGAGACGGCATACTTGGACGAAGTGGAGCAACTGACATCATGGTGCCAGGACAACTGTCTCTCTCTGAATGTTAACAAGACCAAAGAACTGATTGTGGACTTCAGGAAGAGACAGCATCGGTCATACTCCCCTCTCATGATCAGCGGGACACCGGTAGAGAGAGTGAGCAGCTTCAAATACCTGGGTGTGAACATCTCCGAGGATCTGACCTGGACTACACACATCCAGACACAGGTGAAAAAAGCCAGGCAAAGACTGTACCACCTGCGCCAGCTGAGGAAATTCAGGGTTTCACCAGCCATCCTGAAAACTTTCTATCGAGGGGCGATAGAAAGTGTCCTGACTCAGTGCATCACAGCGTGGTACGGGAACAGCACCAGTCACGATTCCAAAGCCCTGCAAAGAGTGGTGCGCTTATCCGAGCGCATCTCAGGCTCAGCTCTCCCGTCTCTGCAGGACATCTACACCAAACGCTGCAGAGGTAGAGCTACTAAAATCATCAGAGACATTAATCACCCTGCAAACTCTCACTTCACCCTGCTGCCATCTGGTAAGCGCTTCCGTAGCCTGATGGCAAAGACTGAAAGACTCAGGAGGAGTTTCTTCCCCCAGGCCATCAGACTCCTGAACTCAGTCACGTGACTTCACTTCACCCCCGCACACACATAAACATCCAGTTTAAACATTAACATCCACATACTGCCATTGCACTGCACTTTACTTTCCTATTGTTACTGCGTAACAACCTGTAATAAACCTTGCACATTATACTTCTTTATATATACATATATATATATATTTATGTTAACCACTTATTTCTAAGTCTACAGTTTATCTCACTTATCATATCCACTTATTTTTTTATATTTTTATATTTTAATTTTTATATTTTTATTTTTATCTTATTTCCTATTTTTATCTTTTACTTGATTTATTTATAATTCTACTTATGTTAATACTTTTTATTCTAATTTTATTCTATTTCTATTTTAATTTCTTGTAACTGTTATTTGCACTGTCCATGGAGCGGACCTGTTTACATTTCACTGCCAGTTGTATATTGTGTATATAACTGTGTATGTGACAAATAAAACTCTTGAATCTTGAATCTAACTGTTCCACTTTCCTTCACTGAGCAGACTTCTCCAAATATATTCTTAAAGCTCTGACCGGGCAGAGCAGGTGAAGTCTCCCTTCTTCCGCCGTCACGCGAGGCGGAGGATGGAATGCCTGAAGAACCAAAGGCCTGACCACACTAGATGGTACCTTGGGCATGTAGCCTGCCCTAGGATTTAAGATGGCCTTAACTCCGCTAGGGGCAAACTCCAGGCAAGTCGGCGTTACCGCCAAGGCCTGGAGGTCCCGCACTCTCCTCAGAGAAGTGATAGCTAAGAGAAAAGCCACCTTAGGGTCAGGTTCTTTGGCTCAGCTGACTCCAGCGGCTCAAAGGGGGCCTCAGCCAACCCTTCAAGAACCACTGCCAGATCCCAGGTTGGAACTCTGGAACGAGCCGCAGGCCTCATCCTCCGAGCCCCACGGAGGAACCGTACAACCAACTGGTGCCTACCCAAAGGTCCATCACCCAAAGGAGTGTGGAAAGCCCCAATGGCAGCCACGTACACCTTGAGTGTGGACGGGGTAAGCCCTGCAGAGAAGCGATTTTGGAAGAACTCCAGCACTGAAGCCACTGGGCAGTTAACTGGGTCCTCCTCACGCTCCCTGCACCAAGTGGAAAACACATTCCACTTGAGGCTGTACAGTCTCCTTGTAGACGGAGCCCTGGAACTGAGCAAGGTCTCAATCACATCTGCCGGCAGGCCGGCCTCTAGGTACCTGACCCCCTCAGAGGGGCCAGACCCAAAGGTTCCATATCTCTGGCCGGGGGCACAAATATTGTGCCCCCGCCTGCGACAGGAGATCCCTCCTCATGGGGATCTGCCATGGAATCTGCCATGGAAGACCCGCCAGCAGAACTATGATATCTGAGAACCAAACTCGAGTCGGCCAACGAGGTGCCACCAGAAGCAGGCTGACACCTTGTCGACGGACCCTCTCCAGGACTCCCGGGAGCAGAGCGATCGGGGGAAATGCGTACAGACGCAGCCTCGGCCACGTCTGAACCATGGCATCCAACCCCAGCGGGGCTGGATGCGTGAGAGAAAACCACAGTGGACTGTGGGACGTCTCACGAGACGCAATTAGATCCACTTCCACTGGGCCGAACCTCTCGCACATGGCTTCCACCACCTCTGGGTGGAGCCGCCACTCCCCAGGCCTCAGCCCCTGCCTCGACAGGATGTCTGCTCCCTGATTTTGGACCCCCGGGACATACATTGCCCTGATGGACAACAGTTTCCCTTGGGACCACAGGAGGATCTGATGCGCCAGTCTGCATAGAGGGCGCGACCTCAGACCCCCCTGCCGTTTGAGGTACGATACGACAGCTGTGTTGTCTGCTCGTACCATAACATGGTTGCCGCGGAGGTTCGGGAAAAAGCTCCTGAGAGCCTTGTAGACCGCCAACATCTCCAGGCAATTTATGTGCCAGGAGGAATGACAGCCCTCCCACAGGCCCCTCGCAAAGCGGCCGTCCATGACCGCGCCCCAACCAGTGAGGGAGGTGTCTGTTGAAACGGACTTCCGGCAACAGGACGCTCCCAACACTGGCCCCTGCGACAGAAACCAAGGCTTCTTCCATATGACTAGGGAACGAAGGCATCTGCGCGTTACCCTGATCATACGGAACGGATTCCCTCTGGGGGAAAACCCCATGGTTTTCAGCCACCACTGTAGGGGTCGCATGTGCAGCAGGCCAAAAGGTATTACGTTGGACGCTGCCGCCATGTGCCTCAGCAACTTCTGAAAGTGCTTTACAGTGATGCTGTGGCCTAGCCTTATACCTGAGACCATCGCCAGCATGGTCTCGACTCGCACGGGAGACATTTGTGCCTGCATCAAAGCCGAGTCCCATACAATCCCCAGGAACGTAGTTCTCTGGGATGGCGTCAACACACTCTTCTTTGATGTGAGTCTCAGCCCAAGCCCTTTATGTGGGCCAGAACGACATCTCGATGCTGAACCACTATCTCGTACGACTGGGCCAGTATGAGCCAGTCGTCGATATAATTCAGTACACGGATGCCCTGATGTCTCAATGAAGCCAGAGCTGCATCCATGCACTTCGTGAATGTGCGTGGGGAAAGAGCTAGGCCGAAAGGAAGCACTCGATATTGGTACACCTCGCCCCCGAAAGCGAACCTCAAGAACTTCCTGTGACATGGAAGGATGGATATATGGAAGTACGCGTCCTTCAGATCTATCGTGACAAACCAGTCCTTGGACTGGATCTGACCCACGATGATGGGAATGGTGAGATTTTGAACCTGAACCTCCTCAGAGACCGATTCAAATACCTCAGATCTAGAATAGGACACAACCCTCCATCCTTTTTGGGAACTATAAAGTACCGGCAGTAGAACCCGGACTCCCTCTCTGGCGGAGGAACACGCTCTATGGCCTCCTTTACCAGCAAGGATTTTACTTCTTGTTCCATTACCCGAACCCGCTCTGGTACCACTGCAGTCCACGTCACCCCGTTGAATTTTGGAGGAGGGTGACAGTCTCTACAGTACGCAGGACCCATGTAGAAATATTCGGAAGGCATTTCCATGCGGCAAGATAATCTACTAAGGGAACCAGCCTCTCGAGGCTGGACCCGGGTGTTACACAAGCCCCCCCCCCTGAAGTGGCTGACCAGCAGGAAGTAGTTGGGAACTATTTTCGGTGTGTGGATGCGTGAGCTGCCCAGCCGCAGGTCTTTCCAGAGGTGGCTGGAGAAGCGTGCGTTCACAGGAAATCGATGTGGCCCGAAGCGTCTGTGACGGTGGGATTACCACATCGATTTCCCCAGAGCGTCGCGGAGGAAGCAACCTCGGCGGGGGGGGACCGCTCTTAAAAGCCCAGCCGAAGCTAGCACTTCTTCCCAGCAGCCTTCCTAGCCTGAAGGACGTTCCTCAGATCGCCCTTGGTCGCCAAACAGACCAGAAGGCAAGATCGGGGAGTCTAGGAGGAAGGTTTTCTCCTTCTCCTTCATCCCCGATAAATTAAGCCAAAGATGTCTCTCCACAGTCACCGTTACTATGCGCCGGCTCCCCTTATGTATCTTCCGGGTATGCCATCACAGCTACGTCATGACGCAACACCAATCAGGATTGGAATAGTTTCATTCAGACTTCAGATACGCTGTTGCTTAGGGAGCGTCCCCAAATTCATCGTTCCGACGCAGTGCTAGTTCCCTCGAAAGGGAACTCTATAATCTATAACAGTTTTTCTCAATTGCTTAAATTTGTCGTTCAAAAAGAATCTAAACTGCTTCAAAAGCCAGGGGTTTTTTTGTAAAATGAATTTACTTAAAATCAAATAAACTCAAAGGACACCATTTTCAGACAATCTTTTAGCCTAAAAAATTTAATCAATATGATTATGGGTGTTTCTGCAACTACAGTCCCACACTTTTGAGCCCTTACCGCAATACTGAAAATGACTCTTAGGGTATGTTTACACAACAACGATGTACTAAACACAGACGACAACGTTGTCAAAATGATCCCCGTTCACACAAATCTTCGAAAATGACTAAAAATGCTTTATTTTACAAGCTAGGCCAGAAGTTGGAGATGTCAAGTATTTGGAGATGTTGGAGATGGAACACGTAATACGCATTCGTGAACATGTAATACGCATGCGCATGGCATCACCGTTTTCACAGATTTGGTTTTTTTGTTTACACGGAGACAGTAAGGCCCAATCCCATTTCTACCCCTTAGGCCTTCCCTTTCCCCTACCCCTTCATTTTGCGCGTTCACGTGAAGGGGTAGGGGTGTCTCAATTTTATTTTGGCTAGAGTGGTAGGGGTAAGCGGATGGGCCAGATAGCCCTTCAAACTAAGATTTTTCAGGACCACACTTTGAACGAAGGGGTATGAGGAGTTTCCCTCCTGCAACTACCGTATGCATGTTGCCACTCGGGATGGATCACTTGCGTGTCACCTGGCTGCCAGTTTCTCCGTAGCTTGCTAAACGCACTATTTGAGTGATTTGAACACATTAATAATAGTTTAAAAATATATATATCTGGTCATCCTTCATAACACAGTCGATATTTACATCACATATCAGCTGTAAACTGTTGAGTTACCAAGGCAACGACTGACTTGACGTATAACGTATTAACATTACCGCAGAACCACAGTAGATAACGAAACCAAATCTGTACTGGCCGGCTCGGATTAGCACGGAATGCAACGGTTTATAAACAAAGAGAACAGTTTGGCCCGATGGAAAAGCGGCTTCACTAGACTTGTATGTTCTGTATCATTCTGTATCATCTTTGGAAACTCTGGCTCATACATTTTTGAACTCAAAACGAGCGCCGTTTTATTAAGTCCAAATAATACAGCTGTTAATACTGGTTAAATGTCACAGGACACTAATAAAAGAAACGGGGTATGAAGAAGTGTAATGGTATAGTAGTGGTGTCCCATTTCTTATGGGAATATTTTCATATATATATATATATATACTGTATATGGGAGAGCAGAAACAACATTATATATAATTTGAACTTGATGAAACCTTGAAGACATTTAGAATAATTTGAAATAATGAAATTAAGAACTTTTATAAACAATTTATTTTGTGTAGTAATAATTAAACCATTCGTAGTGGTAGTAGTAGTGGTATATTTTGTCTATTTTAATGTTGTTAAAAACCTTAACTAAGAAACCATTTCAATCCTAAAATCTGTTATAGAATTTTTTATATGATAAAAAGGTTTAAAAAACAGCCCATCCATTATACATTTCAGAGGCTAAATAAGCAATCCATTCCATATATCATCCTTAGGCAAAGAAAGAACACCTTCAATTTGTAGTGCTGTGATTTTTCTTCTTACCTTGAAGCTTGGTGATATCTTCTAAAAGTCTCTGTGATGTAATACATCAATCAGCATTATTATTTCATCTACGCTAGCACATTAACACACACAAATCTGCAATGTTTAGTTATACATGTCAAAGGAGTGGCTTTGATGCAGAGAGACGACTTTGATATGCACACCCCTTGAAAGTTACCTTGGATGAGACGCTTATATTCATCCCACGAACACAAATCTCTTGACTTTGGGTCTCCACAAACATTGCCTTTGTGCGCTCTGCCTCTCATTTATCTAGAGACAAGAAAACAAAAAGCTCCTCCTGTCTTCAAACTTTCATCAGCAGAACTTCAAAGAGGCTCATGCCTGAGACACAGTAGAGGTAGACTGATCATCAAAGTGTAGAATACGCCTCTTGTAGAGTGTAATCCGATCTGAAGAATGGTTGTTACTGCCATGAGAACATGTCATAGATATAGGGAGTCTGATGTCACTATTCTCAGAGTCCTCATTGGTTTTTGGTTATTGATTATAAACCTGAACCTGAACTGCCTGAACACAACCTGAATTGCATCCATGAAGTGTAAACCCTAATGCTCAAAATAATTAATATGTTTGAGTTCAATCAAATGAACTTTTATGTGGATTTAGAACTTTCTTTTTCTTTTGAGTTCACAAAACTGACACATTTTAAGTAATCAGAACTGGTTTGATGTTAATGAACTTGTTTCTTTTAATTTAGACAAACTTCAAAGTGCTACAAGATTCATGTTTAGTGGGAGATTTAGTGTTTAATGTTCTTTTATGCTAGTTTAGAAGAGTTTCTGTTATGTCTTAGTTGGAGAACAGATATATGTTAATTTTTTTATATTGCTGTACACATTCACCAAGTACTATTAGATAGTTAAAGATCCCGCTACTAAAAATATCTAATTTGAGATTACATGATAATTTTAAGTTAAATGTATGAATTAGCTTATTCAAATATTTCAAGTTAAGGGCAATTCAAATGTATGAGTACAAAATAATATTATGCAAGTTCTGCTTACTTAAACTTGATGTGTATTAACTTAAAAACAATTGATGTAACTGATGTACCTCAATTTTTGTATAGTTTTGCCAACTTATTCGGGTTTACAGTGTAGTGCTACATTTGTTTGCATATTTAGTGAGATTTATTCCATAAGATTTTGCATGACAGCACTAATTGGTATTTATGAATCGCTAAATTATCCACCTCAACCAGCGCTCTTTTTGTTTTTGGTCTTAAAAAGTATCCCGTAGCTATTTACGATTCAGTTACAGTGTGCGATTGAACTGTTCGAATGAATCCAACTTAATCAAGACATATTTTAGACCTTTTCCCAAACCTGTTTGACCAATTAGATATGAAAGAACCGATTCAAAGCAGCGAATAATTCGCAAATCTGGCCTCGCTAGTCCTTATTCTAAACACTCAACATGACTGCTGATATTATATATCAGGGAAAATATGATTCTCTTGTGATATATCTTTTCTTCTCCGATTATGTTTTTCGGCACTAGGGTGGGACAACTAGCCTGACAAGCCAGACCCACATCAAGATGTTGGGTCTGGAAACTCACCATTGACAGGGCTCAATCCGAGGGGCGGGATAAACGGTTGTCTTTCAAATTCCCTCTGCACCCAATTGGATAGCGCCATGAGCGCCACAACCAACCAGAGCAAAGAAGAAGGTGAAGCCGAGCTAACGTTAGTTGATAGACTTTCGCCGTATCCGGTCGGCAAAACTTCGAACACATCTTCTTTCCTTAAGAATGACTTCAGTGCAGTTCTTTGTTCTTTTCTCAAAGAAAAGCTGAGTGTTTTCCAGAGTCGCGGCCAAAGCCGATTCAAAAGACAGCTGTTCAGCAGCTTCTTTGTTTATGAGTAGCACGCAGAACCTCCGCAACTCTGCTGTGACGTGCCGTCATTATGTTAAGCCCGCCCACCGACTCTACACACGCTGTGATTGGCCTGACCAGAGTTTTCCCAGCTCTCAGGTCTACCGAGAGTTGCTAGACTACACTCGCGGCAAAATAAATGTTCTGCCGCTAGGGTGTGTCTAGATTTCTAGGCTATGGGACAACCTTTCACTCACATGAAATGAACCAATAGCAAGCCACAACCAGCCAAACATCATTTCAGTTCACAATGGGGAAAATCAAGTCACAAACTAATTTTTTTTTTTTTTTACATTCAGGAAGCAGTTTCCCTCAGACAAATATGCATCACAATAGGAAGGCAAAGATCATCGCAACTTCTCTTTCATGCAGAGTTTTGGATTTCCAGTGTCATCTTATGGTGTGTTAAGTCATGTCGGAAATTGAAATTGAAAGTTGAATTTAACCACAATCATAACGATGAGTGAGAAATTTCTTTAAGAAAATATGGGGACTCAATAGTTGCAGCATCTCTATTAACAGTAAATTTGTTTAATTTTTTTTACATTTTACAATAAAACTAGCTGTTACATATACAAAATACGATACTATTGTACAAGTGTACAAGTTAGAGCACTTTCATCAATTGAATAAAAACAAAGCAAAAAGTGTAGAATTGTAGACACCTGATGTGCATTCTTTATTCACCATTTTGTAGAAATAGAGTTAAAAAATCTTGCTTAATTTTTTGTAGAAAAGCTACATCGCTATCCTGACCTGACATCCTAATTATGACTTCACAGAAGGACTTGGGCTAGGTCTACATTAATCCGGATAGATGTGTAAAAACCTTTTTATGTCTAAGTTTTGGCCTTTCGTTCGCACTGAGATGGCATTGTTGTCTTGGGAAAACGTCTCGGGTTATGACTATAACCCTTGTTCCCCGAGAAGGGAAAGAGACACTGCGTCGTCGAGTGTCAACACTCTGGGAACGCCCACAGTGTTACGCTTCTGAAGTATGAATGAAATCAAGCCAATCTGATTGGTGGTGCGTCGTGACGTAGTAGATGACGGCATACCCGGAAGATACAAAAGGAAGCTGATGCAAACACACACTAGCTCTTTTGCGATGAAGCAATCGCTCTAGCCGTGATAGGTGTGGCGAAGAGACGCAGTGTCTCGTTCCCTTCTCGGGGAACAAGGGTTATAGTCACAACCCGAGACATTCCCCTTCGAGGGAACTCGCACTGCGTCGTCGAGTGACAACACTCTGGGAACGTTAATACCCACTAAGCCACACCGAAATCACCCCACGTCCCAGTGTGAAGCTGGAAACCCAGGCACACTTAAGACGCAAGAACTCGAGCACCAGGCGTCACCGGGAGGTGCAGACTGTAAAATCGTATGAAGGTGTGCGGGGTGGCCCACCCGGCTGCCTCGCATACCTCTTGAAGCGAGATGCCAGAAAGGAGGGCCACTGAGGAAGCCATGCTCCTGGTGGAATGGGCCCTCACGGCCATGGGTGAAGGCAAATTGCGCACCCTATAAGCCGTGGCTATAGCCTGGACAATCCAATTACTGATCGTCTGTGTTGACGCAGGCAGCCCCTTCTTGGGTGAGCCAAAGCACACCAACAATTGGTCTGACCTTCTCCAATGGGAAGACTTCTCCAAATCAATACTCAGAGCTCTGACCGGGCAGAGCAGATGAAGTCTCCCCTCTTCTGCCGTCAGGTGGGGAGGGGGATGGAAAGCCTGAAGAACCAGAGACCGGGCTCCCTGAGATAGAACCTTGGGAATGTAGCCCGGTCTAGGGTGAAGGATGGCCCTCACTCTGCCGGGGGCAAACTCAAGGCAGGTTGGCGTGACCGCCAAGGCCTGGAGATCTCCCACTCTCCTCAGAGAGGTAATGGAGAGGAGAAATGCCACCTTCAGGGTCAGGTTCTTCAGCTCAGCCAGCTCCAGTGGCTCGAAGCCAGCCCTTCAAGAACCACCGCCAGGTCCCAGGTTGGGACTCTGGAGCGAGCCGCAGGCCTCATCCTCCGCGCCCCACGGAGGAACTGTACAACCAGGTGGTGCTTCCCCAAGGGTCCATCACCTAGAGGTGCGTGGAAAGCCCCAAGGGCAGCCACGTACACCTTCAGGGTGGACGGGGTAAGACCAGAGGAGAAGCGATCTTGGAGGAACTCCAGCACTGAAGCCACTGGGCAGTTAACTGGATCCACCTCACGCTCTCTACACCAAGTGGAAAATACGTTCCACTAGAGGCTGTACAGTCTCCTGGTAGAAGGAGCCCTGGAGCTGAGTAAGGTCTCGACCACCTCTGCTGACAGGACCGCCTCTAGGTACCGAGCCCCCTCAGGGGCCAGACCCAGAGGCTCCATAACTTTGGCCGGGGGTGAAATATTGTGCCCCCTGCTTGAGAGAGCAGAGGGATCTGCCACGGAGAGCCGTCTAGCAGAGCTATGATGTCCGAGAACCATACTCGAGTGGGCCACCGGGGTGCTACTAAGAGCAGGCTGATGCCCTCCCGGCGGACCCGCTCCAGAACTCCCGGGAGCAGAGCGATCGGGGGAAATGCCTCGGCCACGGAGGTCTGGGTAAAAGCTCCTCAGAGCTTTGTAGACCGCCAGCATCTCCAGGCAGTTGATGTGCCATGAAGAATGACGGGTCTCCCACAGACCTCTCGCAAAGCGGCCTTCCATGACCGCACCCCAGCCAGTGAGGGAAGCATCTGTTGAAACGGCTCTCCGGCAACATGATACTCCCAGCACTGGTCCTTGGGACAGGAACCAAGGTTTCCGCCATATGACGAGGGAACAAAGGCATTTGCGCTTTACCCTGATCATACGAAACGGATTTCCCCGCGGGGAAAACCCCTTGGCCCTCAGCCACCACTGTAGGGGTCTCATGTGCAGCAGGCCAAAAGGTATCACGTTGGACGCTGCTGCCATGAGCCCCAGCAGTCTCTGAAACTGCTTCACAGTGAGGCTGCGGCCTGGCTTCACTCTGGAGACCATCGCCAGTATGGACTACACGCGCGCGGGGGACACTTGTGCCCGCATCGACGTGGAGTCCCATACGACTCCCAGGAACGTAGTCCGCTGGGAGGGCGTCAACACGCTCAGCCCCAAGCACCTTATGTGCTCCATGCCGAACCGCCATCTCGCGCGACCTGGCCAGAATGAGCCAGTCGTCGATGTAATTTAGTATACGGATGCCCTGGAGTCTCAGCGGAGCCAGTGCTGCATCCATACACTTGGTGAAGGTGCGAGGGGAGAGTGCCAGGCCCAAGGGAAGAACCCGATATTGGTACGCTTCGCCCCCGAAAGCGAACCTCAGGAACTTCCTGTGGGTTGGAAGGATGGAAATATGGAAGTATGCGTCCTTTAGATCTATCGTGACGAACCAGTCCTCAGACTGGATCTGACTCACGATGGCTGGAATTGTGAGCATCCTGAACCTGAATCTCCTCAGAGACCAATTCAGGAGCCTGAGATCTATTATCGGACGCAACCCACCATCCTTCTTGGGAACTATGAAGTACCGGCTGTAGAACCCGGAGTCCCTGTCTGTCAAAGGAACCCGTTCTATGGCTTCCTTGGCTAACTGGGCTTGTACTTCTTGTTCCATAACCCGAACCTGCTCTGGGCCGACCAGAGTCCGGACCACCCCGTTGAACTTCGGGGGAGGAGAACCGAACTGAAGTCTGTAACCCAGCTCTACAGTCTGCAGGACCCATGTAAACACACTCGGAAGGCATAACCATGCGCCAAGATAATCTACTAAGGGAACCAGCCTCTTGAGGCTGGCCTCGGGTGTCAACCGAGACTCGTTCCTGACCCCCTGAAGCGGCTGACCGGCAGGGAGAAGTCGAGAACGATTTTCGGTGGGTGCACACGTTTGCTGTCCAGTCGCAAGTCCTGCCGGAGGCGACGAAGACAGCACGCGTGTGCGGGAAATCAGTGAGGCCCGAAGCGTCTGAGATGGCGGGAACACAGCACTGATCTCCCGAGAGCTCCGGGGGGAAAACGACCTCGGTCGCTCCGCCCCGGGGGGGACCGCTCTCAGCGGTCCAGCCGAAGCTAGGACCGCTTGGTGGCAGCCTTCTTTGCCTGAAGGACGGTCCTCAGATCGACCTTAGGCTTGGAAGGCTTACCACGAGAGCGCCGCCTCTTGTGCCAGGCTCCCTCAGGAGGGGCGCGAGAAGCAACGCTCTCTTTCTGCACCTGCCTACCTACCTGGAAAAAAAGGCAGACCCCGGCGTGGAGGTTGAGGCCTGCGCCTGAAGAACCGTTCATCCAGCTTACTGGGCGGCTGGATTTCCGGTTCTTCCTGTGGCCAGTCAATGTTTAACTTGGCCACGGCGCGGGTCAAAACCTCCACTAGCTCCTCTGGAGCGGGTGCATGAAGCGATGGGTCAGGCTCCACAGCACCCGCCTCCACACTCAGCACATCTGACTCCTCGGAGCCAGATAGCTGAAACATCGGGTTCTCCGCCCCGCGGGAAGAAGCCGCATCGCGGGCTTCCGCACGGGGCGGGAGAACATCGGAGTCCTCGGACGAGGATAGGGAAAGGGCCTCAGCAGTCCCATATCCTGTCACGAGGTCCCGCTGCGAGCCCCATGATCTACGGCGCCGCTGTGCCTCAGCAACAGCGGGCCCAGATCCCTGGGGCTCGCGGGCTTGGCCGGTCTCATCGAACACGGCCAGCCGTGAGCGCAATACCCTGAGCAGCAGCTTATCACATTCGCTACAGGCGGCTCCCTCAAGAGCCGCCCTAGTGTGCTGCACGCCCAGACATTACACACATAAAAGGTGTGTGTCCGTGCCCGAAAGGAATCGCGGACACGGGTGCACACACCTCTTAAACTGCTGCCCACTAGCCATCTTTTTCTTTTTCTAGATATAGACAAAACAACACCAAATAGACAGACAATTCAACATAGAGCGCTTCGCTGAAGAGCAAAAAAGCTAGTGTGTGTTTGCATCAGCTTCCTTTTGTATCTTCCGGGTATGCCGTCATCCACTACGTCACGACGCACCACCAATCAGATTGGCTTGATTTCATTCATTCATTGACTTCAGATGCGTAACGCTGTGGGCGTTCCCAGAGTGTTGTCACTCAACGACGCAGTGCGAGTTCCCTCGAAGGGGAACTGACCTTTTTAAAGACGCTCTCCCAAGTGGATAGATTTTAAAACGCTGTTTTCAGGTTGTACTGTGGACTGTGAAAACGTAGATACAGTATAGTCATGTGACACATATTGTATCTGTAACGTTTGAGCAGGGATGACGAGAGATGAGAATCCAAATGCAGCTTGAACATTTCTTAAAAGACACAAACAAAGAAAATCCAAGAAGGCAAACAGGCAGGAGCACAACAACAGGAACACATACACTGTGGGACACTGGTCTCGCACAGGAGACATCACTGGACTCTGGACGTGGACAGGAGACGTCGCTGGACTCTAGACAGTGATTATGACAGGACAAGACTCTGGACTGGCGGGTACTGCGTGAATGTCACATTCATCCTCAACGACACCCACACTAAAAGCAGAACCACAAAGATCATGAGACATACCTCATCCATGGTGGTCTTATATGCCAAATCAATAAAGTCCTTCACATATTCCTTGATCAGGCCGTCACCCTGTCGGAGACGCATGATCTGTGCTGCTGGATTCATGTTGGTTGGTCGTTCTGTCACGTGTGAGCAGGGATGAAGCTGAGTGAGAATCCAAACGCAGCATGAAATAATTTAATAAGCAACATAAACAGAAAATCCAAGAACACGATTAACAGGCAGGGATGCAATGACAGGAACACACATACAGGAGCAAAGACCGACAAACAACAACTGAAGCACTGGGGTATATATACACAAAGGGAAACAAGGTTAACAAGAGGGAGTGGCTAAATGGGAACCACCTGGGGAAACTAATCAACATGAAAAACTACAAAGAACTACAAAACATGACACAAGACAGGAAATAACAAAAGTCCTCACAAGACAGGGAAACACAGGGCTGGGATCATGGCAGTATCCAAATATATAAATATAGTTGTACCAGCAATTTATGTCTGGTCTCTTGATATCAACTTTTATTACGTTTTATGGATGTGCAGTTAGATTACTTCAGTGTTTTCAGACATTTCTTTATTTAGTTTGGAATATGCCCAGCTAGGTCAGGTCAGCACATAGGTCATGTGTTTCTTGGGCAATAATGGTGTACATGTTCAATAGACTTAGTTATGAATCTATACAGAAAATGGCTTTCCGATCATGAGAAATATTAAATTGAGTAAATAGTCTGACAACTAGCCTCAATGTCCCCTACATGAAATTTTACTAAGCTAGAATTTAAAAAATAAATCAGAAAGATCTGCTGAATAGCACTCATGACTCATCTCTCACAAATGCTTGTCTGTGGACCTATAATATCAGTAACAATATAAAAGCAGCTTTCCTGCACCCATCAGAAATTTCTGGTTGAGAGCACAGTGTGTGACCTTTGTAGCAGCACAGACAGCTGCATTGAGGTTTTTTACTCCATATGTTGAGATCATTAATCAAGTGCTGAATGATGCTCTATATTATGAACATGAAATGATGCATATCACATTAAATGTCATTTAAATTCATGTTTTTCTGCTGACATGCTCTTAGGCACAGGTCATTAATCTAGTGACTATTGCAGGTCATTAGTTACCAGACCGCAAATTTAACAAGGCGTCCTGTTTTGCTGAAAATCACAGGTTTCTCAGCTTACCGGTATCATTTAAATTACTATCAGCCATATGGCTTCAGGTGTTGCCTGGTGTAGAATAACACACACATGCAATTTCTTCTCACAGAGGTAATATCTGTGTGCTTTGCTTAAGGGGAGAATTATGGTAAATGCTTGCTATACAGTCTTGTTTAATATTAGATAAATTACCTTCAATATTACTTTAACTTCAGGTGATTTAAAATAATTTTTTCTGTCAGACATACTGTATGTATGATCTGATCTGATATAACTCAAATAAAATACTCTTCATCATTTTTTTTCCCCAGTCTGACTATACCAGTCCTGTATTGTGATAGTGGTTGAAGCCATGATTACTAATTATTTTCTAACACACTGTTCTTCAGTGACGTCACAAAAGGGTAGCATACACAAGTGTAGCCGTAGACTTGTAGTGTAACTGTCAACTACCATTTATCAAAAATACAAACTTCATGATAAAATAATGATTATACATAATATTCACAAGAATAGTAAAAAAACAAAACACCCCCCCACCCCCACCCCCCAAAAAACCCAATAACAATAACCCAAGTAATAAGGCAATAAAAAAAATAATCTAGTTATAAATATCTTGAAAACATTATCTGATAATACAACTTTAGATAACACTTAAAATGTATACATTTAGTCAAAGTAAGAATTTGGTTTAAACAAATGTGACCAATCACGAACAGTAGGGACACAAGTATGTTCTGGGGCATTTTGAGTTCCCCTTCGAGGGAACTCGAACTGCGTCATCGTGACGACACTTTGGGGAACGCCCCTCGCGTTAAGCGTCTGAAGAAACAGTAGAATCAGCCCAATCCGATTGGTGTTGCGTGATGACGTCGTATGTGACGGCATACCCGGAAGATACAAAGAGACGTCTGAACGAAACAGAGATAGCTTTTTTGCTCTTCAGCGTGAGCGCTCTGTTTGTTCAGTCTGAAGGTGTTGTTACAACGTGAAAGCAAGCATTATTATATATTATGGCGAGCGAGCGTTTCAGGCTGTGTGTGCACCCGTGTCCGCGCTACATTACGGGCACGGACACACATCAGCTTTGTGTGCAGTGTCTCGGCGTGCAGCACGCCCAAGCCACTCTTGAGGGGGCGGCTTGCGGTGATTGTGAACTGCTGCCGCTGAGGGTGCTGCGCTCGCGGCTGGCCGTCTTTGAGGAGACCGGTCAGCCTCGTGAGCCCCGCGGTTCTGGGCCTGCGTCTGTTGAGGCAGCGCGGCGCCGTAGATCGTGGGGCTCACAGCGGGATCTTTCAAGAGGATATGGGACTGCTGAGGCATCCTCCCTATCCTCCTCTGAAGATTCTGATATCCTCCCGCCCCGTGTGGAAGCCCGCGATGCGGCTTCTTCCCGCGGGGCGGAGGATCCGGTTCTCAGGCTGTCTGATTCTGAGGAATCAGACAATTTGAGGATCGAGGTGGATGATGTGGGGCTTTCGCCACCCCACGCATCCGCTGTTGAGGAGCTCGTGGAGGTTTTAACCCGCGCTGTGGCCAAACTGAGTTTGGATTGGCCACAAGAAATAGTGGACATCCAGCCACCATCTAAGCTGGATGAACGCTTTTTCAGGCGTCGGGTTCAACCTCCACGGCGGGGTCTTCCTTTTTTCCCCGATCTGCATAACGAGTTGTGTAGATCGTGGGAAAAACCCTTCTCAGCCCGTGTAGCTAATCCCCCAGTACTTGATTTTGCTAATGTGCTGGGGACGGCTGAGTTGGGTTATGCAGCGTTGCCACAGGTGGAAGAGGCGCTTGCGAGCCACCTCTCACCCGGGTCTGCTGCATCATTGAAGGCTCCGTCGCTGCCCACTAAACCTTGCCGCGACACATCCAAGTTAGTCGGCAGGGCTTTTGGTGCGGCAGGTCGAGCTGCTGGTTGTCTGCACACCATGGCGGTCCTGCAGGCATACCAAGCCGACCTCCTCAAAGAGCTGGATGAGGGCGAGGGACCATCTCCGGATGATTTCACTGAGCTCAGGAAGGCAACGGATTTGTCTCTCCGCATTACCAAAGAGACGGCTCGCGCTGTGGGCCGCTCTATGGCTGGAATGGTATGCGTTGAGAGGCATCTCTGGCTGACGCTGTCGGGAATCAAGGAGAGCGAGAAACATTTTCTCCTTGATGCTCCGATCTCGCCTTCTGGCCTCTTCGGCGGGGCAGTGGATACTGTCGTCGAGAGGTTTCAGGAGGCGAGGAAGCAGTCAGCCGCCTTCCAGAAGTTCTTCCCTCGCCGCTCGGGCTCTGCAGTTAGAGCAGGCCCGGGTGGGCAGCCCGGACCCTCACCCAGCTCATCGCACCGCGATGTGCAGAGGCAGAGTGTCGCCTCCCGCGCCCCTCCCGAGGGAGCTTGGCAAAGGAGGCGGCGCTCTCGCAGGAAGCCTTCTCAGCCTAAGAGCGACCTGAGGGACGTCATCCAGGCTAAGAAGGCTCCCAAGCGGTCCTAGCTTCGGCAGGATCGCTGAGAGTCGTCCCCCACAGGGTGGAGCGATCGAGGTCGTTTCCACTCTGGGACTCTCGGGGAATCGTTGCTGTGCTCCCGCCGTCCAAGACGTTTCGGGCCGCATCGGTTCCCTGCGCGCGCGCACTGAACCAGTCGCCTCCATTAGGACTTGCGACAGTTCAGCAGCCGCGTGCGCCTCACGGACCTCTTCTCCGACGACACCCTGCCGGTCAGCCGCTTCAGGGCGTTGGGGTAGAGGCTCGAATAACACCCGAGGCTGGCCTCGAGAGGCTAGTTCCCTTAGTAGATTATCTCGGCGCATGGACATGCCTTCCGGGTATATCTGCGTGGGCCCTGCGTACTGTGGAACGGGGTTACAGACTGCAGTTCGGTTTCCCTCCCCCGAAATTCAACGGGGTGGTTCGAACTGTGGTCGGTCCCGAGCAGGTGCGGGTGATGGAGCAAGAAGTACGCTCTCTGCTGGTCAAGGAGGCTATAGAGAATATTCCTCCACCAGACAGGGAGTCCGGGTTCTACAGCCGGTACTTCATAGTTCCCAAGAAGGATGGGGGGTTGCGTCCAATTCTAGATCTCAGGCACCTGAACCGGTCTCTGAGGAGATACAGGTTCAGGATGCTCACAATTCCAGCCATCGTGACTCAGATCCAGTTCGAGGACTGGTTCGTCACGATAGATCTGAAGGACGCATACTTCCATATCTCCATCCTTCCAGCTCACAGGAAGTTCCTGCGGTTCGCTTTCGGGGGCGAAGCGTACCAGTATCGGGTTCTTCCGTTCGGCCTAGCTCTCTCCCCTCGCACCTTCACGAAGTGTATGGATGCAGCACTGGCTCCGTTGAGACTCCAGGGCATCCGCATACTCAATTATATCGACGACTGGCTGATTTTGGCTCAGTCGTACGATATGGCGGTTCGACATCGAGATGTCGTTCTAGCCCACATAAGGTGCTTGGGTCTCAGACTCAACACGAAGAAGAGCGTGTTGACGCCCTCCCAGAGGACTACGTTCCTGAGGGTTGTATGGGATTCGACGCTGATGCGGGCACGACTGTCCCCCGCACGCGTGGAGTCCATACTGGCGATGGTCTCGAAAGTGAAGCTGGGCCGCAGCCTCACTGTGAAGCAGTTTCAGAGACTGCTGGGTCTCATGGCAGCAGCAGCCAACGTGATTCCGTTCGGTCTGCTCTACATGAGACCCCTCCAGTGGTGGCTGAGAACCAAGGGGTTTTCCCCCAGGGGGAATCCTTTTCGCATGATCAGGGTAACGTGCAGATGCCTTCGTTCCCTCGTCATGTGGAAGAAACCTTGGTTCCTGTCCCAGGGGCCGGTGTTGGGAGCGTCGTGTTGCCGGAAGTCCGTTTCAACAGACGCTTCCCTCACTGGTTGGGGCGCGGTCATGGAAGGCCGCTTTTCCAGGGGTCTGTGGGGGACCCGGCATTCTTCCTGGCATATCAATTGCCTGGAAATGCTGGCGGTCTACAAGGCTCTGAGGAGCTTTCTCCCGGACCTCCGCGGCCACCATGTCCTGATACGATCCGACAGCATGTCGGCAGTATCGTATCTGAACCACCAGGGGGGCCTGAGGTCGCGCCCTCTTTGCAGACTGGCGCATCAGGTCCTTCTGTGGTCCCAGGGGAAGTTGTCATCCCTCAGGGCGATGTACATTCCCAGGGACCAAAATCAGGGAGCAGACATCCTGTCGAGGCAGGGGCTGAGGCCCGGGGAATGGCGACTCCACCCCGAGGTGGTGGAGGCTATGTGCGAGAGGCTGGGCCCGGTGGAAGTGGATCTATTTGCGTCTCGAGAGACGTCCCACTGCCCGCTGTGGTTCTCCCTCACTCATCCGGCCCCTCTGGGGCTGGATGCCATGGCTCAGACGTGGCCGAGGCTGCGTCTGTACGCTTTTCCCCCGATCGCTCTGCTCCCGGGAGTTCTGGAATGTGTCCGCCGGGAGGGCGTCAGCCTTCTCTTAGTAGCACCCCGGTGGCCCACTCGGGTATGGTTCTCCGACATCATCGACCTGCTGGACGGTCCCCCATGGCAGGTCCCTCTGAGGAGGGATCTGCTGTCTCAGGCCAGGGTTACGATTTTCTACCCACGGCCAGAGGTATGGGATCTCTGGGTCTGGCCCCTGAGGGGGCTTAGTTCCTAGCAGAGGGCCTGTCGGCAGGTGTCGTGGAGACCCTACTCAGTTCCAGAGCTCCATCCACCAGGAGGTTGTACAGCCTAAAGTGGAATGTATTTTCCACTTGGTGTAGAGAGTGGCAGGTGAACCCAGTTAACTGCCCAGTGGCTTCAGTGCTGGAGTTCCTTCAAGACCGCTTCTCCGCCGGTCTTTCCCCGTCCACACTTAAGGTGTATGTGGCTGCCATTGGGGCTTTCCACGCACCTTTAGGTGATGCGACGTTGGGAAGACACCATCTGGTTGTACGTTTCCTCCGTGGGGCTCGGAGGATGAGGCCTGCGGCTCATTCCAGGGTCCCAACCTGGGACCTGGCAGTGGTGCTCGAAGGGCTGGCTGAGGCCCCCTTTGAGCCGCTGGAGTCGGCTGAGGCGAGAATACTGACCTTCAAGGTGGCTTTTCTCCTTGCCATCACTTCTCTGAGGAGAGTGGGGGACCTCCAGGCCTTGGCGGTCACGCCGACTTGCCTGGAGTTTGCCCCTGGCATGGTTAAAGCCATCTTGCATCCCAGCCAGGGCTACGTGCCCAAAGTGCCATCTAACAGGGCAAGGTCAGTGGTTCTCCAGGCATTCCATCCTCCACCTCACGTGACGGCGGAAGAGAGCAGACTTCACCTCCTCTGCCCAGTGCGGGCATTGAGTATTTATCTGGAGAAGTCTGCTCAGTGGAGAAAGTCGGACCAGTTGTTGGTGTGTTTTAGTTCACCCAAGAAAGGGCTGCCTGCGTCAAAACAGACGAGTAGTAACTGGATTGTCCAGGCTATAGCCATGGCTTATCGGGTGCGCAACCTGCCTTCACCCTTAGCCGTGAGGGCCCATTCTACCAGGAGCATGGCCTCCTCGGTAGCCCTCCTTTCTGGGGCCTCGATGCTAGACATCTGCGAGGCGGCTGGGTGGGCCACTCCTCACACCTTCATTCGTTTTTATAGTCTGCATCTCCCTGAGACGCCTGGCGCGAGAGTGCTCGCCCCCTAGTTGTGCCTGGTTCCAGCTTCACACTGGGGTGGTTATGATTGGTGCGGGATAGTTGGTACTCGTTCCCCAAAGTGTCGTCACGATGACGCAGTTCGAGTTCCCTCGAAGGGGAACGTCTCGGGTTATGACTATAACCCTTGTTCCCCGAGAAGGGGAACGAGACACTGCGTCTCGTGTCCACCCAATCATCAGAGCGCTCGCTTCATCGGCCTCTAAAGATTGTGCAGTTCAGGCAGGTTTCATTCAAGTCATTCACACCAGTCAATTCAAGCAATTGAAGCATTATTCAATTTAATAGCAGATGCTAACATTACCATCTAAAAGCCCATTATACGTAGTAATGGGGGTTCCCTTTCGAGACGACACTTTGGGGATGCTCCCTTAGCATCAGCGAATCTGAAATCAGAATGTCAACTAGGCCAATCCGATTGGTGTGCGTGATGACGTAACTGTGACGGCATACCCGGAAGTATAAAAGGGGAGCTGGAACGTAATGTCGGCAGTTAATGCTCTTCAGCATAGCGCTCTGTGTCAAAAACTGTCTGTCTATTTATTGTTGTACTGTCAGTGAAAGTGTGTGAAAGTATGGATGAGAAATTGAGAGAGTTTAAGCAGTGTGTGCATCCTTGCCCTCGCTACATGTCGGGCTCGGATACACACCTGCTGTGTGTGCACTGCCTGGGCGTTCAGCATGCTCGAATGGCTCTCGAGGGAGCCGCTTGCGAACATTGCGAGAAGCTGACGCTCAGGGTGCTCCGCTCTCGGCTGGCCGTGTTTGATGAGGCCGGCCAGCCTCGTGAGCCCCATGGTTCTGGACCCGCGGTCGCTGAGGCGGCTCGGCGTCGCAAATCATGGAGTTCACAGCGAGACTTGTCAGAGGGTTTCGGGACTGCTGCGGCACTTTCCCGATCCTCCTCTGACAGTTCCGAGGATCTTCCTCCCCGTGTGGAAGCCCGCTCTGCGGCTTCTTCCCCGGGGTGGGAGGTCCGGTGCTCGTTCTCGAAAATGCTCGTTAGGAAATGGGCACCGAGGCGGGGGATGAAGCAGGAATTGTTTCATCGCTTCATCCACCCGCCCAAGTGGAGCTGGTCGAGGTGTTGACCCGGGCGGTGGCTAAATTAAACATCAATTGGCCACAAGAGGCTCCGGAAATTCAGCCACCCAGTAGGCTGGGTGACCGGTTCCTCTCGCACCGGGTCCAAAAAGCCCTATTCCTCGCGAGCAGCGAGGCTGAGGGACCGTGAGAGCGGGACAAGGCCGCGGTCATTAGTGATGATGAGCGCCAGCTGCGTGCCGCATCGGCCTCGTGTCTCACAGAGGAGTGACGGGAGTATAAAGGAGGAGCGAGAGAGGACCAGGCCTTGATTTTAAGTTGGTCGGCAGGTGGTCTAAAAGGGTTCACCCAATTCTCTTAATGAGTAACAGGTGTGTTTTGGGTGTAATGTGCAATAAACCAATCAGAGTCTCATCTCCCATTCCCTTTAAAAGCCAGTTGTGGCACCATGCTTGATTCGTTATTTACATGGCGGAATATAGACACCCTCAACCTGAAGTCAGTTTAAATACATGTGTATTGCCATGATTGGTTAAATAAGTAGCCAATTTCATTCATCATTACTGCAAATAGGTAATTCTGATACATGCAATGACTATCCATTATGACGTAGGCATTTTTATCTTTATGTACACAATAATAATCTTTTTCATTGTAATCCATTTATTTTTCATATTTGGCATGTTTTTGTGCTGCTGTGTGTGTAATAAGTAGAGTGTAAATGCAATGCACCAACAATGTGCCTGATCGCCTGATGATTTTCAGGCCAGCACGCCCATGGGTGCACAAATGCATTTGATGTGAAAATGATAGCGCTGCATTGCGCCGTGTGTATGATAGGGCCCTAACATGCACTAGTGTTTCATAGAGTATTAGGTATTTTACATATTTTATTTTGATGGAATAACAAATACATGCATGGAGTACCACAAGTACCCATATTAGGTCCAATTGCGTTTCCAATCTTTGAAAATCAGAAAACCCTGCTGGTGGTATATGATCAAGGCCTGCCTTGTATCCGGTTCTGTTTGATCTACAGAAGTCTGTATTATGCTGGCAATGGCCCTTTGTACTTTATTACTGCTTAAGCTCTATAATCAGCTTAGTCTCAGTCAACAGTCTGCTCACGGTTCAGTCACTGACAATTTAATGTATAACGCACAAAAGAGTTGATCGAAATCACCAGTTATAATCTGATTGCTACTGTACGCAAGTTTGTGTTTGCAAAGTAACAAATTGCTATAAAAAGTGCTTCAGAGGAGTTTGAGAAGCTTGCAAAACTTGTAGCATCAGATTATTGTATGTATATCTACACAACTGTCCTTTTCAACGGTATCACTCATTAAAACCTTAATGTATTTTTGATCCTTTGTTGAATTCATGATGTTATACCTGACATTTGTGATGTAATGAGTTCAATATTATGTTTTAGAGAAATATTGCAATAGCTTGGCACAAGCGGGCTGCTATATTACCTGACCTTCTACATCAGGAGGGAATATGAGACAGGTCAAAAGTGCACTTTGATACAGTGAATATGAATTATGCCTCATGTAGGTCAGAGTAATTATGGCAATATTACCATTTCATATTAGCTTAAAGCTGCTGAATCAAAGTTGGGGAAGGGTGCTGTGTCCTTGCGCAGACATATTTGTATTACATACCATGCAGAGCTCTAACCTGAATTTTCTTGACATATTTATAGTAGAAACCTGAGCAATCTAATGTAATACTAAATAGATGGTACAGAAGGTTCAGAAGATGCTTTTATCTAGAGTGACTTACCATTCCCTTACTACAGGAAAATGACCCTTGAACAGCCTGGGGTTAAGTGGTTTATTCAAGGCCAAATATATGGGCTACATGTATATTTAACAATGAGTGTGAAAACATAAGGGTTCTATCCACCTTGCAAAGTGGATGCTACAGGTAAATAATTAGAAGAATAAAGTGTGGTAAACGGTAAAACTATTAATGCTACAGACTAGTGTCTTTATAATTATGACAATACATTCAAATAATATAGTAAGACAAATACCAGTTTGCAATATAAAGCAGCATAACAGACTGTTTTTAGAGCTAAAATAACTGGAAGTGGTTGACACCAGAAGTGTCGACACATTAAATTTACAAATAAAATTACAACCGCTCTTCTGTGAAAAATAAGCTGGATATTAATAGTATTAACATGATATTAGTTGTATACATCATTGTATAAGATGTGGATCTAGCACATATTTATTTCTTTATTTATTTTATGATACATTTAAGCAAAATCAACACATGGAAAGCTACTAAAACATTTTTTGTATAATTTTATGTACATTACGTTCAGGCACAAGAAGAGTGGAAAATACTTTTATTTATCTGGATGTTATATATAAATAGATTTGCTACTAAAATACAGTGCATCGGACAGTGTCTCAATTATTTATTGATAAATAAGAGTATCCATCTATGGGATTGTGTATTGTATTGGAGTAACCTTTGTATCCAACCTGCCGTTAAAGGATTTGTAAATATTTGTACATCTCTGAAGTTCAAAAAGGGTAAAATGGTTTGTTTTAGAAGTTGTAGATGCATTCATATTGTACATTTCAGACAAAGAATGTATGCCCTTGTCCCACAGTTTTGTGACAGCCATTCTTTTTTCAAGTTATGTATATAACCTGGTTCCTTTAATGTCTTCATAAAATTTTGACTAAACCACTCAATTCATATGGATTAGTTTTATGACCTCTTTATGAACTTTTTGAGGTGTCAAAGTGTCAGTTGCGTAGCGGTCAACTGAAGGACAGAAAGCTCTCAGATTTCGTCAAAAAGATCTTAATTTGTGTTCCAAAGATGAACAAAAGTCTCATGGGTTTGGAACAACGTGAGGGTGAGTAATTAATGACCGAATTTTCATTTTTGAGTGAACTATCCCTTTAACATACACTTAGCAACACCATGGCAACCCCTTACAACACTTTACCTTTGAGGCAGCATTAATGTCTGAAACACACGTGTGTGGGACAAGTTAGGCCAGAAACGTTTTGTGCAAGTATGTGAAGGCAGCCATGATCACTAGCATTTACATTCAGTTATTAGATTGCAGCTATCGACATTGTGAGTTGTTGCAAAATGTATACACATTCATAACCAAACACAAATACATGTGCATAGTTGCATTACATCTGGTTCTTGCCCTAAAAAGTCCTCTGCAACCAAGGAGGACATTGTTAAAATGGCTAAATCATGAGCTGGATGTTAATGGTCACAATGTGCACAGAATTATTTCAAAGCGCAGTGAGACCATTACCATACAGAATGTAAAGTGCTGTGGCTGGTCAAGGAAGACTACTCAGCATTTTGACAGAAGGTTCAAAATCAACTGAATGTGAGACCACCTCAAAAAAGCTTCTAAAGACCTGGATGAGACCTCCAATTTCATCATGAACTGTAAGCCAACAGCTACAAGAGGCTCGATTGAGAGGTTGTGTACCAGTAAAGAAATGTATAATTTTATAAACTGCAAAAAACACCTTGCACTTGCAAGAACATAAGGACTGGAGTGTGGATCTTCAAGATTGGAGCCATGTACTGTAGTCTAACACAGGGGTTTTCAAACTTTATGATGCCAAGGACCCCCAAATATGATGAACCTTTATGGGGGACCCCCTACCTAAAATCCATCTATATATTTTTATGTATGAAAAAACATTGTAAAGTGTTAGATAAATGGTAAGTGTGACATTATAAATACACATTGTTTCCAAACTTAAATTGGCCATAATTAATGTTGGATGTATAAACCTGAAGATGAATATTTTCAATAAAAAATTATTTGTATTAGCAACTTTCACAATAAATGTATGTAAGCAGTTTACGTACTGCGTTAAAAATACTGCCTTACAACCCCAGTGAGTGAGATAAAGGGGACTATAGTGAGAAAAACTCACTAGAAAGAAACAAACCGAACATTTACAATTCAAGAAAGGAGAGAAACATTTAGAAATGAAACAGTTAGAATGTTCGGTAGACTTTATCCATTTTTGCTTTGTCTTTTTATTCTCAGAAATTTTCTGGGGACCCCTTAGAACCTTCTGGAGGACCCCTGGGGGTCCCCGGACCCCAGTTTGAAAACCCCTGGTCTAACAAGTCTAAATGTAACAACCTAGCACTGTATGGTGTCAGGTATTTCCGTAGGAGATGACTGGAGTGTGAACTCTTTTCCAGCCAGCATGTTTTTTAAAAAGTTGCTAGCCAGTGCCAAGATTTTTTATCATTTTTACAAAACTTTCATGGGCCCCAGAAAATGTTGTTATATGAATACCTGAACATGCAATGTATCAAAGAAAGAACAGAGCCCCTGCTTTTAAACAAAAAGCATGTTTTATCCTAGCTTCATGCATTTTTTTTATCAACACTTGAATGTGGGTGTGTTTCATAAAAAAAGCAACATTTTGAGCACAAAGCTGAGAAAAATCTAGTTTTTGTCAAAGACTACATCTGGATCAGATTCAGAGTGATGATCAAAACATAGATGGAGTAGATTCCATCAACACCCCCAAAGCTTCACAGTCCTATAGCTCGTCCTGGGTCTCGTTCCTGTGTTTTGATCAGTAGATTCTGTACTCTTTCTGAAGATGTGTAATAGCACTCCCTATTTCATATAACAGTGAACACATGGAAAGCCGGAAAATTCTGTCAATGGCAATAGAGGAATGGAAAGAGTTAATATCAATTGCATGTGGCACCATTAAGCATGGCAGGGAAAACATAATGGTATTGGGGATGCATGTCTACTGCAGGTGTTGGAAGGATCTACAAAGTTGCCGGCACTTTTAAAATGCACCAAAACTTAAGAATCCTGTTGAACACAGTGTAGCCGAGTATGGAGGATCTATTTGGAGAGCAAATGTGTATTTTTATAAACATGATAATGATCCCAAAGACGCCACGAATGTAACAAAGTTGCACGCAAAAAGTGTTCATGTTCAGCATGGCCCCCTCATTTTCCTGACCTTACAGCCATTGAAAACCTTTGGGGAATTTAAACCTGAATTTTGATATGTCATGCAGGTTTTCCAATGAAGCCCAACTTTAAGAAGAACTTAAGGAGGAGTGAAAGAAGTTAAGCATGACACATGCACAAGGTTTACAGAGTCTATGCCTAGGAGAATGGCTGCTGTAATCAAAAACAAGGGAGAACATACAAAGTATGAATAACTAATTACATTTTAGTCAATGTATGTTTTATTTCCTGTGAGCTTTTTTGTTTTTCTTTGCTTTTTTGCATAATACAATAACAACCATGTTTATTTATATGCTGGAGTTTGCCTTTTTGACAAATAATGTTGTCATTTTAATAAGTTTAGAATTCTTCCCGATATAACATAATCCTCATATTTTGATTGTTTAATTGAACCTTTAGTGTTAAAAGCAAATATTGTGCAAATATTACTCTCTGAATGTAACTTTTGGCCATTACTGTTTGTCAAAAGGTTTTTCACATACTTTTTTGTGAAGCCCTGGAAAAGGATGAAAAGAATTGTTTAGAATTGATTTCCATACTCAGCACGCACGAGTGAAATCATTCAGAATTTACAAGTAACATGGTCCGAATCCACACATGGCATGTTTCTCAAGTTGACCATATGTTGCCTTTCAAATTCACAGCACATTTTATAGAGCTTGACATTTGCTGTACTATGAAATCATATATTTGTCATCTCCATCCCGCAGTTCAATTACGAGGGCCAAATTCTTGGCTAAAATGACTCCTCAAACGCTTGCAAATCCGAATGTTTGCAATATCTCATTCAGCGGTCAGTTACTTGTTATTCCCTTTGTATATTGAAGAGTCCAAGGGCTGTGAATGCTCAGATAAAAGTTTTTTCAATAGTGAATAGAGAAACACAAAAAGGTTCCCAACAAGTTTGAAAGAGTGGTTTTGAAGGCAAAAATAAATAAATACTGTACATAAACAAAACAGCTGCTGAATTTCCATTGTTCAGTGCTGAATAAAAATGTGAAATAATGTGTGCAAACCCCACAAGGATACGTTCAAATCCCAGAGCCTTGTGTTTGTGTCTGTCGTGAATGGCAGAACTCACACAGATGGCTTATGCGTCTGTATTGCGACTTCATTTTATTCTCATGAATGCTCCAACACTGCATGGTACATAAAGCTACCTGTGTCTTTGTATAAACCGAACCTGCACCTCAGTATAGAAAAGTCAGCAAGCACGCTGGGTAAATGACTAAATTACCCAAGCTGACAGCCCAATCCACTGCACTGTAAACACTGGGTTTTTGTGTGAGTGGCAAGGGCAGGCAGAGATAAGCCAAGCCAACAATGAGGACGGCTGTTTTTGTTGCAGTTTCAGGGTTTGCTGTGACTGTAGGAGAGAATATACAGAAATCTAGAGCCAAATAAGCAGTGGAGGGCTGCCTGATCTGCTTCGCAAAGTTACTTTAACCTGACCTTGGTCAAAAAGTTTCTCTTATTGTATTTGTTTTATGATTAGAGGAAATGTTATGAAGTTACAAAGGTGGTTTTGATATAAATAGTGATAAACCATTACTACTGAACTTCAGCATGTGACCCATCCTGCAATGCTTGCGCCACAAATGATACATCAAACTGTGCGGCTTGTTGAGAAGGAGTATGCTATTAGATCATGAGCATGTGATATCATCTGGTGGGTGATAAAAGAAAGCAAAAAATATATTAAAAATCCTATTGACTGAAAACCCTAGAAACCAAACCAGAAAACCCTAACAAATAAATAACTTGATAAAAAAAAACACTCAAAATACATTAGCAACCACATGGTAATGCAAGAAAATAGAACTGTACACCCAGAACGTCTTAGCGCCCGCAGAGCAATTCCCTAGCAACAACATAACAGCATGGCAATTCCCTAGTAACCACAAAGCAAGCTAAAAACTTTTCAGCTAAAAATTGCCCTAGAAATTACTCAGAAAACCTTTACATCTAAAAAGCAACGCCCTGGCAACTACCCAGAATACATTACCAAACACATGCACACTAGCAACGTGTTCAAATGTATAGCAGTTCCCTAGCAACCACACAGAAGTATGCTAAAATTTACAGTGTCCCAAATCGCAAACTCATGCACTATTCCAGGGGTTTCAAACTGGGGTCCTCAAAAAGGTCCTAAGGGGTCCCCAGAAAATTTCAGAGAATAAGTTTCATTTCTAAATGTTTATCACCTTTCTTGCCATTTAAATATTTTTAATACTTTTAATACTTTAAATACAATTTCAGAATTGTATATGTTTGCTTTGTATCTTTAGTGAGTTTTCCTCACTATAGTCCCCTTTATATTGCTCACTGGGCATGTAAGGTAGTATTCTTAACGCAGTACATAAGCTTCTTACATAATTTATTGTGAAAGTTGCTTATACATATATTATATTATATTATACATAACATATAAATAATTTTAAATTGAAAATGTTCTTCTTCAGGTTTGTACAGCCAACATTAAGAATAGCCAATTTAAGTTTGGAAACAATATGTTGTATTTATAATGTCACACTTATTATTTATATAACGGTTTAAATGTTGCTAACAGACTTCGATGTTGAATGACAAAATAACATTTTAAAGCTCATACAATACATGGTTAAGTAGATAGTGCATAAGTGTATAGTGTATTAGGCACTGTTTACACCTGGACCTGGTATTAAGATGTGTTTTGGTCAATCGAATCACAAGTGGAATCACTAATACAGGTGTAAACGGGGCAGGACTGCCCGATGGCCTGGGGCCAGCGTCAAAAACACTCAGGCCAGTTGACGGAACTGTCACCTGACTGCTCAGGCCAGTGCTGCATCTTCACTGATAATTTTTAAGCTTTGCCTATTTAACTAATAAAATGCACATAGATGAGAAAGTGCTTGTGTCTCAGTTTGGTTCTCGTGCGTCGCAGCAACGCTAGCTTAAGCACTCCAACGCGTCTCACAGCACGCGAATATTCACACAAAATGATGTCAAAATGCCTGTCTTGTCAAGTAGCATCATAAACATAGTCGGTTATGTCTTTTAAATGAACGTAAACATGCAATTTTTTACAAATGACAAAAAGCCACTAAATATCTTGTATGATTATCCGGAAAATCCGGAAAATTATCACATGCAATATATCAAAAGAAAGAACAGACCCTCTGCTTATATTCTAGCTTCATGCATTTTTTTTTTCAGCACTTCAATGTGGGTTTCGTGATTTTTTTTTGTGAAAAAATCTGCAATAATCACGTTTTTGTCAAAGACTACAGTTGCATCCGTATCGGATTCAGAACGATGATCAAAACACAGATGGAGTAACACAGTCCATCAATACCCTAAAGCTTCACAGTCCTATAGCTCGTCAATCAATAACATAGCCGTTTTGATTTAGATGCTGTTTATTGCTGATGATCGCATTATTTTTCATATGCATCTGCTTATATGAGATCGCTCTTTTCTGTTTCTTCTTCGCCTGTGTTTTGATCTGGAGATTCTGTACTCGTTCAGGAGATGTGACATAGCGCCCCCCATCATATAACAGGGAAATCCGGAAAATATTGTCAATGGCAGGGAAGCATTTTCTCCTTTTATACGGTCTATGGTTTTTCAGTTGTATGTTTGTTCTGTTGTATTTATTTGTGCTGTTGCTCGTAATCCTATTATTTGTTTATTTCATTACTGACTATCTTTAACAATATTTTACATGTATATGAGTTAGGCTTTTTGGAGTCAACCTTATTTATTAAGGTTACATGGATCAAAAACAACAAAAACAATAACTAGGCCTATTTTATTTTATTTGTTACTTTTTTTGTGGTGGGGCCAGTAGAAAAAAATCCTTGCCGTTGAGTCCTGCGGTGTCTAAAACTTTTTGAGCTTGTCCACTTTGGACCACTTCCAGAGGTAGTCAAAAACGGATCGCTTTCATAATGTAAACACTCATGTGGTCGAATGCATTCGAACAGCCACAAAAGACCGCCTACTGACCCAATGCATGAACATTATGGGAAGACGCGCTACCCAGACAGGATTTGAAATTTGGCTGGAGACCCAAGTTTGGTTTGAAGACAAAAAACGTACCAAGCACAATGTTCTCTCATCATTCCTGATTTCTAACACACACTCACAGAGTTCGACGCTCATGTGTAAATTGTACAAGCTTATTTTGTCCATTAGATTGAAAGATATGAAAAAAACATACATTTAACCGCCCATAGACCCTCCCTGCTTAAAGCGTATTAAAAAAGACATATTAAAAACACCAAGTGTAAACAGGAATGTGTTTTTGCCTTGTCTACTTGTTATCCAATCGACCACCCATAACATTTTAGTGACCACAGAGCAATTCCCTAGCAAAATTCCACTCATAAGGCTGTGTGTCCACCAAAACATTTTTTTCCTATGGCCAGCATATTTTTTTAATTATACTTTCAATATACTTTTTTTTGGGAGTGCTGTGTATTTAAAAATGGCTGCAGTGTGACAAGGGTTTTTCTGGACTCCAAGAGTTGAAAAATGCTTTGGGTAAAATACAGTGTTCATCACTGTCACTTTTTACCCAGCTGTCCAATCACAGTGAAGTAGGGGCGGGACAAATACCAAACAGACCAATCACCATGTCCTGCTTGTACAACGACAACAGATGACAGCAACACAGCACAACAACGGAACAATGGAAGAGAAATTGATATTGATGGTCTCAGAATATAGCCAGCATGTCTCTAGAATAGATTATATTTTTATATTCAGAAACAAATATCTGCAAAATCAGATACTAATAACACTTCTGTGGACATTCCGTATCCTGGCAACCTAAGCGTCTCAACTGAAAAAAAAAGCCAAAGCAATCTGAACAAGAGCCATTTTCAGCTGGCTAAAAACACTTCGGTGGAAACACCCTGGCAACCACTCAGAATACCATAGCAATCACATAGCAACATGCTAAAATGAACAGCAATTCCATAGGTACCATAAATACATTCAGAAAATCTTACCAGATAAGAACTGCCTTTGCAACCCAATAGCATTTACCGTAGCAACAATATAACAGTTTTTTAAAATTCCAATCAGAACATCCTAGCAACTTCCTGGCAAATTTGAATCATGTGTTAACTTTCACATAGACAGCGTCACTCAGAAAATATAGTTTAATGACAACAATAACTGTGTAGTTGGAAAAGATCTGTCTCACATTCCACTGTTGATTGATGAAAATGTTTATTTGCAGCTGTAACTGATTAGAATTTATTGACAGCTGCAACTAACACTGAATAAACGTTCAGCATATGAAAACAATATTTGTCAGTATGCATATTGATTGAGCGCAAGAAAAAAGTGTTTTGACTGAATATTCTAAATACCAAATGACAATAAACATTATTATCAAGCCGTGATTCAGATTTGTCTTGGCGTTTTGTGAGTGAGTGATCTCACGTCTGAAACCCTGCTCTGCCTCTGGCCTCATTACTGCCGTATGCTTTTATGATGTGCAAATCTCCATCTCTCAAAATTCATGTTTCCCTGGCGGTACGGTGGCTGTTTTCCAATCAGGTGTCTTCTTTAACCACAGACCGGGGGAAGTATTTGTCACATGGGAAAAGGTGGAGGGGGAAGAAAGAGAGAGAGAAAAACATTTTGGAAGAGAACAAAGAACATTTTGAAAGGTCTCAGACCTCTGTTCTGGCAGAAAGAGCAACATTATTTATGGAGACATTCATGAAGATTATTTCCACAAATGGAGGCATGTCCATGCTCTAGGTGAAAGACTCGGTGTGAGTTGAAGGTCCTAGGATACGACAGGAAATAACGTGGAACAGGAGAGGAGGAGCTGCATGCTTCAATGCCATTTTTCTTCAATGCAACATTATTTACTGCACTCACATCTCTGAAAACTTTTCATATGTGTCAGGTGGGTGTAGGGTTGGGTATCGTTTGGGTTTTTTCCGATACCGGTGCCAAACCGATACTTTTAAAACGGTACCGGTGCCTAATCGGTGCCTGAACAGATACTTTAAAAAAAGAGCCACAAAACGAGGTGGATGAGATTAAAGAATGGCTTTTTATTGATTTTTTAATTATTATTTAAATTGAACAATTTATTACAAGTTTAAAGTATACTTAAATATGTAAATATAAATAAATACAAAACACAATTTAAATAACAAATTCACAGTAAAACTAAAGCCACCTAACCCAACTACAATAGGCCTAATTTAACTCTAAATACAGTAATAACAGCAGTAGTCTGTATTCTTGGTATGCTACAAACCAGCTTCAAGCTTTAGCTTTATTTTGCAGAAATATGACCATATTCTCTGGCTAAATATTTTAGAGCGCATCACCTTATTGTGTCCATGGAGACGCGTCATGCTTCTCACATGACACACAGCTGCCACAATAGCGCTGTATGACAGCTCACTCAGCTGTATCGGGTTTATTTCGCTTTTTCTTTTTTAATCAAAATATTCACAAACTTTCTAACTATGTCATGAACTATCTGATATTCTGATTTTCAAATATGTGTGTGAGTAAATGTGTGTTAGTTGATCTATACTGCGCGATGGGTGGCGCCACGTTAGTTTGCGCCTCAGAGAATCGGATCTGTCGGATTTACATCACATACATGTATCTTCATCTCACGAAATACATGAAAGTAAGTGACGTGCTGAACTGGGAGAAGAATAGAGTAAACTGTATAGTCACTATATAATGTGTATCTGATGTGAATAAAACACTTAGTCAAGTTATCTTAACTGTCTGAAAGGATTGTTTTTGCCACTTCCATAGACATCATTGTGTATTTTTTGCTAGTACTTATGAGCATTTAAATGTCTGAAACCTAAAATAAACATGATGTGGATGAAAACACTGAATAGTTGTGATATGTGACGAGCGCTGAGCGTCTCTGGCTCAGCGCCAGCCAAAGCGCGAAAGCACGTTTGATTTTAAGTGGCACCGAAATGAGGCACCGAAATCTGCGTTCTGATTCGGTCTGGTACATACCGGTCATAAAGGTACCGGTGCCATATTGGCACCGGGTTTCGGTACCCAACCCTAGGTGGGTGTCAAGGTATTTCTGGATTCTTTCAGATATAACACTTGCACACATTTTATTCCAGAACGGCACATGCAAAAACTACAATTCCTCCCTGACAGAAGCTTTGAGAACATCTTAAGCCGTAAAACCTTGACAGCAGGATCGTGGCATTTTTTGTGTTCAATTTTCATGTCTCTCTTTTGCAAGATTTAATAAATGCTTTAGATTTACTCACGAGACTAACAAGGCTCTTTATTCCCTCTTACCATTTTAAAGGATTTTCTCATCCCCAAATAAATAAATAACTAAATACTAAAGTATAATAAATTAATACTTTTATGTTTTTATGGTGATTTATATAATTTTATGAAATGGTTTCGGCTTTTAAACCAGTGATTGTCAGTTAGTTTGCTTCAAGATCCAAATTGTACATTGGTTGTACATCAAATGGTGATGCAACACAATAGTAATTGATGACAATAAAATTACTTAAATAAATAAATTAGTCCACAAAGTATTTACTTCTTACTCATTCTAAATTAATGCTGATTAATAGCCCTATGAAAAAGTTTATCGTAAAGCCAAACAGTTTATCTTGAGCTGAAAAGTTTATACCTCAGAGTAATGGGCCATTTACACAACACAGTTTTCAACTAAAAACTGAAAACTTTTTATATGTTTTGGCCGTTCATTTACATGACAACAGCGTTTTGGAGGCCTTAAAATGCAAAATTTTAAAAACGTGATTCAAATTGCACATTTTAGGAAATTTTATACCATTATCGTCTCTGTGTAAAATGTGTAAAAATACAAATATAAGTCTATATAGGCGCATCATTTTTCTTTACAAAGTGACATTGCCAACTACTTGCCTGGCAGCATAATGCAGCAATTTTTGGTGTTTTCATGGATCCGTGTGAACAGGGATCCTTTTGACAATGTTGTTGTCTGTACGTGAAAAATGCAAAGGAAAAACTTATTGGTTTTTAATATATTGTTATCATGTGAGATGAGAAAGTTTAAAATAATAAATAAAGTCACATTATTGTAGCTGTTTCCATCCTTTTTTATGCGCATTTTGGGATAACACACTTAAAAATGCTGGATGAAAACACCAAGATGTGCACAATTTCTAGAAATGTGCAAAATTAGACCAAAATTTACCCAATAATTCCCACCATGCGAAACAAAAAACTCATGATGTGATTGGACAACTGGACTAACCAGCGGATCAGTTTAATTGCACAGCATGATCAGTTTGGTCATTCTGAAATGCCTGAACCAAAGTCTGTCATCAGAATTATTTGTTTTAATTCCCTCCCAGAAGCGTCTCACATGATTGTGTTTCCAAACACCAACATCCGAACACAAAATAACATGACAGCATTTATATTGCGTTTCTTCACAACTTATGATGGAGTAAAAAAGAGCCACAGTAGCTTCCCCAGAAACGTCTCAGGTTACAAATGTAACCATTGTTCCCTGAGAACAGGGAACGAGACGCTGCGTCAGCTTCGACGCTACGGGGAACGCCTCCAGCGTGACTGGTGCCTGAAATCACATTGAATCACGTCAATCCTATTGACCGGCGACAGCCTATGATGTCATCAAGGTGCGACCAGGAAGTATATAAGGGCGCCTTGCCAACATGACAGTATCTATCGTCTGAAGGGACTGTTTCGGCAGGCAGGCCCTGCGGCATGGCACAGCGACGCAGCGTCTCGTTCCCTGTTCTCAGGGAACAATGGTTACATTTGTAACCTGAGAGGTTCCCTTTCGAAAGGGAACTCGCGCTGCGTCAGCTTCGACGCTACGGGGAACGATATACCCACGCCGCCATGCCGACGGGAGTGCATGCCCAATGGCAGTGACAACTGTCAAGACAAGCAAATCTTGCTGAAATGCCTGAACCACTCCCCTTCTGGTCACGTTAGGCTGTCAGTGACAGCGCTCCCTACGGTCATAGCCCAAGCTATCGCCTGAGAAGGAAACCTTCACACACATGAGGTCCTTCCCAGGCCTTGCTCGAAGGCCTGGAACCAACCCATTCGACTTAGAAGGGGTTCCTTTAAGGGAGCGTGGCAAGGGAACTACGAGGGAACCCTATGCCAGTCACTATTCGGGAGATTATCACCGAATGCCACCAGGGAGACCTGACCAGGTGACCCAGTCTAGTATGGGACACGTAATACGGTCAACCCTGTCTGTACAGTACAGAGCCTCTGGTACTCGCCTCCGAAGAGACATCCCGCTAGGGTGCTGCAAGAAAGGGCAGCGTCACCGACTAGCCGGACCTCAGAGACGGGTTATCCCGGAGAGCAGCGCTCAGCGAAGTGCTTTCAAACCCTTGCTAGCGAGGGGAGTCAAGCCGCTCGATCCTCGGATCTACCAAGCACTTACTTTAAAACGTGCTTAGGAGGCCAAAGGCCTTATAGACTGAATATATCGGGAGGGGCCCCTCGGGACCTACCACCAATAGATCAGCCCCAGGAGGCTGTAAGCTCACAACAGACCCTCGCTTGAGAGGAGCTCATAAGCCTGCCCGGTAGGCAACCATGCCGTAGGCATACTATGAAGGTCCCGTCCTGTCGGGACCACATAGCCGCAGTGACACCTCGTCGTGCTAGGGTAAGAACACCGCCTTCAGGTCTCGCAAACGGCCAGAGACCGGCGCCTGATAGCGGGTAGCCACTAGCTGTCAGCAAAAAGCCAGTTGTGTGTTCCCGCCTAGGGAACTCGTCCCCCAGGGAGGCCGAGAGAGGCCTCCACCTGGTAACCTGATAGACCGCTCGCGCATCCAAAGCAGCGCTCGTCCTCAGGAAGGCCAAAACGGGCCTGATACCTGATCGCAGTCGTGCTAGCCCTCGAGGTAGCTGGGAAGACCAGGGACTCGCTTAATCAGGGAGGCCAAGCGGGCCTACCAACTGCAAGACATCGGGCACTCACAGCCAAGCTGAATGTGCTACTCATAGCACTTCAAGCTCACCACAGCGGCTGGGGACCGGGAGCTCGCTTTCAGGGAGGTACCATGCCTACCACCTGATAGCAGAAAGTGCCACTTATAGCCCTTTACGCACACCACAGCGGCCGGGGAGCCGGCCTCTGCCAGTGACTGGACTTATCCAGGAACCACGAGACCAGAGCGTGCCCTCAGAGGAGGCCACGTGGGCCTACTACTCCAAAGCGAATCCCCTCAGGGAAGCCCGTGCAGCTTTGCCTGATAGCAACCCATGCTACGATCCGTTACCGAAACTGGGGACCGGGGAACGATTCCAGGGAGGCGCAATGCCTCCACCTGGTAGCAGAGCATGCCGTCCGTCGTGCTTCGCTAACCGCCTCACTCTCGCGCCTGAGAAACGGGGGCTCGTTTTCAGGGAGGCAACAGTGCCTACCACCTGATAGCAGAGCACGCCACGCCTAGCGTTTTGTTTCGCTAGTCGTCTCAGCGCCTGAGAATCGGGAGCTCTCTTTCAGGGAGGCAACCGTGCCTACCAACTGAAAGCAAAACGTGCTACTCGTAGCACTTCACGCTCATTGCCACAGTGACTGGGAACCGGGAGCTTGCTCTCAGGGAGGCCATAATGCCTACCAACCCGATAGCGGAGCATGCTACTCGTAGCACTTCACGCTCATTGCCATAGTCGACCGGAAGCCGGGAGCTCGCCCTCAGGGAGGCAACCGTGCCTACCAACTGATAGCAGGACATGCTACTCGTAGCATTCCATGCTCATTGCCACGGCGACCGGGAACCGAGAGCTCGTCGTCAGGGAGGCCACAGAGCCTACCAACCAACGGCAGAATGTGCTTATCCATAGCGCTCCATGCTCATTACCACAGCGACCGGGAACCGTGAGCTCATCGTCAGGGAGGCCACCATGCCTACCACCTGATAGCAGAAGGTGCTACTCATAGCACTTCATGCTCACCGCCACAGTGGCTGGGAACCGGGAGTTTGCCTCCAGGGAGGTCACTCAGGGAGGCCGGATGAGGCCTACTACCTACTAACACTCGTGCTAGCCATCCAGTGACTGGGGCCCAGGAACGCCATCCGCAGAGGAGGTCAAGTGGGCCTGCTTACCCCACAGCAGGCCCATAGGGAGGCCCAGTAGCGCCTACCACCTATTTAGCAGCTCGTACCAGCCGTCGAGGGACTTAATGCCTATGGTGCCCCCTCGGGGGAGACCAGGCGGTGCCTGCTGACCACAGCAGGCTCTCAGGGAGGCCAGACAGGGCCTAACTCCTGAGCGAAGGTAACCCAGACTGGGAGCCTACCCCTCAGGGAGGCCTGGCAGGACCTACCCCCCCGAATAGGGGGTCTGCAGATTCCAAGGATCCTGCCGAGACTTTAAGAAGGCTGGCTGCTGCTACCTGGGCTGACGGCAGCTGTCTGCTGCTGACGAAGGCCTGGAAATCCAGTTAACACCTGGGGACTCATCCCCAGGGCCAATGACGGGTCACTGCTGACGTCGACACCAGTGGAGAAGAGCCTCCGAGGCCCACTCGTGGGCCATAGTGTCGGGACTTTCCTGCAAGGAGGCCGGTTAACGCCTACTACCTGTCCTGAAGTCCAACTGCCCAGACCGTCCAAGCTGGCCACTCAGAGCCAGCTGGCTCCTATGCCCGCACCTGGGGCTGGCTCCATCCCAGAGGCAGCTAGGGACAACCTGCTTCGCCGTGTCCTAGGGCCCCCAGGACGGCGCAGTCTCTTGGGCAGTGCCTACAAACATGGACCTAATCACATTGCCAACAGCAGTGTACTCAGCAGAAGTGCTCAGCAAAGACCCTCTAAAGCGAGGGGAGTACAACTTACGTCACCAGCATCGGGGCGGCTGTCTTTCTTTCCATGCAGCGGCCAATCTTGATTGTGAGGGCGTCAGCCATTGGCAATGCTCGGGCCTCAGGGGAGCATCCGACCAGAATCGTACAGACAGAAGGATTATCCGATGTTCTGCTCTACCCGGGCCCTAAAGGAGGTGAAGCAGAGACATAAAGCAAGGGAACAGTATCACAGAAATGTGAAATCCACCGGCCGTACCATCCTCCAGGAAGAGGCCGGGGGCCGCCAGCAGATGGCGGCCACCAAGCTCCGAAAGGCGGAAACAGCAGATAAAGTCTAGTCGCAAACCGGCGAAAGACGCTTAATTCCACCCCACGACCACTGGCAAAGTCGCTGTCTCCTGCAACATCCTCGTCTGCATTACACGTGACCCCAGAACGCAGAGAAGGGGGCGGGCCTTGGCCGGACGACTCTGTAATAGAGGAGGCTGAAACAAGGATGCATAAACAAGACCATGTTCTTAATTAAAAAGACAGGCCAGGGGCGAACATCTTTATTAAAAAGGGGACGCGCCCATCCTTGACAAAGCCTAGGCCAAGTGGTGCGACATAGGTCCGCACTAGATCTACTCAGGGCCCGGGAAAGAAATATTATCACCTCTAATATTACACAATGAGGCCCAAAAAACCCCTTTCCCAAAGCCCCGCAGAGCTGGGCGCAGATCTCACTACAGCTCGTGCATTAGCGCGTACCCGGTCTTCAGCTACTTTTCACTTTACGCTAGGAAAAACACAGCTCGCCCCTTACACTACAAGCCCTCAGGTGAGAGCGCGATTCAGTTACCCAAACAATGAGGAAAAAATATAGCACGGAGAGGCAGCAAACTCTCTAGCAGAAAGTGAAGTATTCACACACAACCATCATAATGTTGCAAAGAAGATCATTCTTAGCTTACTCACGGGGAGCTGCAGGCCCTGCGAAGATCCAGCGGCGATCCAAATTTCCCCAGAAAACCTCTCAGGCGAGCGAAGGTATAGGAGTTCTGAAAAACATAGTTTTGAAAATGTTTCACCCTCAGAGAGGGGGACTCACCGATCGCTCCCAGCGGTGCTTCCAGCCAGCCATAAGGCTAGTATCCGCCCGCCATCCTGAGGGGGGCGCTTTCACCAAACAAGCCAGGCGAGCCGGCAGAATCTTACATTTTCTGCTCATCATAGGCCACCGGCCTGATGTAAAAGCGCCCGGGGGAAAAACCAGAGGAAGGGAAAAAAGGCAGCGTTCATCTCCGCGCTCCTCGGGGGGTGGAGTCTGCTGCCTGCGCTGGTTCCGGTTACCAGCCCCGGCTTCCTTCCTCTTCCTGTCGTGGGTGTCCCGCCTCCCCTGCGCCCCAGTCCTCCGCGGCGGGGCGCTCGAGAGGCGACGTTGGCTCGCTATTCCCGTCTCCAGCCCTCAGACTGGGACGGGCCGGGGACACCCGACTGCCTGGGCGCGGTCCCGGACCTCAGCGGAATGCATCTGAATGCCGCCGAGCGCGCCTTCGCCTCTCCGAACCTCCCCACCACCGCCTCTTCGGAGGTGCCGAAAAGTTCAGATGGCGAAACCGGGGCATCAGGGAGAAAGGATTTTTTCCTTCTCCCCGATGTCCAAACGGTTTAACCACAGATGTCTCTCCTTGGCCACCCTCGCCGCCATCGGCGCTATCTGTACGGTGGCCCGAAGAGCGAAAACCGCGGTCCGGCGCGACTCGACTACCGCCTCAGGGGGTCCCTCCCCCCTGATCGAGGTCCCTCAGCAGGTCTGCCTGCAACACAGCCTGCAACACAGCTGTGGTGTGCAAAGCCGCTGCAGCGCGACCCACTGACATGTACGCCCTGCCATTCAGCGTTTAGACCGGCAGGGTGGGAGCCACAGTGTCGCCGGCCGCCCAAAGGCGAGATTAACATAACATCTCGTCCACGGGCGGCATCGACACATACCCAGCCAGGCAGTCCCTAGACATCAGCGACATCTAGCTCGCCGATGTCGACAGATGCGGGGCTGAGTAAGGTTTCTTCCATTCCCTCGAGATCTGCTGATGGAGATCTGGAAGGAATGGAAGACTCCCAGGAGTTGGGAGGTCATGGGCGGAGAGAAACCGATCGTCCGAACTGTTTGGACGCTCAGCCTTTCTCCTCACGCACCGCAAAGGCAGCTGCAGTCTACCCGCAGCGCGTTCCATGACTTCCAGCAACTCCCGTACATGGGACAGGATGGTAAGAAAAGCTTCAGCATTTTTAACTGACTCACCCATCCTCTGCTCGAGTGGAAGAGCAGCAGACGAGGAGGAGGAACATAAATCCAGCTCCTTCCTCCGAGGTCCGCCTCTCGCGATCTGGATCGTCCTCAAGAGCCATAACTGTCTCCAAGCGACGAGCCCGATCCATCTGGGAAGCGCTTTTGGTATTTGGACGCCGCTCAGCCTCAGCTCGAGCGTGGCCGTTCCCAGATGCTGAAACCTCTCCTCTCGAGAAGAGGTCCCACCGAGAGCGGAGCGTTTCCAGAGGACAACGCTCACAAATACTTTCACAAGTACTTTCACAAGAGGTTCGCAAACCTCTCATGTATGCTCTTCTCCCAGACAGTAAACGCAAAGTGTGTGTGTATCCAAAGCGCAAGATACACATTCAAAACACACCTGCAGAAGTGGCGTTCTCAGCACACTTCATTGTTATCCTTCTTGTAGACGTTTCACGTGAAGACAGGCAAAACAGTCCCTGAAGACGAAAAGATACTGTCATGTTGGCAAGGCGCCCTTATATACTTCCTGGTCGCACCTTGATGACATCATAGGCTGTCGCCGGTCAATAGGATTGACGTGATTCAATGTGATTTCAGGCACCAGTCACGCTGGAGGCGTTCCCCGTAGCGTCGAAGCTGACGCAGCGCGAGTTCCCTTTCGAAAGGGAACTTTCATTTTTATATTTTGCACCAATTCCACCAGAGCACATAGTATGGAAACGCTGCTTTATTTGCAAATGTTTTATGCGATATTCCAATTCTGCGCATAAGTTGGCTATTGTGCACTTTAAAGGTGCAGTTACCTGGAGAACGTAAAAACTGCAAGAGCTAATTTCATTGCGGTGTATAAAATCACAATTAGAGGATATGAAGTCACAAGAGGAATATGTGGCTTGGCTATAATTACTAATTTCATCCTCAGAAATGAAGAAAAATCCTTTTACATCAGTTAAAATTGGTAGCGGTGACACTGGCCTTAGTATCTTTATGTTGTTTCTGCTTTTCAATGTGAAACTTTACAATATAAACATATAATTATGATTAATATTTTAATGTTATGTGCGATTAATTACAGAAAAAAAGTGTGCTTAATTAGTTGTTCTTTTTTGTTGTTGTTGTTTTAATCAATTGATTGCAACAAACTATTTTCTTATTATCCCGATTTTTTACCCCCTTGTATAATTTACTTGGTCAAGACTAAAAAAAAAGCCATTTATGTGCACAATTTATTCTGTGTGATTGTTGAATGCGTGATTCTGATTGGCTTGATTCACATTTACTTTTACTTTGATATGTGACTAACTCCAGCTGAAATATTTCTATATCTGTAATAGATCACATCCAAATCATGGCCCGACACTTCAGAAGGAAGCTACATACAACCCAACAGCTCTAAAGCATTTAAACTCCAAGGGCTACAGTCAGCATATTTAAATAATCTGCCCTGGACTATGTTTAATATCAGAGACAGCCAAAAAACATTCAACAATAAAAAAAGAATCAACCATTCTGTCAACTTTATGATAGCTTCAGTATGTTGTTTACTAGTCTCCTAAATCACACAACCTTTGCCATTTGTGTCAAAAATTATGAGCGTTTCCAAGAACTAATTATTCAGCATCTGACATGAAAAAGTGAGAAATAATTTAATCCTGCATTTCATCTGCATGTCACGTCTGTAAATGAATGCAGGTGGTCTCAGCATGTACACAGATGAAGGGAAAACACCAAATTAGTGACATCTCTCAATAACGTGAACTCTGAGAATGGCTTGCACATTGACTTGGAACATCAGGGTATTTCTTTAGAAAGAGCCTTTAGGAACACGGCTGCAAAATATTTTAATTAAAACTCTGCTCACAGAAAAATTAACATTCTGGCATCAATGGAACACAAAGCGGCGTATTAGAGATGCTACCTTTGCGGGTAAAAAAAGTAGCCTACATTTTAGCATACTTATTACAGAAATAATATACAGTGCATTCGTAAAGTATTCACAGTGCTTCTCTTTTTTTCCACATTTTATGTTACAGCCTTATTCCAAAATTGATTACATTCATTATTTTCCTCAAAATTCTAAAAACAATACCCCATAATGACAACGTGAAAGAAGTTTGTTTGACATCTTTGCAAATTTATTAAAAATAAACAACGAAAAAAGTATTCACAGCCTTTGCCGTGACACTCAAAATTGAGCTTAGGTGCATCCTGTTTCCACTGATCATGCTTGAGATGTTTCTACAACTTGATTGGAGTCCACCTGTGGTAACTTTAGTTGATTGGACATGATTTGGAAAGACACACACGTGTCTATACAAGGTCCCACAGTTAACAGTGCATGTCAAAGCACAAACCAAGCTATGAAGTCCATGGAATTGTCTGTAGATGTCAGAGACAGGATTGTACCGAGGCACAGATCTGGGGAAGGGTACAGAAAAATTTCTGCAGCATTGAAGGTCCCAATGAGCACAGTGGCCTCCATAAATGGAAGAAGCTTGGAGCCGCCAGGACTCTTCCTAGAGCTGGCCGCCTGACTCCCGAAAACCCGATGGTCACTCTGACAGAGCTCCAGCATTTCTTTGTGGAGAGAGGAGAACCTTCCAGAAGGACAACCATCTCTGCAGCACTCCACCAATCAGGCCTGTATAGTAGAGTGGCCAGATGCCTTATGATAGTCTGCCTGGAGTTTGCCTGGTCTGATAAAATACAGATTGAACTCTTTGGCCTGAATGGCAAGCTTCATGTCTGGAGGAAACCAGGCACCGCTCATCACCTGGCCAATACCATCCCTACAGTGAAGCATGGTGGTGGCAGCATCATGCTGTGGGGATGTTTTTCAGCGGCAGGAACTAGGAGACTTGTCAGTATCGAAGGAAAGATGAATGCAGTAATGTACAGAGGCATCCTTGATGAAAACCTGCTCCAGAGCGCTCTGGACCTCAGACTGGGGCAAAGGTTCATCTTCCAACAGGACAACAACTGCCAAAATAACAAAGGAGTCGCTACAGGACAATTCTGTGAATGGCCTTGAGTGACCCAGCCAATGCCCAGATTTGAACCAGATCTCAACTGAAAATGGCTGTTAACCGACGCTCCCCATCCAACCTGATGGAGCTTGAGAGGTCCTGCAATGAAAAATGGGAGAAACTGCCCAAAAATAGGTGTCCCAAGCTTGTAGCATCATATTCAAAAAGACTTGAGGCTGTAATTGGTGCCAAAGGTGCTTCAACAAAGTATTGAGCAAAGGCTGTACTTATGTACATATGATAATTTTATTCATTTTTACTGTTTTTACTGACCCGTTTAAGTAGGACTTAAATTCATTTGTATTTGTCATTTCTTAATTACTTACATTGACTTTGAAATATGGTTAAAGTTGCTACAGAATGAACTGACAAGAAACTTGTTTTTAACCTCAGGTAAAGGAAGGTTTCACACTTGTAATTTAGAAGTGGGGTCAGCACTTTTGCGGTGTCAACTCCACATTGCGATGCCAAACTTGTACAGTGTAAAACGATCGGTGTTAGAATGTTACAACTAGATGCTTCGCAACCGACAACCAATCGCATGCCTTATATTCACGTGCTTTGGGCAGTCACAGAAACACTGCGCTATGTAAACAGTCGTTTCTGAATATTGTCAAATGCAGATGGAATAGCTACAATAGGAGTGAATAAATTCTTACCTTTACACTCATTCAGCCTTTATGTAAATAGGTCATGTGCTGTATTTGTCCAGTCAGTGACACTGGCACCAGATATGCAAATAAGGATGTTAAACCGGGGTTTAGGAATGTACACTGTGAAATGTCACCTTATGAATACCCAGGATTAATTGTTAACTCCTGGTAAATCATGAGCAGTGTGAAACGTGAAGCAAGATAACCCAGGATTCCATTGAATGATCAAAGGGTTTTCAATAACAACATGTTTTACTTTAAAAAAGCAACCATACATTGGTGTTTTATTTAATAGTTTTTATATTTAATTTCATATTCATTTATAATCATTAGTCATTCATGTAGGTGTCATTTGATTTATCATTTATTCCTATTATTATTATTTGTTTTACATAATGTATTCGTTTTATAATTTAATCATTTTATTATTATTAATTTGTGTCATTTTATGTTTTTATATTACTTATTATTTATTTTCTATTTTTGTTTAATCTTATGATTGTGTGGTTTAAAGGGATGTTTGTCTTCACATGTGAGGACGATGTTGTGAAGCAGTACATTTTCATAATTTTTCCCTTGGTAACACTTGTTGGAATCGTAAACTTTGAAACATATGCAACTAAGATTATTCAATAAAAACTGCTCTTTTTATTATCATCACTTCGTCTCCTGCTTCTTCTCTTCTTTGGCTTTCTAAGTCAAATTCTCAGGCTGATAGACAACTGTTAATAGAGTCTTGAGACAAGACTTTCTGTTGACAGGTTTGCTGGGTTGCACACACCAGACAAACAGATATCTTTTGACAAGATCTGGATTTGATATTTCTGACGTTGAGATTTTATCACATCTAATACCATTTGGGGTTAGGAATGACCCAGGGTTAACTATTTCAAGTGTGAAAAGCCCTAAAGTGTACTTTAGTGTTCTAGTCATTAAAAGGGCTTTTCCCACTGCACTAAACCAAGATTATCGTAGTTCTAAACCCTGTGTTTAACCCCAGGTAAAGGAAAGTTTCACTCTTGTAATTTAAAAGTGGGGTTAGCACCACTTTTTACCCTGGGTTATAAAACCCTGCTCCGGAGCTGATTAGAGTCGTCCAGTGTTAATAAATTGTTAGAATGCTAGCTAGCCGCTCAGCAAACGAAAACCAATCAAGTGCCTTTTATAATATATATAAAATTAGTTGTTTTAGCATTTGAGGGGGAACATGTCAAATGGTGACAGAAAACGTGACAACTGTATTGAAGAAGAGACCATGTCATTCTTACCTTTATATAAGTCAGGAAAGTCAATTCAGTATGAACTTGATAGTACAGTTGGCAATAATCCAAGGATGCACAGCGCTAGAGACTTTAAATAAACATATTGCATGCAGTATTTGTCCAATTAATGACACTGACACTGCAAATATGCAAATAAGGATGTCAACCTAGGGTTTGGAATGTACAGTGTGAAACAACACTTTATGAATACCCAGGATTAATTGCTAACCCCAGGTAAATTATGAGCCATGTTAAACCTGAAGCAAGATGAACCAGTTTTCCATTTATTTGGGGATTAGAATTAGAATAACACAGGGTTAACTATTTCAAGAGTGAAAAAAGGGCTATAAAAGGGCTATATACAGTATATTCCACCTTTTAGTACACTTATGTGGCCTTTTATTTTAGTATTATTTTTATTATATCATTATCTCTTTAAAACTTTCATCACACTAAAGTTTGCTACTAAATGTTTGTTTGTTAGAGAGAGAGAGAGAGAGAGAGAGAGAGAGAGAGAGAGAGAGAGAGAGAGAGAGTAATATTCAGCAACAGACAGAGGAATTGAATGAGAGCCCTCCAAATATAGAGTACAATTCATGTGAGCAGGAACAAAGTGTGCAGAAACATGAAGCCACTATCATTCTCAATATCATTTGATGATAAAACATTAAGGGCCACTGCAAAATAATTGAAAGTGAGCTGCTTCTTTTTGGTAGCTGTATTGGCAGCAATATGCAATTATAAAAAGCTATAAACAAACAAAAAGAAAGGGCATGCTTGGCTAGTCTACATTGATCTCAATTTAATCTGTACGGTACAAATATCTCCCTCCTTCAATCTGCCACATGGGATCAAAGAGACAGGCTGGTAAGAAACAAGCAATGACAATTCTATTAAAACAAACAATGAGTATTTCATTGAAGAACATGTGAGCACAATTATTTAAGAAAGAAGCATTTCATGTACTGCTTCAAATTGTTGAAAGCATTATAAGACTGTGTTCCCCAACACTGCACATTTTGAAGCTCTTCCTAATCTAATACACCTGATAAAATTAACAGCCAGTTAGTAGAGAAAATGGATGGGTGAGATAAGGGAGACATCCTAAATCTAATAGGGTGCTTCTCAATTCTTATTTGTGCATCCTCGTTTCCTTTCCTAGCTTCCTTGCAAGGGAAGGACGCAAGGAGATGCGAGGACGGAGAAATTGAATCAAGTGAAATTATATATCCTCGCTCCCTTTTGCATCACTTCAAAGCGTAGTCAATTAATGACTCTACACTGCTGGATTTATCTTGCACATCAGGGTTCGTGAACATTAGAGATAATCATTTATATAGTAATAGTTTCAACTTCCACACAATATCACATTTGTCCATATATTCTTTTTTATATTACCAGTTATTATTAACAATGAATTATTCAGAGTTATTAACTGCTTTATATTTATTGTAAAGTGTTTAATTGTCTTTCTTTTTCTTGTGCTTTGATATAATTCTGCAACTTTCCTACTACAGTTGTTGTAATTTGACATAAATTTGTGTTTTGTACATGTAAACAATAATGATACTTATAATAATAATAATAATAATGCATAAATTGTGGCAAGATGTGAAGGGGGAGGAGAATTTATACGTGCGTCACGTTTAGTGGATCAAACACTCCTGCAAAGGATTCACCAGCGTATCCTCGCTCATGACTCCTCAGGAAGCCTCCTCACTCCTCGATCCTCCTCGTGGTGCAATGAGAGAGTTGAGATGTCCTTCAAGATGGCTGAGCTCGATCGGTTTCCGGGTCATAGGATGGAGGACGGAGGAGCGAGGAAACAAGGAGGTGTATTGAGAAGCACCCATACTGTTGTCATATCTCACTTGCATATGACTCTTATTTTGCATTTGTTTTTCCTGTGTATCCCTGTTCACATTTCCTGTGTTTAGTAACTGTTTCTTGGGCCGTATTTCAGTCCATTTTTTAATACCCTTCCCTTGCTAACTTTTCAGTGTCTCAATCTCTCGGATGTACTTTATTTCTTACGTTACATTGCTTACGTTGCCCACTACTGCCGGAACCTTTGCAATGTGTTTTAATGGAATGCCCTAAGCCCTAGATCACTTGGGCTGCATTTAATTCCACACACAACAGTCAATTTAAGGTAGCTACAAATATTATGTGGTTTGTATATCAAAATAACTCCAATATCATACACTACAGTTGTGTGAGTAATTTTGCAAATTCTCTCAAAATATGCACCATGAATTCTGGGGTAGGCAAGGCCGCGAAGGATCCATCTGTTTTATCTTTCATTTCACAGGATATGAAGGACGCATTTGAAGGAGCCTTCGAATCAGGACAGCCTTTTTTTGCGCAGCGATGACACAATCGGCCTTCGAATCCAGCCTTAACCAAAAGGATGCAGCCTCCTCGTTGGGATGTAGCATATGAGTGTATGTCAAATGGTACATTTACACATCAACAATGTACTAAAGATGGAAAAGTTGTTTGTGTACAGTCGACAATGTTGTCAAAACGATCCCCATTAAAGGCCTACTTTCAAGTGCCTTGAAACGTGCAGCATTACTTAATATGTTGACGTAAAAACAGGAAGATAGACGGCCAATAGCGTTTAGTTTATATCACAGCTTGGCCAGAGCAGCTGAGCTTGGTAAAGCAACAGTTTCCTCCTATAAACTTTAGCCATTTCTCCTCCTAATCTCCATATAATTTTATAATATAGCATTCTGTGCAGAATTCAATTGGTCCGATAAGTTTTGTGGTTTGTGCCGGGCTCGTGTATGACCTGCTCTGTGCTATCATGTCTTTGGACTGGAGCTGCAGCGTTTCGCGTGACTTCTTTCTGTTACAGATCTTTGAAGGATAGGACTCAAGAGCAGAATGAGTTTCACAAGTTTAATAACCAAACAGTTATACATTGACAAATTCAATTCAGCAAGAAAGTGTAGACAGATCTGATGTTAAGCAGAAATCAGGCCTTGATAATGAGCAGACTGCATTGGGGTGTATCCGCTGAGTCGAGCAGAGCTGGTCCGCAGTAAAACCAGAACAGAGAATAATCCAACTCGAACAGGAACACAGACGGGAGACTGGATATGAGAGAGATGACTGAGGCTGCTGGTCCTCATTAACACTAGAACAGAGAATAATCCAACTCGAACAGGAAACACAGACGGGATGCTGGAGGTGAGAGAGATGACTGGCGGGAGCAAACGACAAGACATGAACCCCAAACAGAGCAAATCCACTAAAAACGGTTCACAAAGCAATTAAACAGTTGAGCGCAAATAACAGTTGAACATCATGACACAAGCAACGAACCAGCAGAGAACATGAGGAAAGGAGTACAATATAAAAGGAAGGAACACATGAGAAACAGGTGAACACACTCAAGTTAACGAGGACTAGACAAACACCAAACGAGAGGGCATGGTAAAGGGAAACAAGGAGGCAGGACAAGAGGAGCACATGGCAAACACAAACAAAGACAAATCTATGTGTTGACACACAACACAAACATACAGTGGGGAGAACAAGTATTTGATACACTGACGATTTTGCAGGTTTTCCTACTTACAAAGTATGAAGAGGTCTGTAATTTTATCATAGGAACTCTTCAACTGTGAGAGACGGAATCTAAAACAAAACTCCAGAAAATCACATTGAATGATTTTTAAATAATTAATTTGCATTTTATTGCATGACATAAGTATTTGATCACCTACCAACCAGTAAGAATTCCGGCTCTCACAGACCTGTTAATTTTTCTTTAAGAAGCCCTCCTATTTTCCACTCATTACCTGTATTAACTGCACCTGTTTGAACTTGTTACCTGTATAAAAGACACCTGTCCACACACTCAATCAAACAGACTCCAACCTCTCTACAATGGCCAAGACCAGAGAGCTGTGTAAGGACATCAGGGATAAAATTGTAGAACTGCACAAGGCTGGGATGGGCTACAGGACAATAGGCAAGCAGCTTGGTGAGAAGGCAACAACTGTTGGCACAACTATTAGAAAATGGAAGAAGTTCAAGAAGACGGTCAATCTCCCACGGTCTGGGGCACCATCAAATATCTCACCTCATGGGGCATCAATGATCATGAGGAAGGTGGGGGATCAGCCCAGAACTACACGACAGGACCTGGTCAATGACCTGAAGAGAGCTGGGACCACAGTCTCAAAGAAAACCATTAGTAACACACTACGCCGTCATGGATTAAAATCCTGCAGTGCACACAAGGTCCCCCTGCTCAAGCCAGCGCATGTCCAGCCCATCTGAAGTTTGCCAATGACCATCTGGATGATCCAGAGGAGGAATGGGAGAAGGTCATGAAGTCTGATGAGACAAAAATAGAGCTTTTTGGTCTAAACTCTACTCGCTGTGTTTGGAGGAAGAAGAAGGATGAGTGCAACCCCAAGAACACCATCCCAACCGTGAAGCATGGAGGTGGAAATATCATTCTTTGGGGATGCTTTTCTGCAAAAGGGACAGGACGACTGCACCGTATTGAGGTATGAGAATGGATGGGGCCATGTATTGCGAGATCTTGGCCAACAACCTCCTTTCCTCAGTAAGAGCATTGAAGACACGAAACACACAGCCAGGGAAACTAAGGAGTGGCTCCGTAAGAAGCATCTCAAGGTCCTGGAGTGACCTAGCCAATCTCCAGACCCAATAGAAAATTTTTGGAGGGAGCTGAAAGTCTGTATTGCCCAGCCCCGAAACCTGAAGGATCTGGAGAAGGTCTTTATGGAGGAGTGGGCCAAAATCCCTGCTGCAGTGTGTGCAAACCTGGTCAAGAACTACAGGAAACGTATGATCGCTGTAATTGCAAACAATGGTTTCTTTACCAAATATTAAGTTCTGCTTTTCTGATGTATCAAATACTTATGTCATGCAAGAAAATGCTAATTAATTACTTAAAAATAATACAATGTGATTTTCTGGATTTTTGACAGAACCCTGACAGTACCCTCCCCCCAACGGATGCCTCCTGGCATCCAAACTGGGCAAAGGAAACAGAGGTGGCAACAATTGGGAGGGTGGGCTGGAAACAAAACTGGGAGTTCCCGGGCAGCCAGGAAACATGGGGGGCAGAACTGGGAGAGAGGAAAATAATCCAGGGGAGTAGTTAGGTGCTGACCATGGAGGTGCCGACTTCGGAAACCCATAAGGACCAGGTAACAAGGAGGGCGGGATGGGAGGGATAGGGACAAAATTAGGGGTCTTCCTGGGAACATGGGTTTGCTCCCATGATCGGGGCTTAAAAAAGGCCTTGGTGTCAGGAATGTTCTTGGGGATGAATCTTTGATTGGGGAAAGACTTGGGAATGAACTCAGGGGCCATGGTCATACTGGCAGGAAGGGTGTGTGTCAGGGGAATGAGTTCGGGAGTAACATGGACAGTCTTAGGCACTGACTCACAACCGTGCTCAGTGGCTGCAGGGATAGACAATGGACATAACTCTATGGTGCCCTTGGGGGCTGCTGAGATGTCCTCCAGGACTTCAGAGACAGACATTGGGCTTGACTTAAGAGCGCCCTCCTGGGCTGCACTGGCATGCTCAGGGACTGACTCAGGAGTGCCCTCCTGGGCTGCACTGGCGTGCTCAGTGACTGACTCAGGAGCGCCCTCCTGGGCTGCACTGGCGTGCTCAGGGACTGACTTGGGAGCGCCCTCCTGGGCTGCACTGGCGTGTTCAGGGACTGACTTGAGAGCGCCCTCCTGGGCTGCACTGGCGGGCTCTGGGACAGCGTCCTCCGGAGCGCTCTGAGACTGTCCCTATGGCTATGTCAGGCAGAATGGGCAGCTTTGAGGCTAGGATCACCGGACTTGAGACCGCCCTTAAACAAGAGGGTGTGGTAAAGGGAAACAAGGAGGCAGGACAAGAGGAGCACATGGCAAACACAAACAAAGACAAAGCCATGTACTGACACACAATACAAACATAGCAACATGAAACAAAGACAACACAGACAAGGCTGCCAGGGAACCCTGACATATTCACCCAAATGGAAATTCATATTTACACTGTCTGAATCATTCCCTATTCCCTATATAATGCACTATGTGCCATTTACCATGTAGAAAGTAGAAAATAGTAAATGTGTGAACAAGTGATCGATTTCAGCCGCAGCTTCAGCGTCTATATATAATGTAGGGTGCGGGATGCTTCAGGTGCTAGAGAGCCTTTGATTGTACAGAAAATCTGATGAGAAGCTGAAGTGCAGCATGATGTCATCAAAATCATTGATCCATATTGGCGGAAGTAAGAGTTTTTTGAATGCTTGTATCTTCTAAATTTGAATTTTGTTATTGTTTTGGAGCACACTAGCTTATAGATAATAGTAAGGCTAACATATTCATACTAAAAGCCAAAAAATGTACATTTGGATTTCATGGCGATTTTAAAATGGATCTGTGAAAATGACTAAAACTGCTGTATTACTCATGCCAAGCCAGTAGTTAGCAATGTCACTTTGTAAAGAAACACTATGTGCCTATAGGCTGAACATGTAACATGCATGCATATCCCGTCACTGTTTTCACAATTTCGTGATTTTGTAGTTTTCATGGAGACAGTAACGGTATGTTTGAATCAAAATAGTTTGCAAGAGCAACATTATAAACACAATGATGCTGACTAGTGAGTAGATGAGTTCACCTTTTCGGCTGATGATGTTTAATGTCCCAGAGAACCTATGTAGTCTCATGTAGCCAATGGTTAGTAACGGTCTTTATCAAGACAAGTAAAAAAAAAAGCTTTTTTTTTTTTTTTTCATCACAGGAAGGTACTATTGACGTATTTAATGTTGTACAATAAAATGTGAAAATATCTTGAGCCAAAGACTTTATTTCAGGTATTTAAGCAAAAACCCATTCAAAAAACCCATTGACTTTAGGACGATGGTACCGGAAGTGCTAAAATACACTTATTTCCGGGTTTTGTCTACAAAAATTTGTCGTCCCTGCAGCACTCTGTTGATCTTTTGAGCTGTCCGATCTTGTCTTAACGAAACATTATTTTGTTAAACTGTTTTGTACTCCTTCTTCCTTTTGATTCTGGATTCTCTTCATCTTGTTTTGGTCAATAAACACAGCGATTAGATCTTAGCTACTCTCCTTCCAGCACCCATTACACAGAAACAGGATTGGGAAACACTAATTTAGGGGTTGTACATCAACCAGTTGCTTAGATTCAAGTCAATGCTTTGTGCCTGTGATTGTGAATCACACAGGGGAAATTTACTTTCCTGGATAAAAAGTAAAAGGGTCAAAGACAAATAAAAGTGTCCATGAAAAAGAAAAGAACAAAAACGTATTCTCTATATTCATGTAGGTTTCATTTAATTTTGAAAGAAATTCAATATTCAAGAAAAGTTTCAATCTAAAAAATGTTATGGTAAAGCTATCAAGTACAAATTAAGAACATTTTCTTTACTGCTTGTGTACATTAAGTGTACACAAATAACATTTTGTTTTAATTTTCACGGTAACGTATCGTGAATTATTCATTCTTATTACATGGCTCTGTGGAATACTTGATTCTGATTGTCAGTCGTGGCATCCAGCGGTATGTTATTCCCTGATAACAACTGGTAAAAACTGATAACACAGGCTCATCCGTGTAACTGAAGTCAGTGCTATATGCTTGCCAGGAGCAGTTTTTCTTTGTGGAAGTTTTGGGTTTGGTGAGCAAATAAAATATTAAAACTCAAATCAATATTTTGTGTACAATTATTTAATCATGTCATCCACTTGCTCTCGTTTCATTCAAGCACAGCTGCTGCCATTTTACAACGATTGTTTTGTACACTGTAATGAATTATAAGATAAAAAACAGGTACGATTTAAAAAATCAATAGTCAATAGTCGGTTGTCATCGCAGAATAAAAATTATCCCTTACATACTGTAAATATCAAATTTTTGGGAAGTTACTAACCTTGGCTTTATATGATATTTTACAAGACTATAAGGCCAGCCCAGCGATGGTTTCCAATAGAGTGGGCGAGGGTTTCCTGTGCATTCAATCTTTTGAGTGTGTTGAGTATTTTTATTCCAATTAAATTGTTATTGGACTCCATCTGTTTTCACACCTATAGTTTGTTTTGTTCAGGGACAGGAAACAGGGACTTCATTTGTTACAATGTTGAATTTTCTTCTTGGTTTGGTTCGTTTTCAAATGGCAACCTTTCAAAGCGTACCAAAATTTGTTCACATAGGAGTACAACTCTCCTCCTATTGGTCAGAGTTTCCTCTGCGTCATCCATCAAAATGAAGTTCGCTCCATGAGCTAATTGGGGCTTTATTTGTAACTGTCGATACACACACAAACACAATAATATATGTATTAACACTGCAGCAAATTCAAACAATCTCTCTGGATCTCCCAGAGCTGGCTAGAGGTTAACTGTGTCAAGACACACGCAAACACTATATGAATGTTATGATGCAGTAAGAGCAGGAATCAAGGCTTCATCGGGACAGCATTCTCCCAAGAAGAAGCGCAATTACACAACATTTTAAGATGAAGAGGTGCTCTTTTGGTTTTCAACTGTGATAACTAATGTGCTCACTCACAGAATGAGACACTACTGTTTTTATATAGCACATTTCCCGTTATGTATTATAATACCATTTGGTTCATTGGTCCATTCGGCCGGATTGCTTTCACACTGCCCCAGAATTAATTTGCAATCGGTCATAGACCACCTCATTCAGGCGGTGTCGGAGCAATTGTTTTGGTGTGGATCCGAGCACGATTTCTGTGTTCACATATGCCTAAACTAACGAACCAAGGGAGAAAACACTCCAGGTTCCGAAACAAATGCTTAGGTGTGAAAGCACCATAAAAGTATTTGATTTAGTCCCCATAGATTTGTATAAACTTGAATTAAAGTACTCTATCACTATCTCTAATCAGGGGTCATAACCACTACTACAGATATAAGCCAAACAACTTTGCCAGCAGCCATATCACCCTGTAGCCCAAGACTGGTTTCCCTCTGAAGCTAAGCAGGGCTGAGCCTGATCAGTACTTGGATGGGAGACCTCCTGGGAAAACTAGGTAGCTGCTGGAAGAGTTTTTAGTGAGGCCAGCAGGGGATGCTCACCCTGTGGTCTGTGTGGGTCCTAACTCCCCATAGTATAGCAATGGGGACATGATACTGTAACAAGCACCGTCCTTTAGATGAGATGTTAAACCGAGGTCCTGACTCTCTATGCTCATTAAAAATTTGCCCCTTGGCCTCTGTCCATCATGGACTCCTAATCATCCCCATGATTGGCTTCATCACTCTGTCTCCTATCCACCCATAAGCTGGTGTGTGGTGGGTGTTCTGGTGCAATATGGCTGTTGTCCTAAATGGAAATTTCCTTTATTAGCCTTTACAGTCTATATACACTTGAAACTTGCCAAGAGTTAGTCAGAACTCTGGTGTGCCCTATGCTCCACTCAAAACTGCCGCAGGTTTGCAGTATCAATGGATACAACGTAATCTACTAGAGTTAATATTTTCAGAGTCAGAATAAAATTAAATGTAACTATTTATTATTAGTCAGGTAAATGTATTGTGCCAATTACATAATCAATTCAAAGAAAATCAATACAATCACATCAAATGCTCAGAAATAAGGAGTAAAAGATGCATTCATGACATTAGAAAATAGACACTTGGACACTTAGCATTATGGGCTGATCTGCTTACAAATCACGCATGAGTCTCTTGAGATATTTCTTTAAATACTCAGACCAAGACAAAAACCTCCTTCTAATGGAAACATGAGCTTACAATGGGAATTTGCATTAATCAAGGTCCCAGACCTGGGTAAGTTACAGTTACCTTACTGTGGACAGAAGACAATTTGCATGAAAGACCCTGAGAGAGGGCACATCCACCACAGCAAGCAGCATAGCTCTAAACTCTATTACCTTTTGGTTTACTTCTGTGGGAATGAGACCTTTGTACCAGCCGCACTGAGTTCAAATGATACCTACCATGTATACCGTTGTATGATAATTCTTCACATTAAACCATATAGATTTCCGTGATCTTAGCATGTGAAGAGAAGAGAAGGGGCTACGAGGGGGTGAGGGATGGAAATGTAGACTAAGACAATTCTGAGGTAAGATCGACTTGCGTCTAAGGTGAGGGTGCTAATGTTGAAGAGAGGGTTCAAATGCTAATTTCCAGAAAAGTCCTTTGTTTTCTTAGAGAGTAGCCCTTCTCTAAGCCAGATGGCTCGTCTTCAGTCTTACTAGACCTTTTAAGAGACAGTTATGATTTCCTCGTTTTGTTTTGTCTCTGCATGTTTTGACATGCTAGTCATACCACATGACTTTTTTGGTTGAATTGTATTTTTGGTGTATTTCTTTGCTTAATTAAATCCAGACTAATAACAAAATGAGCATCATGTCATTGACTCAAAAAATAGTTGTGGGAGCTTTGGTTTATTATGGGAATACTTAGAAATCATGCATTTTGTAAGCTTGTAAATAATTGATTAATAAAAGTCACAGGCTTAGGCACTTCCTTTGTTAGCTAAAGACAGGCATGTCTGCAAAGTACAAAACACTCAGCGTTTTAGAGCACCAATTTGCTTCCTTTGTTCTGCTCGCAAAGGCCTCATTAACAAACTAATCCACCCACAGTGCACTCTTCAAATTGAAACGTGACCTCACGTCCTCCGTCTATTCAGTAAAATCATGAAGATCGTCAACCACTTTGTTCTCAAACCCAATACAAATGTCTGAGCCAACTTAATAATGCAAGTCGTTCCTTCACATAACTGCCCTTTTGCATGAAGGCATTTCTGTGCATTTAATGAAGTGTGTGTTTTCCATTTATCAAAGCACCTTTACTGGCCAGGTTTCCCTGGCTTTCTTGTCACAGGTCATTTGTACGACCATATGAGCAGTATTTTTTTCAATGGTATTTTTTCCCCTTCCGTTTCAAAGCCTCCGCACAATTGCACCTTATTTTCAAATACTCTTGCATCCTTAGTGCATGTTCTATATTCATTTATTTTAAAATGATTATAACTATGATCAGTATATTTTATTTTGTGTTGGTCATTTCTACTAAGCAATTTAGAATGGTTTCAAATCATCATCATCATCATCATCATCATCATCATCATCATCATCATCTGGGAAAGAGCCAGCAAATATATTGGATGAAGCCTTGAGAGATAACTCTACCATTATTATGTTGCTTCATGCACATACTTTTTGAAGTGAAACATCCAGTTAGTGGCATTAAAAGCACATTCAGTTTTATCCGAAACAGATGACTCTGAATCTGGCAACGTTTAATTGCTGTACATATCATGGCAGTTCAGAAATGAAAGTTTCTGGAGCACAAAACCAGTCATAAGATGCACACGTATATTTGTGGCAATAGCCAACAATACATTGTATGAGACACAATTATCAAATTTCTTTTATGCCAAAACTCATTAGGATATTAAGTAAGGATCATGTTCCATGAAGATATTTGTACATTTCCTACAGTAAATATATATAAAAAAATCATTAGTAGTAGTAATATGCATTGCTAAGGACTTCATTTGGACAACTTTTAAGGCGATTTTCTCAACATTTAGATTTTTTTGTACCCTCATATTCCAGATTTTCAAATAGTTGTATCTCAGCCAAATATTGTCCTGTTCTAACAAACCATACACCAATGGAAAGCTTTATTCAGATTTAGATGATGTTTAAATTAGGGATGCACCGAATCCAGGATTCGGGTTCTGCCGAATATTGGACTTTTTGACAGGGTTCGGTTTCTGCCTAACTTCAGAATTTTTTTCCACCAAACCGAACCCTAGGTTTGCACTATGCGTGCTCCGCTGGTCGAACGTATTTACGCCGCCGTTGATTAGGGTACGGGAAGATGTTTACTAGGTGGACCGTTCAAATCCAGTAGGCTGTGAGAAAGTGAAAATGGAACTCATGAACAGAAAACGTGGCAGTACTTTAAGTCAAAAGAAAGGCGATTCAAGTTTGAGCTGCATGTTCAATTTGCAATGCCCATTTGTCTCGTGGTGGCAAGGACCCTAAACAATAGCCGCTGTTAAAACATTTACATTTTACATTTAGTCATTTAGCAGACGCTTTTATCCAAAGCGACTTACAAATGAGAGCAATATAAGCAATTAGAACAGTCAAGGGCAACAGTATGCAAGTGCTGTAACAAGTCTCAGTTAATCTAATACAGAACACACAGGACAGAATGTTTTTTTTGTTTTTTTTAATAAATAAATTAGACAGACAGAAAATGAATAGAATGATAAGTGCTATTCTTGATTGGTCAGGTGCTGCAGGAAGATATGTGTCTTTAGATGTTTTTTGAAAATGGCTACAGACTCGGCCGCACAAATTGAGATAGGCAGGTCATTCCACCAAGTGGGGGCGGTCCAGGAAAAGGTCTGTGAGAGCGATTTTATGCCTCTCTGGTATGGCACCACAAGGCGTCGTTCACTGGTAGAACATAAGCTCCTGGTGGGTGTGTAAGTCTGAACGAGTGAGTTTAGGTATATTGGTGCAGAGCCAGTGGTTGCTTTGAAGGCGAGCACCAGTGCCTTGAATTTGATGCGAGCGGCTATTGGCAGCCAGTGCAGACTGATGAAGAGAGGCGTGACGTGCATTCTCTTTGGCTGATTAAAGACCACCCTCACCACTGCATTCTGGATCAGTTGCAAGGGTTTGATAGTGCATGCCGGAAGGCCCGCTAAAAGAGCATTACAGTAGTCCAGTCTAGAGAGAACAAGAGCTTGGACCAGGAGTTGTGTGGCCTGCTCTAATAGGAAGGGTCTAATCTTCCTAATGTTGTATAACGCAAATCTGCAGGACCGGGTTGTTGCAGTAATGTGGTCAGTGAATTTTAGCTGATCATCGATCACAACTCCAAGGTTCCTGGCTGTCCTGGACGGAGTTATGGTTGATGATTCTAGCTGAATGGAGAGGTTGTGGCGAAGTGCTGGGTTGGCTGAGACCACAAGCAGTTCTGTCTTTGCAAGGCTGAGTTGCAGGTGATGTTCCTTCATCCAGGCAGAAATGTCTGTTAGGCAGGCAGCGATACGAACACCAACCGATGGATCATCTGGTTGAAATGAGAAGTAGAGTTGAGTGTCGTCGGCATAGCACTGATAGGAAAAGCCATGTTTCTGAATGACAGATCCCAGTGATGACATGTAGATGGAGAAGAGGAGTGGTCCAAGCACTGAGCCCTGGGGAACGCCAGTGGCTAGATGATGTGACTTAGAAACTTCACCTCTCCATGACACCTTGAAGGACCTACCTGAGAGGTAAGACTTGAACCACTGGAGAGCAGTTCCTGAGATGCCCATCTTCATGAGAGTTGACAGGAGGATCTGGTGATTGACTGTGTCAAAAGCAGCAGACAAATCCAGTAAGATAAGTACTGTGGATTTGGAAGCTGCTCTTGCCTGTCATCCGTAACCGAGAGCAGGGCAGTCTCAGTTGAGTGGCCGCTTTTGAAGCCGGATTGGTTGATGTCCAGGAGGTTGTTCTGTTCAAGAAACGTAGAGAGCTGATTAAACACAACTCGCTCAAGTGTCTTTGCAATGAAAGGCAGAAGGGATACCGGTCTGTAGTTTTCTAAAAGTATTGGGTTCAGAGAGGGTTTCTTAAGCAGTGGGGTTACCCTAACCTGCTTAAATGCTGTGGGGAAGGTCCCGGTGTGAAGAGAGGTGTTGACAATGTGAGTGAGTGCAGGAGTAACAGAAGAAGAGATGGCCTGAAGGAGGTGGGTGGGGATAGGATCAAGCGGACAGGTAGTGGGATGATTGGAAAGGATGAGATTGGAGACATCTGCTTCAGAGAGCAGAGAGAAGGAGGGGAGCGTGTGTGTGATGGTTGTTGAGATGTGCGTGTCGGTTTGTGGAGTGGAGAATTGGCTGCTGATGGAGGAGGTTTTGTTTGTGAAAAATGATGCAAAGTCATCAGCAGTAAGAGTTGAGGAAGGAGGGGGGGGGCAAAGGAGCGAAGAGAATGTTTTGAAAAGTGCACGAGAGTCAGAGCAGTTGTTGATTTTGTTGTGGTAGTATGTAGTTTTAGCAGTGGAGACATTAGTAGAGAAAGAGGCGAGAAGAGACTGATACCAAGGTTAGGTCAGTAGCGTTTTTAGTTTTGCGCCACTTCCTCTCTGCCGTCCGGAGTCCAGAGCGATGTTTGCGGAGAACATCAGACAGCCAGGGGGCAGAGGGGGTGGAGCGGGCTGGCCTGGATGAAAGGGGACAGAGGTTGTCTAAGCAAGATGTTAGAGTGGAGCAAAGAGTGTCAGTAGCACTGTTAGTGTCTAGTGCGGAGAACTGAGCAGGTGGAGGGAGTGAGGATGAAACCATAGTGGATAGACGGGAGGGAGAGAGCGAGCGTAGATTACGCCGAAAGGTGATCTGTGGAGGAGTGTGTGTTGTGTCAGGAGTCAGTATGAGGTTAAGAGTGATGAGAAAGTGATCTGAGGTGTGCAGTGGAGTAACTGAAGTGTTGTCTGTGGAGCAGTAGCATGTGTAGATAAGGTCCAGATGGTTACCTGATTTGTAAGTAGCTGTAGTGGATACTCGCTTAAGGTCAAATGAGGTCAGAAGAGTGGTGAAGTCTGCAGCCTGGGGTTTATCAAGGTGGATGTTGAAATGAAATGACATTTGCCAATGAAACCTCCGAAAGAATACGAGTTGTGCATGAAGGAATACAGACAGCAGCCAAAATGCAGCAACTTCAGATAGCAGGCCTAAAAGTAACATTAAGTGATGTGGGTTAGTCTGAAGAGCAGTCTGTTGACAGTTAACTCCTTAAAGTTCATGAGCGCGTGCACGGGTTGAAGCGCTATTTTTAGCACGAGTGTAATGTTTGTTAATAGATTTAACGTAAAAAAACATCATTAATCTTGACAAACTATATATCATTCTAAAGGTCTAAACCTCAAGCATTGAGGACAGACCACTGTTTTTCAGTGAAAAGCTTATAACGGCTGTATTTTTGCATCAATGTAAGCAATACACATCAACGATTTTATAAATAAAAACAGAGCACATACCTTTTGTGTCCTAATTACGAGCCACACACGCATCCACTGCAAACAATTCCAGAATGAATGGAAAGGTGAGGGTCCACTGAATAACATTCCATAGAGCATTTTTAATCCAACGAAACGATAATGGTGTAATATTGATGGTTAATCCTTTGTTTACATCGCATTTCTGCGGAGCGGAGTATCATACTAGACTGTTATGCAATAAAATAATGCACCAAAAACAGTCTCCCGGTAGCATAAAGTGGCATGGGTTTAAAGCTTAGAATGTTACGAACATTCTACAACTAACCCCACTCAAAAACATGCAAAGATAGCCGCGATATAGTCAAAAATATCCAACCATTGCACTCGTTTTAGGTGATGTCATGATGTGCTCATCCAATGATATTGTCTGTTTATCTGGAGCCAATAAAAGCATTGAATCGTCATGACTGACAGAAAATGTAGCCAATGAACACACGATTCCAACGAGACCTCTCATGTGTGTATTTGTCACATGGGCGTGAATATTTATTCATTTGAATGTGGCGCGCTCTCCCACGAGAGGCTGAGACAAGTCTGTGTGACTGTGACACACACACACACACAAACCCCTCCCCGTCATCTGACAGCTAAAAGCTAACGGGCTAGTAAACAAACAGACGGTCTCTTTGTAGTAACTGTTTGCTAATCTTACTAACTGGACGGAATTTATTATCCAATGGATCGTCAAAAGAAGTTTGTATTGTGCTGAAGATGCTTTATTTGAGCTCACTCGAAGCAGCGGTGTGGAAAACCATTGAGGAGAGTCAAGACAGCGATGACGGTGCTTGTTGACAGAGAAGTTGATCCAATAACACACCGGTGAGTTGATGTGTAGTTGTTTATGTATATTGAGAATGTGTGTGAGAATGTATTTATTTTATTGTTTCTGTGTGCTAGAAAAAATGCAATATACCAGTATGCATTATACATATGCTGATATTTTGCATTTTTCCTAGCACACATGGGGAAAAAGTATAAATAATTTTTCCCCATGTGTGTGTAAATAAAACATATATATATATAACACATGTAATTGTTTATATATATATATATATATATATATATATATATATATATATATATATATATATATATATATATATATATATATATATATTGAGACTGTATTTATTTTATGTTTTTCCTGTGTGCTAGAAAAATTACAATATACCAGTATAGATTATATATATACTGATATTTAGCATTTTTTCTAGCACACACAGAAAAAAAAAAAAAATATATATATATATAATATATAAAATGCATTTTTTCCCCTATGCTACAAAAAACGAATTGACGAAAAAAGAAAAGTTCTGGACGGCCGACCATCTGTGTGATTGTTGAATGCTCACTGTATCACCGGCCATTATATTGATTGTAGGACTGTGTGTGAATGTATGGGCCGCCGTCAATATGAATGCTCACTGTATAGCCGGCCGTTAGATTGATGCTTGGGCTGTGTGAGAATGTATGGGCCGCCGTCAATATGAATGCTGTCTAACCGACTGCCCATCAGTTTCATTGTTCATGGGATGGCCTGTAATTAGAGTGAATGATGACAGTGTGATTGTTGATTGAATGGGCAAACTATACAGAAATAGGACATGCAGTGCTAATTCTCATTCCTTTCCTTGCCATTCTACAGGCATCAGGTTGAGTCTTCAGATGAGCTATGGCATCCAAGCACCAGCCAACCAGCAGAAAAGAGAAGAACGCTTTCAGATTCTTCAAGATCTGCACTTGCTGTTGTAGACCTGAATCCGCCAGTAAAAGGCCAGTAAATGTTTTTTTTTTTTACATTTGCAAATTGTGTGTGTTTTTATAGCTATATATTTATATTATATTGTTATTTATATTACTAGTTATATTTATAGTTATTATACTTATATTACTTGTTGTATTTTCAGTTGCAAAGAAGTTTAGCTCTTTTTTATTAATATTTCATTTTTATTATATTTTTATAAGTTCTGTTGTACAAATAAATCACTAATACAAAGTCTTATGGTTCTGCCTATTATTTTATAGTTGAAAAAGCATTCAAGCATCATATATGATGGCTAAAACAGCTTGCAGTACCCTTCATAACATTAGGTTATCAAGTCTCCTGTAGGTTTCTTGGCACCTGGACATATTCTTAGAAAAAAGCATGCAGGAACCCCATTTTTCATGATATCTTCGTCAAATTTTAAATATAAACTGATGAGACTTTTGCCTTTCAATTCATTAACTAACTGGATTCATCCAGGCTTATTTTCATATATTTTTACATCAAATAATAAAGTGTTCATTGTAGCACAAATCATCTTCAAGACACTTCAACTTCTATAACTGTTTGTCTTTCTAAGTTTTTTTCTACTTTAATGTTTGGGTAATAAACTGTAAAGTGTCTTCTTTTTAAAGATGTCTAAATTGTGCATGTAGTGCAAATTGTTCAGCAACTGCAATTGTTTTAGTTGGGAGATGTCATTTCTGGGGATGTGCCTCAAGCAGGCGGAGGGAGAAATGGAACAGACATAGTCTTGGAAAAAAGCTTGCAGGAACCACATTTTTCATTATATCTTCCTCAAACTTGAAATATAAACTGATAAGTCGTGTGGCTTTCAATCCATAACTGAACTGGATTCCTCCAGGTCTATTTTCATATATTTTTACATGAAATAATACAACATTCTGTGTAGTGCAAATAATTTTTGAGGCATTTCAACTATTATAATTTTTTATCTGTTTGAGAATTATCAACTCTGATTGCTTTTTAGTAGAGTCCCAAGTGTCTTCTTTCCAAAGATACCTTAATTGTGCCTGTAGCACACTGTTCTCAGGAGCTATAATTGTTTTAATTCAGGTAGGTCGTTTTCAGCTGTGAGCCCCAAAGTGGGGTTGCAGTTTAACAGGTTAAAGGGATAGTTCACCCAAAAATGAAAATTCTGTCTTCATTTACTCACCCTCAAGTTGTTCCAAACCTGTATGAGTTTCTTTGGTCTGCTGAACTGAAAAGAAGATATTCTGAAGAATGTTTGTAACAAAGCAGAGAGAGCAACCATTGACTACCATAGTATATTTTTCCCTACTATGGTAGTCAATGGTTGCTCTCTCAGAACAAAGAAACGCATACAGGTTTGGAACAACTTGAGAGTGAGTAAATGAAGACAGAATTTTCATTGTTGGGTGAACTATCCCTTTAAACCCACGGCCGAAAACACCCTCTCAATCCTTCTGTCTCCGCAGCGTGAGCCTCTGACTGCGCCTCCTGCTTCCCCGTTATGTTGTTCTTTGAAATGACAGAGGGTGACTTGGAGTAATTGTTTTTTAAACCATCAAGAAAGAGCGGCGAGTAGAACATATGTGACATAGTTTACTTTAGTAAACTTGACCAAAACCACACTACGAAAAGCCTTAAACAAGGCTTCAGATGGCACTGATGTCTCGGGAATACAGAGATCGGGAAGCCCCGTTCATTTGCTTTCCACCACTCAGGAGCTTGTACTACTGCTGTATTTTTCTGTCGAAATGGTCCCACACAGTAAGCTTTTCCATTGCTTCATTTTGCGAAATGTCTGGTTTGTGGTTGTGCATGTCGATGCGCTCCGTGAGTGAACAAATAACGCTATACAGCATATTTTTCTTTAACCATGCAGCAAAAAAACAAAACAAAAAAGCGTTAAAAACATTTAAACTGTTTAACTGATAGTATTAATGTGTCAAAAATTTGACTTTCGGTTAACGGTTAAACGGTCTATAGCATACACTGCTGTGGAAGTTGTTTAGGCCTACTTCATTAATGTGTTTCCTGTGATAATGGACTGAGGATGGGAGTAGGATTCGGTATTCGGTTTTGGATTCGGACGAATCTTAACCAGTGGATTCGGTATTCGGCCAAACCCCAAAAATCTGGATTCGGTGCATCCCTAGTTTAAATCTTATTTAAAAAAATTTGAAATGACTGTAACGGTGTTTGCAGGCAGGAAGACAGACAGACAGATACAATTTAAAAGGAAGTTTTAATATCAAAGATTCTCAGGTGAGTCATACAGGAAGGTAGCAAAACACACTATACACAACGGAGATCGGACAAAGGCAAAGGGAAACAGCAGAACTTAAATAGGGAACACAAACAAGATAATAGACAAGACACAGTTGAACATAACTAAACTAACTAGGGTTACCATGGTGACAAATGAGTGATGGAAACTGGAACAAAGGAACATGTGATCAGGAAACAGAACGACAACACAAACACACAGGTATGTGACAAATGAAAACCCAATGAAAGTCCATGGACAAAACAGAACATAACTGTGACAATGACTGGTTTTGTGTTCCAGGGTCACAAATGTCAAATGAATGGGGCAAAAAGGTTAATGCTCCATTGTGTTTAAAAATAACACACCCTCTACACTAAACCCTACCATAACCCTAACTGATAATGTTAACAAAAGTATAAAAGAGATAAAAAAAAAAAAAACAGTTGCTGAAGCAACCACGGCATTTTAGCTGTTTCAGCTCTTCTTTTTTTTTGTGACTTATGTTTCACATGGACTCAAACCCGAGCGTTTCACATTGCAAGTGCAATGCTGTATCAGGTGAGCAGCTGAGAAAGTTTACTACATCAGAAAACCGTATGATGCAAACATCAAAATGTATTACTTCACAAATCATGCATGATAAGTGTATTTTGAGCTCATAACGCATCGTGTAATCTGCCCCTGTAATCATCATTTTTGTTAAAAGGAATAGAAGTTTTTGGTGTCTTCATGGGCATCACTAGGCCCTAAACTTCTGCCCAGCCCCCCTAAAAAATGTGTGATTAACTCCCCTTTAAAGCATATGAAACCGGCGGGAGGCTTCAGCTTCTTCCCCTCTTTTCGTCTGTGTTAATCAGTGCGTTCTTCAATCTGTAGCGACGCCGAGCAGAACGAACGCCAGCAGCAGCGGTCAAGGTGTGTACGTTCATCTGAACCTCATTGGTCTGTCACCACTCATCAATGTCAAAATATTTGAGAAAACCAATCAAATCAGAGTAGGTGGGCTTTATGTTCACACAGAAGTTGCTGAGGCTGAGAGCACATTTTAGCAGCGTGACTTGACGCTTCAGTTTAACTGTCAAGTACGAGATATGTAAGTAGCTAAACTAAACATTTCATATTTGACAGCTGCTTTAGGTCAGAAATGTTAAACAACTGACAAAAATAATCAAGCAAACTAATAAACTTAAAATTGAAAATAGGCCTATGCAATGTGATTCATAGTTAACAAAAGAGAAATATTAACTAAAGCTGTTTTCATTAGATTAGGCATAAGATTAATAATGAATGTGTACATATTTTTAAATGAATATAATTCCATTTGTAGCCTTCAGTCAATTTTAAAAGCTAAGGTTATAAATGAATGTGTGCATATTGTGAATTAATTTAATAAACTTAGTTACCTAGATTTCCTGGTAGCCTTCAGTAAATTAACGTGTCTACAAAAATTATTCATAAAACATATAGATATCCATTAAACATATGTTTACTCTCTTCACCGACATCTAGATGAAAATGGAAAGACTATATCAGTCAAAGCTAAGCTTTAGGAGGGGAAGAGACAGGGCAAGATAAAAACAAAGAGAAAAAGAGAGATGTGGAGATGAGGAGAGACAAATAATCTACTTCCCACTGACATGGTTTTAAAGCTATTGTTTTCTATTTTATTTGGCCTTCAGAACATCTTAAAAATGCACATATGTAGATCAGAGAAATCAAAATTTCTCTGATCAAAAGAACCCCCTAGCTAACTCACATTTGGGATCTCAGTGATTATAAAACCCTGCCTACATTCCTGCGATTAAGGGATGTACAATATGGTCATGCAGAATAAGGCATTAATATGTGCTTTATAAGTAATAACCTCTTAAAGTCTGGGACCATTTTTGGGATTTCCGCCTGGATTTGGCCTACCCAATTTGAAAAGCCTCCCATACCCACATACAGTGGTCTAAATTTAAAAGTTTGGTGTCATTTTACAGGAAACCCTTTGAAGTTTCATAAACCACTGCTAAAAGTGATAAACATGTAAGTATATGTTGTCTAAGCTGAAATAACCCCTTCAAAAAAGAGACGCTTTTTGATTTTTTTTTCTTATAAATTCAGTTTTGAAAGTGTGTAATTCAGGCCCTGTGAGCTCTAGCACCCTGCAGACAGTTTGGGCTGTTTCCACTATATACCAGAAAATAGTGGAAAAAAGAATTTTGTCTGTATCATGTTGTATACAAGATTTATACAAATGGATCTGAAGGGAGGATCCTTAACCCCCCTAGAAACAGCCCAAACTGTCTGCAGGGTGCTAGAGCACACAGGGCCTGAGTTACACACTTTCAAAAATGAATTTATAACCAAAAAATCAAAAAGCATCTATTTTTGGGGGTGTTATTACAGCTCAGACAACATATACTTACATGTTTATCACAGCAGTGGTTTATGTAACGTCAAAGGGTTTCCTGTAAAATGACACCAAAATTGTGTATTTAGACCACTGTATGTGGGTATAGGAAGCTTTTCAATTTGGGTAGGGCTGATATTTGGGGAATTTAGTGTAAATAAGTTACTTTGTGTAAAACAAATGTCAAAGTGATGCATGTCTCCAGAAAGTAGAGACTCTAAGCTTTCAAATGGTACCACATATGAGGTCAGAGCTCCTACACAGACATTTAAAATTGAAAGTATATACATGATGATGTCATTCCGTACAGTCCCTGTACAGGGTCCGTGGACTTTAAGTGGATAAAAAGCCAATATCCTAGTAATATGCATGCTAATAAGCTACTAGTTAATAGTGAGAATTGGACCCTAAACTAAAGTGTTACCATTTTTATCATACCCTCACTCGGGGCTGAGCCCCTCTAAAATAAAAATTCTAGAATCGCCCCTGGGTTTCTTACTGCCAATAGTGATCATTTCAGGTGGAAACTGCAGTGGTTTGTATGTGTAGGTATGTGTTTGGAGTTTTACAAAAATGTAGATAGAGGGACGTTTTTCCAATGAGCCTATGTTGAAATCATAAATTCCTACCTTCCCAGACTCTACCCTTCAAATATCCAGATTATTCTGGAAACCCTTAGGGGAGTTTCCTTGGATTAAAGGGTTCCTGTTTGCGTCTGGTTAGCCTGTAAATCGTTCGGCCTTCTCACCAACACGTGTTCCCGTGGCCCACACTCTCTAGTAAACAGTGTCAGCTGCGCTCATGCACGGTGATAGAAGGCTGGAAGTTTCATAAACACATGCTAAGAATGAAAAGTCTCAAAGCACTTCTAATGAGCAAATATTTACTCTATAATTAACTAATTCAACTGCATAGCGACAAACAGACGGCAATCTTAAGTGTTAGCACAATGCAAGAACTTTTCCAGCCTTCAGAAACTTGGCCAGTGTGTTTCCACATGAAATCCTTGCTTGATGTGATTAATAGTGTTTGATAGGTATCTGTAATGTCGATGTTTATAACCCTTATAAGTGTTGCATAATTATTTGAAGGGAAGCAGCTGTGAAGGGCGAAGCAGAGGACTTGGCCCAAGCTTTCCTCTACATGTACTTCAAGCACTTCTAATTTGGAGATAGCAGCATAATAAACATAGTATAAACTATAAAATTGAATTCATATTAGGAGAAGGATTGCTGCGTTTGCAATATATGGTGCATTCATGCACCATGTTTGTATTTAGTTAGGTTAAAGTTTTTAGTTTAGTTAGGAAGGATCAGGTGCATTTAAATCACTTTGTTCAGAGCAAAATGCCGATGTATCTTTTCTTCAAAAAACAAAATGATGAATAAAGAAAGGGCACCAGGGGCCTCATTTATAAAACTTTGCGTAGGATTTGCGTCAGAAGTGGCGTACGAACAGAAATATTCTGATTTATAAAACCGTGCGCACGCACATCCTACGCAGTTTTCCCTTAATAAATCACAATCAATTCTAAATGTAGCGCAGCTTTTGCGGCTTCATGTCATGCCCATAGTTGCCCATAAATAGTCTGTGAAACGCCCACAAGTTAATATTCATCGATTGCGAAATCATGGCAAATACAGAGAGGAAATCAAACAAACATAACTTCACTCAATGTGAAGTAGAAATTATCGTTGGCGAGACGGAAAAGAGGAGAAAAATATTTTTTGGAGGGCACAGTGTGGGCATTACTAATGCCAAAAAGGCACTTGAGGTGCAAAAGGTTGCAGACGCCGTAAATGCTGTAGCCTCACAACCTCGGACCGTGGCCGAAAAAAAAAGAAATGGTCGGACGTCAAAGTCGAGGCAAAAAAGCGTCTAGCACTCCATCGCCAGAGTGTGTCTGCCACGGGTGGGGGAAAGGGGACACCGGAGCTGACCCCACTTGATGAGAGACTGGCGGCAATTATTGGGGAATCCCTATTAATCCCTATCCCTATTATCTACGTCGAAATGGGAAATAGTTCAGTGCAAATGTAATTTCTTGCAGCTTTCTGAATGGTTGAGACATACGTCATATGCTATTTTATCGAAAATAAAACAAACTAAAGGCATTTGCATGAATACCATGATTCCGTAGCTGATGAAGAAATTTTTACTATGAAAACAACTTTCCCCAGTGGACAATTAATACATCTATATATCTATTTATCTATTTATCTATATATCTCCCTAATTATCTATCTATCTGTCTATATAATTGCATCTATATCTGCTCCGCCAGACGGACACATTGACGAGAATATCAGTTTTGTAGGCCACATTATTTTGTTCTGTTTACCATATTATTTATGAGGATGAATTGCATAACATGCAAATATTGTTGCAGAACATATTTCACTTTTCTTTTTGCAAATATGTTAATTTGCATTTCTGTTGAAATTTTCGTTTGATTTTGTTTGTTTTACACTGCAGATCGATCAAACGGGTGTTCGTGGAGGCTGTTAATTGTAATACTTTTTTTTTTAAGTCTTCAAGTTATTTATGAGAGGCAGTATTGCCATTTCTTTTACACAACGGTCTACAGTTTCACACACTTTCACGTGTTTCTTCCATCTGCCGACGGTGTCGCCATTTCTCATTTCACCCATTTTTGTGCGTACGCCTGGGTCAGAGCTTGCGTGAAGGACCGCACATTTTCCCGTCAAGTTTGCTTTTTATAAATACCAAATATTGCGTAGAGAGTGGCGTACGCCTTCTTTTGTGCATACGCAACGTTTATAAATGAGGCCCCTGGCCTTTTTTAAATTCAATTTATGAAGATGCTGTAAACTGTATTATTTTATATTATATTTTAATTTTACAATACTATCTCATTTTGTACTTGCAACTTGAATACATGAACTGCCTTGGACCAATTGACCTATAGGTAAGCCCCACCTCCCTTAGTTACTGTTGCTAACTCGGACAAACAAACGGAGTTGCTATATCTTACAATGACAGCTGTCAGTGTGAAAACCTTATCCCAAGATGTTTTTGGACACAGAATGTAGCGTATATCCCGTTCGAATGATGGCCAAACTTAAAGGTCCCGTTTTTCGTGGTTTTTTGAAGCTTTGATTGTGTTTACAGTGTGCAATATAAAATGTGTTCATGTTTCGCGTGTAAAAAAACACAGTATTTTTCACACAATTTACTTATCTGTATACTGCTGTTTTCACTGTCCTCAAAACGGCTTGAAAGATTTCCCTGTTCTATGAAGTCCCTCCTTCTGAAATACGTAACGAGTTCTGATTGTGCCAGCGGTTCCCGTGTTGTGATTCGACAGCAGCTTAGGGCACGCAGAGCGCACGTTACCGGAAAGGTCACGCCTCTCACCATAACGGGGATGCATGCGCTCAATGATCTCTAAGTACAGCGTCCCTGGGAAAGCCAAACAAAGGTGACTTGACTCCGGGATGAAAATAACAGCGTCTCGACGACATGGCAACAAACAAACTATACGAACGCAACCGAACGCAACACTTCCTATTCTCCTCGCGGGAGCAACAAGACCACGTCCCCTTTTTCGCGTGTTCTTGTGGGCGGAGGTTAGTCGACATACTGCTCTACTGACGTAATTAAAGCAGGAAATACCAGGATGTGGTCCTAACCAGCCGTTCGCTGTAGGCTTTGAAAGGAAACTTCTGTTAAATAAAATATCTCGCTTGGCATTGAACTTTGAGCTTTATAATTTTACAGGTATTATAAATGCTCTAACAGCAACATTACACACTAACTAAAGTTTGAAAAATGGGATCACGAAGAACAGGACCTTTAACTGATGGTTTATCAAGTTTATTATGTCCTTTTTAAAAAAAAAATTATCGTAAGAGCTGAACAAACAAAGCATAAGAAGTGTGCATTAACGTTTCATTTTCAAATCTCTCTCCATTGCATTACCATTAACATACACAGCAAATTACACAAAAACACTCATACAACTAACAGTAAACAAACATATACACAGACCGTATGCCTTTTTTCGAGGGCGCAGTTAATAACTGGTAAACTTTGTATCTGCAAAACAACTCCAATAAACTGCGTGCAAGCTCTTCCTTTCACTACCCGTAGACTATAATACCCATCAAAATAGGAGTCCTCCTTATTAGGACAGATAATGTAGATCCTAAACATATCTAAAATTAAATTAATTTACATTTAACCAGTTTAATATGGAGAGGCACTGAAATGTAGACCTTCGTGTTTTTGACCTACAGTGTTACATGATGTGAGAACAGTTAGTTATTTCGGTTTGTATGTTAGCAGGGACTTGAATCATAACTTAAAGAGAGTATGACAAACAGAAAATCCTCTCAGGATACCTGGAATCAGTGTTACAGTACCTCAGGCACGACATTTTAGCATTTTTGTAGCATAAACACCATAAAACCGATGAGAGCTTCGGATTTTCCAATGTTTCTCTATGGCGCTGACACCTAAAGATGTCCGAGTTCCGGTCCCAGCGCAACTGATACTCAACTGCCATTGGCTCATCTGCGTTTGAGGGGAGGGGCTTACCGATAGGTCAATTGTAGTTTCAATGTGTTTATAAGCCAGAAATGTTTCTGGCAAGTTCGCTTTGTCAAGTTATTTTGAACTTCGGAAAAAAACTCCAAAGAAACTTTGATTTGGCCTGATTTTTTTCTAAATGAGTGCTCCCATTGATATCATGGCTAATGCTAATGCTATCTTCCTACGGGTATATTAGACATCCTTGGAATCGACTAAACTTTGCAAACATAAAACTTTAATAAGGCATGTGCAATATTTTGAGTGAATCATATCTCACATTTGGATGGTGTAGATGCTGTTTTCAATTTCACAACAAATAAAACACACCCTAGGTCAAAGTGTTAGCCTGTCAAACCCGCAGAATTAACTTATCAGCTTCCTACAAACTTCTCACACATCTGGATGGTCCACATTAATTGTTTCAAGATGGTATGAACACAAACAACATGAGGAGATGTTCCTGTATGCTTGCTATTATACTGTTTACTACCATAATGGCAAATGTCGGTAAACAGTTTGCATCAGTGAATTGTTATGTGAACATTCTATCATGTCTATGCTAACATAGATTTATTTTAATACAGATAAAATGTAATAGTTTCTCTCAAAGTTAGAGGATAGCCAATGCACATTTTCTCCATGAGTATTCATTTATCAAAGTTGCTCCAACATGATGAGGTGGTGCTATCGTATTTTACAAGGTCATTTTACCCCAGAGCAGATGTTTTCAGCGAGATGAGGCTGACCGGAGGTCTATAATAGCTTCTAGAACATGTACACATACAGTAGGGTCATTGTTATGCAATACAGTCATGTCTTCATTATATATCTTTTAAAATCTCAGTTGAAAAGCCTGGTTAGTCTGGTCTGTTGGTTTGTTTAAAGAGATATTCTGGGTGCTTTTCAGCCAACATGCTTATTTAAGCAGATTTTCATTTCAAAAAATGGGTACACATACACTGTAAAAAACACAACTTGAAAAAAGTTGTAATGACTGACTTTGTTGTGTTGGTTCAGCAAAAATTCACACGTTGTAAAAAACACAAATTGAAAAAAGTTAAAAAGACTGAATTTGTTTTGTTGGTTGAGCAAAACTCCACACTGTAAAAATCTTGTACAATAAAAAAAATCTTAGGACTAATTTCCCCTAGCTTTTTCTTGTTGACTCAACTTTTGTAAATAACAGTTATATGAACTGAAAATAAGTTGTCTGTGACACAAAATAATTTTTTAGTTGACTCAACTTGACATTATTTGTTTTCTGGAGAGATGCAACTATTCTGTAACAAATCTTTTGTAGTTGAGCCAAATTAAACAATTTGTGTCCATTGGAAACAGAAGTTCTTATTAAGAATTAACAGGTTCAGATGTATAATTTTTTATTGAAAATGTTTGGTCACCATGAATAAATTAGTATACTACTCCACTTTACAATGCTGTTATCTAGACCACCTGATTATGGTTACGGCTTTCTTTGCAACAAATTAAGTGCTTTGTTAAACACTGTTAAAAAAACCACAAACTCACAAAGCACCAAGAGTCAAACTGCCCAACTAAAGGAAACGCTCATCACCAAAATGGTGACCAAACATTTTCGATAAAAAATTATACATCTGAACCTGTTAATTCTTAATAAGAACTTCTGTTTCCAATGGACAACATTTCTTGAATTGGCTCAATTACAAAAGATTTGTTACAGAATAGTTGCATATCTCCAGAAAACAAATAATGTCAAGTTGACTCAACTAAAAAAAATTTGTCACAGACAACTTATTTCCAGTTCGTATAACTGTTATTTACAAAAGTTGAGTCAACCAAAAAAAAGCTATACAAGCTAACTGTCAAGAGACGTTCCACACACGGTTTGTTTATGCATCAATAATAACGGACTCTCATCCTGTGTGTCTAGTGTACGATTCCTGTATGTCACTGTAATTGTCTTTACCTTGATTACAATCATCATCCATCAAAAATGTACTTGCGCGACACTGGTTTGCTTTATCCAACCGAGAGATGTAGCTTGTGTATCACATGCTCATGCAGCGGTTGGGTGTTTTGAACCATTGTTCAGTCTGTACACAGAATAGGAGAAAGATTGTGCTCTGAAATGGTTCAATGAAGGATTTGGCCTGTCTAAACCCCTCCTTTCTGAGAGCCTACTCTACTCTGATTGGTCACATGACCCAGTCTGTTGTGATTGGTCTACTCTGCTCTGATTGGTCAGATGGCCCAGTCTGTTGTGATTGGTCTACTCTGCTCTGATTGGTCAGATCGCCCAGTCTGTTGTGATTGGTCTTTTGGAAGTGCATGCAAAGTAGATTTGCTTTCGCAGCACAGAAAACAGTGTTTTCTTGACAACACAAACCAAACTCTTCCAGGCCTCAGCTTCAACTACAGTGTTTGATGGCGGGTCAAAATAGACATTGATTGTGGGCAGCCAATGAAGATTTAGGCTGGCATTATGCAAATTTGTTACAAACCTATTTATTTTCAAGCAGGACGTAAGATTGGAATTACTGACAACTCATTTCAGGCAGTTCAGAATCAATTCTTTATTTTAGGAAACAATAACTCCCTTTATATGCACTTTGATCTTTGAAACTTTGCAGATATTTTACATTCACAAACAGCTATATTGCACACTTCATGAAAGGTAACGTCCGAAAAAGTATAACAGGGGCACTTTAAGCCTAACCATACCACCAAACCTATCTCTTACCCGTATCCCACCTCAATAGCGGAAAAAGGGTTTTGAAATACATGAACAATAAGGACACTGTACCTAACATTTTATATTTTATGCAAATACATTTGTGACCCATGTAATTGTGTAAACAATAAGTAACATATTAAGTTTTAATATAACTTTATATTATATAAAGTTATATATTACATAAAGTATATATTTTCTAATAATAAAGTTGAAGTGCCTGAGTTTAACCAGAGCATACTTCTGACATATGTTTTTACACAAATACTTACTTAAAATAAGTATGCATAAGATGTGATGTGATTTAAGTTGCAGAGTTCAAAAGGTACTATTGATCCAGTAAATGACAGGAAATTGTTTGAGTGGCTACAGGACTAGGCCCACAACTTTTCTTGGAGTCCTGCTCAAGTTGCATGGCTAAATAGCCAAATGAGGTGCATGTGTGCAAGACTCTGGATTTAAAATGTAACATTAACCTGCAAGTGGCGAGGGTGACATCCCATCAGTGTCTCGTCTCCAGGCACTGAATCAGAATGGTGATTATTCTGGAGACAAACGTGGCGAGACGATAGTCTGATTTACATCTTCGAGAACATTTGACGTGCATGACTGCTTCGGATTACTCTTCAGATATGGGAAGTTGTATTAAATATTAAATTTGCCATGACACAACAGACTCCTGCCTATTCAGTCATGTTGATACATGTTTAAAGATGTCATGAAATCCAAATCCAATCTATTTACTTTCTCAAAACACATTCATGGTCGAACTCTTTCATGTATTGAATTCAACAACACTCGGGGTAAACTTCATTATTTAGCTGTGTTAGAAATGCATTCATGGGATACATTTTGACTTAAATAATGAGACACAAATTTGGATAAAATTTTCTTGCTTCATTGTATTTTATTGTGTTTTGGTGATGTCTGATTTTTAGTAAGGCTTCTTTTAAGGATGGGTAAAATATTACATACAACGTTATTACATTATTATTACACTGTTACTACATTATTATTACATTGTTATTTTATTGTATTTTGCATTGTATTAAATTGTTTTTTTTTTCAATCAGACAGAGCTGTTGTAGTGTTTATTAAGTAATAGAAAATATGTAGAATTAAGATGGCTAAGTATATATATACTAATAGTTATAATAGTTATAACTTGTTATTCCACCCAAACATCCATCGCAAGGACGACTTGAGCAGGACGTTTTTCTCAGTAATACACTACTTATTTTGAGGTAAATTATGAGATCTTGCAACTGCAATTCTTCACCATCAGCATTAACAAGTGTATGTCCATCAACAAACAAAGTGTTTATTTCTAATTTACTGCGGCGCACATGCGGTACCTGTATCAATAACAGCACATACATTAGCTAATGTATCATACATGTTTGTAAATCAAATCTTGCTCCATCCTTTATCTTTACTCAAAGTAGTAAGAACGACATTAATAGATACAGTTTTAGGTAATAGTTGCCCACAACTTATTTACAAAACTATTTCAGTAAGACAGTAATAACGTGAGTTAACCGGTTAGCTGGAAACGTACACAATTTAAAACACAAAACTAAAAACATATTAGAAAATACTGGGTACCGACCCATCTTTCAAGAGCAAGCGTTTAAGCGAATCCTGCACTGAACACCGATATTTGAGAAGAAGCCGTCAGTAAAATTGTGGGCTGGCCAAGTTGTTCGCGGGCGGACAACGTACAACAAAGGCGGGCATTATCTCATATAGGCGGTTCAGAGTGAAACTTTATTTATTGTGCACTTTCGATTTTACAATCACATAAACAGTTATATTGCACACTACATGAAATGTAATATTCGAAAAACCACAATAGTTTAAGGCCATTCCATAGTGCAGATGCTGGAATCTCAAGGTCTCTGGTAAGGGTGGATTCATCCCACTGGACTAACTTCTCTTCTCTTCGCTGTCCCTCTGTCTTACTCATGCCATTCATTTTGAAGTGTTTTTTTGTTTTTTTTTCAAAGGATTGTAAACTTGAAATTTAAATCTCAGGTGTCAACCAACTCCATCCCTTCTGAACACTTATGTATACTCTCCAAGAACATCACAGGAAGTTCCCAGAAGACTGTGTGGATCTCTGTTTGGATGTCTGATTGTACTGCTGACAGTGTTCACTAGTCCCTTACAGTTTTTTCAGAAGGACTGCTCCTTTGGGAAGCCTCATGGACTAGATATCTGGCAGTGTTGTGATTTAGTTCCTTTCATAGTGCAGATGGTGAAATATCAAGGTCCCTGGTAAAGGTGGATTCATCCCAATGGAATAACATCTCTCTTCGCTGTCCCTCCGTCTTACTCATGTCACTAACTGTCTTCCAGATTGTCTTTTTAGAGTCTGAACATGCAGGCTAATGAATTTGTGTTCCTCTATATTGTAGGTCATGACAGAGTAAGAGTTTAAAATGTAAAGTCACTTGAAGAATAATTAATTAATCTAATATGATCTACATGATGGTCACTTGTACCATTATCATCTCTATTATAAAAATGGACAAAATCAGTGTCAGTGCATTACCTGGTTGTATTCAAACACTATGATACAATCTGGTCTGATAATTCTTCACACAATTACCAACACAATCCTTCCTTGACATTTTTTCTTAACTACATCAGGAAATAGTCCCTAAATAAACCTCAGAGATAAACCCCGAAACAAGAGAGGGTGCAACATTATAAAATCAGAAAACAACATATTCGGAAATATGTGTATACCAATGTTGACCATCTGCCATGTCGCCTCTGACTCCATTTCCGCGGAAAAAAGAATCTGGTGTTTTAGGCTGGGATATTATGATAGTGTAAGTACCTGAGGGTACAATCCTCTTTGTGTTTTGCAAAAACAAGGTGGACCTAAAGGGCCAGGAAAATGTTTTATAGTGTTTGGGTTATGCTGACCCACAGAGGACTGTGGGTACTGCTTTTACTTACACAAGGCACACATGTAACAGTAAAATAACACAAAATTGTGGAGAGAGGATGAGAGAAGACAAAAAAGTATCTTTATTATTATTATATTAGAATTATTTAAAACATAATTAGAATTATCTTAATTACTTTTAAATGCTAACACAATATTTTTTTATTTCAACTTAATACTGTAAAAAAAAAAAAAAAAAAAAAATCTAAGATAAAACTTTGCCTAATACATAAGTAGATTTTAAAACTAGCATAAGCTTGCATGACACTTTATATGGACCCTGCATAAACTATGATTCATGCATTTTAATTAACATTAAGAATTATTGATTATTAAAAATTGCGTTCTTAGAAAATGGATGTAACATTGTTATGGATTAAATTGTTTACAAATGGCTTATGCAACAAACACTCACCTGAAAAGGTTGTTCAGGAGCGCTGGAAAGCTGAATAATTGGACAGCTTGAAGATTGGAAGTTGTTTAAGTAATTGTTAAAATCTTGAAGTAAGCAACTGAAGCATATAAACTGGCTGATGTATGTTTTATAAATGTAAAATATTATTAATGTAAAACAGTGTATTTAAAGAGTAAAGGCCAGTCACACCAAGAATGATAACTATAAAGATAACTATATTTGTGTCCACACTAGCAGACGATATTGTTCAGTTTATTGTAAGCGTGTGGTTGTCTGTTACTTTAAATGATCAAACTCATTACAGCAGGATGGATTCTGATATGCTGTCATGTTTTTATCGTTTATCAGCTAGATTAAATCGTTCTGAAAGTGATTACAACGATATAGTTTCTCTGTTTAAGAACATTTTTTAGAACTATATCTTTATTGTTATCTTCATAGTTATTGTCCTTGGTGTGACTGGGCCTTGATACTCATATTACACATTATTTATATATTAAGTGTTGTTACACATTTCAAAGTTTAGATTCAACAACACAATAAGTCAACAAATCCACAATCAGTTCATAAACTAAATCATGTTAAAGATAAATGTATATTTCTTTATTATTGGCCATGTATATCTTCATTATCAACCATATACTGTATAACAACTTTTCTTAATAAAGATATTTACTTTATATACTGTAATATTTAATAGTTCATTAGATAGTGCTGATTGCTGATTATATAATATTGATATTTATCTGATATTATATTATTAAAAAATAAATCAATAAATAATAACAATACTTGCTTTGCATCGGCATCTGTTTTATAATAATATAATAATACATTGTATGTTCTAGTAAGTAATTGCATGCAAGCAAGATTTTATGCATTACAACACCAAATTGAAAGTTATTTCCATTGGTATGATGGTACAGTCCATTAAAATATTTTCAAGTGTATTCATTAGCACATATATTATATAGATAAAGTTGTAACCCTTTCTTTAAATTAACAGATTGATTTCTGCACATGCTCTGTAGCTACTGTATGCTGGTATGTGTCCACTTGCGCTTACAGTGGAATTTTGAATTCACTTGTCTTCATCAAACGAACGGATTGGCTCTGTCCCGGATCTGACCTGGGTGAAGGTTAAAGTTCACATGTTTCCCACCATTGTGTATATAAGTCGATTTTTACAAGAAGCTGCCAGGCTATGACAAGGGCCAGGGGCCAAAGTGGAAGGAGGGTTTTATGAGCAATGTGTTCCTGGTTACGTCCTTAAAAAGTGCATATAAAAAGCTAATGCTGTTACAGGGCGCAATGTATTTGTCTAATGTCTTCTGTTGGCACAGCACACCTAAGTATACTACATTAAATTCCAGTGAAGGATGCAATTCCGAAGCGGTATTTCAAAATGATTGCGCAGATAGTAATAATACTTACGAATTCCAGCAATTGACTCGCTATGCGAACTGTTCCCCGGTAATTCATTCTAACCTCACTGTTTGACTTATTGCACTCCCACTTGTGTCTGATTAGCTTTGTACTCTTGCAAAGTTGAGAAAAAAAAGCTTGGCTTAGCAGCTTGAGGTGACAGGCTGTATATATTAATGGCCATGATTAGTTATTAGTGCTTGCTCCCGCATTAGCGACAGCAGGCCAGGAGCGTCTACGCTACAGGAGCCGCCAGTATGGGGGCCCCTGCCAGAAGCATTTCTCGGGACATCTGTAGGAGCTCTTGTGAAGCCTTTAAATCAAGACTGTTGGATACCAGCTGCACTGTTAGCTCCCAGCTTCAGTCAAATAGAGAACAGAGACAAAGAGATGACAGCCACCTGTAACAACACCAATTGGGCATATGAAAGGGTCTTGACAGCCCGGGGAATGACAGGCGGCCACTTTCAGTTTTGGTCATGTGTTGGCTGTGGTCCACCTTCACGCGCAGGTGAATTTTCATTAGCAGTCACTTCACTCAACAGCCAGGGTTCATGCCATCAACACAGTGGCTTTACGCCAGTGTTGTCATCGATATTAGCATCTACATTTCACCTTATGGTAGGGGTTGCGCAGACTAGTCGACTTTAATGCTCTGCCATGACGCTTTAAGCTTGATGTCGACAAGTTGCTGGTCATGGCCTATAGAGGGCGCAACAGGATAAGAAATCTTTGATGTCTACTTTTACGCTTCATTTCCAACAGTTAAAATGACAAATAGGGGTGAGCCAAGCACAACCTTAAGCAGGGTTGGTTCTAACACACATGGTTTAAAACTGTCCACACATGCCAGAATGACGAACTTAGTGACGAATGACAAACAAAATGTACTCATTGCCATATCAACACTATATAGAGAAAAAATTGCGGCAAAATAAAAAAATCTTTAGAAGATATCACTGAACATTTATTTAATCATAGCAAAAGTAAATTTCCTACTTAAGTTAATTTTCATCTCTGTTTTATTTAAAATTAGAAAAATCTGATATTATTTTAATCATTGTCATTTAACAGTTGAGATAGTTCTCAATGTGCCCCTATTAGAACAATGCTATTCTACTCTATACTTTTATGAATTCTATTGCGAAACCATGAGAAAGAGGTGAATAAAGACTGAGGGCCCTATCTTGCACCCAGCGCAATTGACTTTGTACACCGACGCATATGTCATTCCTATTTTGCACCCGCGCAAAGCGCGCTTTTCCCTCCACAGAAGCACGTCGCTAAACTAGTGAATGCACTTGCGCTCCCTGGGCGGTTCAGCGCAAAAAAGGAGGCGTGTTCCGGCGCAAACAATCCCTGGTGCTATTTTGCTGTTTCATTAAACAATTGCGCCACTGACCAGAAAAAACCTAGTCTAAAGTCAGTGGCGCGTTGCGCGTTGTTCATTATGCTATTTTAAGGGCGCATGCTTGACCATAATGTATAGCGTGCACAACGCGCATACACTTTGCTCATGTAATCTACACAGATGCAAGTTATTTTTGCAAATCATAAATTGTTACACTAAAAAAATATTAACACATGAGATATCTTCATCTTCATCCGTCATATGACGGAAATCATTGTGGTGTGCCACGAAGATGTGAAAAAATAGGCATAAATCTAGCTTACAAATGATTCAGGCTAATTGTAATAATTATGGATAAGACCTGTTTGCCCAATAGTGGCAAGACATATATGTATATAAGGACATCTGACAAATTGGTTTGTCCGTCAAGAACCAGGAACAAAAATCGACTGAAAAACTGAAAAAACTGAAAGACTGAAAAAAAAAAGACTGTGAAATCACCTTTACCATAATGTACAACATTACAACTTCACTTCTCTGTCTTTCACTGCGCTTAAAAGAACATCAGTCTCCTCGGCTGTGAACCGCTCCTGGCGTGCGCCTGGTAAATACGCCATAATAATAGCAATCCATAATGGAACTTGCGCACCTGCTTTTAAAGGGAATGTTGGATGACGCTCGGATTGGTTTATTCACGTTACGCCCAAACCACACCTATGAATAATGAAGCTACTTCAGACCAACCCATTTTAGATTTGCGCCGGGCGCAAGAGCCATTTATCCCGCCGGGAAAATAGCAACAGCGCCGAGACCCGCCCACAAAGTTACTTGCGCTTCGCGTTTTGACACTTGCGTTTCAGATCGTTAAAATAGGGCCCTGAGAGTCAATGTTCATAAATGATTAATTATTATTATGTTGTGAACTATGCTGTATGCTGTGTTTTGAGGTATTTTTTTATCAAACTCATAAATTAGTTCATTATTATTATTATTAAAAATTGCCATTATTTTTTTTTAAAGATAATAATTGTATTTTATAGACAAAATATTTTAGTTTAAGATAACATTTTAAGCTGTCATTTGTAGGCCTGTCACGATATCAAATTTTGCTGGACGATAAATTGGCCAAGAAATTATTCCAATAACATCTTAAAGTATCTGTATTTGTACGTTTTCGGAGAGGAGTACCTTTCCTTTGTCCATGAAAACGATCTTATTCTCGCTAAGTGACAGATCCGAAGCGTGCGCACAAAGACGCTTCAGACAGCGTGTGATCCTGATATACAAATATACTACAAAGAATTACAGTATTTAAAAATATCTGACTTGGCAAGTATTCACGCAGTGAATGGAATGTTCGGTTAATTATTTTAGATCTGTGCGGTACATTAGATCTTATTACTGTATATAGGCTGTCTTGTACATTAATGTTAATCAAACAATTGTGGTATCATGGGAAAAAACGTCTCGGTTACGACTGTAACCTTAGTTCCCTGAATAGGGAACGAGACGCTGCGTCACCGCTTTGGGAACGCCCCTGCGTGATTGCGTCGTGAAGCACGTATGTCATCAGTCCAATAGAGAGACGGAACGTCATAGGCGGGTGACGTCATAGACCCGGAAGCTATAAAGCACACCGGCAAACACACGCCGTTAGCTTCTGAAGAAGGCCTGAAACAAGGCGCTTGCGGGCATGCGAGGAGTATGGCCGGGTGACGCAGCGTCTCGTTCCCTATTCAGGGAACTAAGGTTACAGTCGTAACCGAGACGTTCCCCTTCAAGGGAACTCGAGCTGCGTCACCGCTTTGGGAACGAGAATACCCACGTCCCCATGCGAGTCTGGATGCCCGCCTGTGCAAGCTACGAGGCGAGTACCCGAGACCCCGGAGTAGAATTAACGTCTAGCTCATAGAACCTGACAAAAGTATGCGGCGAGGACCACCCCGCCGCATCACACACTTCCTGCAGGGAGGCCCCTGCCAAGAGAGCTTGGGAAGCAGCCATACTCCTAGTGGAGTGGGACCGAACAGCCAAAGGAGAAGGCTGTCCGGCCGCCCCATAAGCCAGTGAGATAGCCTCGACTACCCACTTGCTCATCCTCTGCTTTGACACCGGACCCCCACGGGATGGAGGTCCGTAGCAAACAAACAACTGATCAGTTTTTCTCCACAGGGCAGCTCTGTGGATATAGGCGTCTAAGGCGCGAACTGGACAAAGCAGATTTAACTTTTCCTGGTCTGACGTCACAAAGGGAGGAGGACAGAAGGCCTGGAGCACAATAGGTCTCACAGGATTAGTGAGGACCTTAGGAATATACCCGGGCCTCGGAGAGAGAAAGGCCTTAGCCATACCCGGGGCAAACTCCAAGCACGAGGGTGCGACAGAGAGGGCTTGCAAGTCCCCAATTCTTTTAAGAGAAGAAATAGCAAGAAGAAAAATAGTTTTGAAAGTGAGAAATTTCTCAGGAACTTCCTCGAGCGGCTCGAAGGGAGCCTCGGAAAGGCCTCGAAGGACGATGGATAAGTCCCAGGCCGGCACCCTGGTGCGTGTCACAGGTCTCAGCCTCAAGGTTCCACGGAGGAAACGAGTTACTAGAGGGTGTCGCCCTAATGAAACACCACTCAAAGGAGTGTGGTAAGCAGCTATGGCCGCCACGTACACCTTTAGTGTGGAGGGGGCTAACCCAGCAGAGAATCTCTCCTGCAGGAACTCCAGCACCACGCTCGCAGGGCAGTTAACTGGATCCCGCAGGCGATCTCGACACCATAAGGTGAAGAGTCTCCACTTCAGGTAGTAAAGTTTCCTCGTAGAAGGAGCTCTGGAGTGTAGAATGGTGTAGACCGGAACTTATGAGCTGGGTCCCCTCAGAGGCCAAGCCCACAGTTTCCACAACTCCGGGCGGGGGTGAACAAAAACTCCGCCCGCCTGAGAGAGAAGGTCCCTCCGGAACGGAATCTCCAGGGGAGAGCCGTCGAGGAGAGACACCAGATCCGAGAACCATACCCGGCCCGGCCAGAACGGGGCTACTAGAAGGAGACGGGCCCCGTCCCGGCGCACTCTCTCTAGAACTCCCGGAAGCAGAGCGATCGGGGGGAAAGCGTACAGGGGCAGCCTCGGCCACTCCTGTACCATCGCATCCAGTCCGAGAGGAGCTGGAGGCGACAGGGAGAACCACAGATGACAATGAGAGTTCTCGTGAGTGGCGAACAGGTCCACTTGGGCCCTGCCAAACTTCTCCCAAAGGAGCTCCACCACATCGGTGTGGAGTCTCCACTCCCCGGGCCTTGGCCCCTGCCTCGACAGGATGTCTGCTTCCACGTTCAACCGCCCAGGAATGTACATAGCCCTGACTGACAGCAATTTTCCCTGAGCCCAGAGGAGGATAAGGCGCGCCAGCTTGTATAAGCGACGAGACCTCAAACCCCCCTGATGGTTGATGTAGGAGACCACCGATGTGCTGTCTGTGCGTACAAGCACATGATGGCCCCTGAGATGCGGCAGGAAGTGCTTCAGAGCCTGAAACACCGCCAACATTTCCAGGCAATTTATATGCCATGAACGCTGGTGCTCCTGCCACAGACCCTGGGCCGAGCGACCACTCATGGTCGCCCCCCAGCCCGTCAGGGAGGCATCCGTGGTCAGAGAAGTACGCTGACACGGTGCCCCCAGCGACGGGCCCTGGGTCAGGAACCTGGGGTCCTTCCACATAACCAAGGTGCGGAGACACCGCCGCGTTGCCTTGATTACGCGAAAGGGGTTCCCCCTCGGGGAAAAACCCCTGGTCTTGAGCCACCACTGTAGCGGCCTCATGAACAGCAGGCCCGAAGGAATAACATTGGACGCGGCTGCCATCAGACCCAACAGTCTCTGAAACTGCTTTACAGTGAGCGGCTGGTCTAGCTTCACCCCTTTCACGGCTGAGAGGATTGACCCCACGCGAGGCTCCGACAGACGAGCCTGCATAGCGACCGAATCCCAACTCACCCCGAGATAAGTGATCTTCTGCACAGGAGAGAGAACACTCTTCTTGGAGTTGAGCCTCAGCCCCAACCTCCTCATATGCGCGAGAACAACATCTCGATGCTGAACCGCGAGACGCGCTGACTGTGCTAGTATCAGCCAGTCGTCGATGTAATTGAGGATGCGGATCCCCTGCAAACGCAAGGGGACCAGAGCAGCGTCCACACACTTCGTGAACGTGCGGGGTGAAAGGGCTAAACCGAAAGGAAGCACCCGATATTGGTACGCTTCTCCCCTGAAAGCGAACCTCAGGAACTTCCTGTGCTGCGGAAGGATGGAGACATGGAAATACGCATCTTTGAGATCTATCGTGACAAACCAGTCCTCGGACCTGATCTGAGACACGATCTGTTTGAGTGTCAGCATCCTGAACTTGAGCTTTGCCACGGCTCGGTTCAGGACGCGAAGATCCAAGATGGGGCGCAGCCCACCATCCTTCTTTGGCACTATGAAGTACCGGCTGTAAAAGCCTGACTCCCTGTCCGGGGGGGGAACCCTCTCTATAGCCCCCTTTTGCAGCAGAGTCTGTACTTCTTGAGTCATCACCAGAGCCTGCACCGGGTCCACCACAGTGGAGAGGACCCCGTTGAAGCTGGGGGGACGGCATCTGAACTGAATCGCGTACCCCAACTTTACACATCGCAGGACCCAACGAGATATGTGAGGCAGATTTTCCCACTCTGACACAAAATCTACTAAGGGAACCAGCCTCTCGAGGCTGGTCTCTGATGTACTCTGCACCGCGAGTGCAGCGCCCTGAAGCGGCGAACCGGCAGGGAACGACTGACTCGACGGCATAATTTCCCTCCGAAGAGGGTGCGGGCCATGCTCGAATGACCCGCGGGGCCCCTCCGCGCCCCGGCACTCGGGCGGGGTTGGCGGACTGACCCCGTGAGGGTACCGCGGACGCACGGGTACCGTGTACAGCGGTAAGCACCGTGCGTCCGCGGAGGGGACCACCCTCACTGTCCTGGGCCCAGAGGCGTCAGGACTTCTTTGACGCAGCCTTCCTCGCCACAATGACTGTCCTCAGATCAGCCCTGGGGTTAGAAGGCTGCGCCTGTGAGCGCCGCGCACCCGACGACCCTTTCTGCGGGGGTGTACGAGTGGCGACACTCACTCTTTGCTGCGCCCTGTGTGAGGAGCTCGTACTCGGCATCTGCTGCTCCCGCCCAGCAGCAGACGAGACCTGGGGCTTACGGGGAAGGAACTGCTTGAGCGCCGCTGCCTGCTTTTTCGCCTCCAGGAACCTGTCGGTAACCGTGGTGACAGCGTCACCGAACAGGCCCTCCGGAGACAGCGGCGCATCGAGCAAAAAACTCTTGTCCCTTTCCTTAATGTCCGTAAGATTAAGCCACAAATGTCTCTCCGTGGCCACTAGGGCTGCCATAGAACGGCCGACGCATCGGGCCGTCTCCTTGGTGGCACGGAGAGCGAGATCGGCAGTCGATCGAAGTTCATTAATAGTATCGACTCCGATCTCGTGGCTTTCCCCCAGGTCCCTTAGCAGATCAGCCTGATATGCCTGCACAATAGACATAGTGTGCAGACACGCGGCGGCTTGACCTGCTGCCGAATATGCTTTGCCCACAAACGATGATGTCACTTTCAGAGGTTTTGTGGGCAAAGTCGGAGCCTTTACGGTTGACGCAGACTCGGGTGACAGATGGCTCGCAAGCGTCTGTTCAACCCGAGGCAGCTGACCGTAACCGTGTCTCTTACACCCCGTGATATTACTATAAACAGACGTTTGCGGGGTGAAAATGCGTGCAGACACGGGCCGCTTCCAGGACCTCGACACCTCGGTGTGGAGGTCCGGGAAAAACGGCAGACTCCTTCGAGGAGGCTGAACAGAGTGCGCGGGGAGAAAGCGCTCGTCGAGTCTGCTTTTTACGGCAGCTCGCTCATGATGTTCGTGTGGCCAGTCAATGTGTAGTCTGGCCACCGCTCTGCTCAGCACCTCCATAAGCTCCTCACTTGCAGGGGAATGAAGTGACGAGTCTCCACCCCCTGCATCGATGCTACAGACATCAACCTCCTCGGAGGAAGATAGCTGCAGTATCGCGGCCGCTCCCCGGGCGGGAGAAGCCGCAGAGCGGGCTCCCGATCCCAGAGAGGCAGCGCTGGATCTGGCGGGTGAAGGAAGAGATAGGGCGGGGCCCGTCTCCATCCCCTCCGTCAGATCCTTTTGCGAACCCCACGACATGAGTCGCCGCTGAGCCTCAGCAGCAGCGGGACCCGTGCCGTGGGGAGCGCTAACCGGGACGCCCTCCTCGAAGAGCGCCCGGCGGGATCGCAGCACACGAAGAGGCAGAGCCTCACAATGCTCGCAGCCGGCACCCTCGAGTGCCGACTGCGCGTGCTGCTCTCCCAAACAAACAACGCACATCAAGTGTGTATCCCCGCTCGTGATGTAACGTGAGCAGGGAGGAACACACTGTCTGTAACGCTGTTCGCTCGTCATACTTTTTTCTCTTGTATCAATGTGGTGAATAGTGCAAACGTAACAAAACAGTCTGAACTCAGACACAACACAAAGACACTTGGACAGAATAACACAGAGCGCTTGTTGAAGGCAACAGAAGCTAACGGCGTGTGTTTGCCGGTGTGCTTTATAGCTTCCGGGTCTATGACGTCACCCGCCTATGACGTTCCGTCTCTCTATTGGACTGATGACATACGTGCTTCACGACGCAATCACGCAGGGGCGTTCCCAAAGCGGTGACGCAGCTCGAGTTCCCTTGAAGGGGAACTGAATAGATATTTTTCCTATAGATATATGGTGTGACTTGGTGTGTGTCAAATTTGGTGTTATTACCAGGGATTTTCAGTATGGTTGCTAAATGATTTTGTTTTGGAACCTTCAGAAAACTTTGAGTCCATTTTTCTCAAAATTGACTTTGCTGACTCTATCGACTTCAAGCAGGTGTAACTCAGTCATTTTTTGTCTGATTCAAACAAATCATACATCACTTTGAAGGTTTTTTAATAGAAAATGACTTTTTTTTTTTTTTAAATTCTCATTTCCATTCATTTTGCTAGCACAGGTCACATATTTCTTAGTAACTAAAACCCACAGCTTCACTATAAGTAGAAAGACGCTGCCAGGTAGAATTAATTCACACGCAATCGCTCTCTCACTAATGCATTCATGTAAATGTAATCTTTACTATGCTATGATTTAGAAAGAGCAGAAATCTGTGAGAAATATAACGACCCAAAGACAAAAGAACTGATACAAATAAGCTGTTATTTAGGAGCAATAGCCTGTGTCATATGCCATAGTAACCCGTGTTTGAGCCTCAGCTCGAGGTTCAGGCTTATTTGTTATTAAATGACGTCATCAGTGACTAGTCCATGTCGACTCGACTTTAATTACATAAATGTCCACTTTAAAAAATCTGAAGTCGTTCAACCCCTACCTTATGGAGATATGAATGTGTATACCGATATTGTGCAAAGGTATAAATGTGTTAACGACTGAGATTCTTTTTTAACATTTGTACCGTATATCGTGACTGAGGGGGGGCCCTGCCCCATTTTTGGGACCGACCTGGTTCACACCATATCGAAATAACCGTAATTACAAAATTCAGAGTTGTAAACATTCACATGCTCGCAGAACTCATAATTACAGATAGTAAACCGTTTTCTGAGGTTTCTGACTTTGTCGGAGTGTTTTCTCTCACATCCAAATCACAAGTTTATGGATTACTAAACTTTTAAAACACAATTTCAGTTAACTGTATAAGCTATATAACCTAGTTTGTATTCTTTTTTGCACTTTTTCTTACTCATGTTCATGTTGCTTTTACTCTTGCCTGTCAAATTTGGGTGTTCTTACTTATAAATTATTGTTAAAATATTAGCTTTATACTGTTTCCTGTGTGTGTGTTTTTTTTTTTTTTTTGTTTTTTTTTTACTGTAGCAATTTCCTGTGTGGTTTTAATTTGCAATCTATTTTGGGGGTTCCCTTTTTGGCCCAGAGCTGTGTTGCCAAAATGACCAAATTGGATTGTTTTTACTTCATCATTTTTAGAGTGTATTGTAAATTGAAATAATCACAGAGATGTACTGCATGTGTTTTTTGTTGTTGTTGTTGTTGTTGTTGTTGTTGTTGTTGTTGTTGTTGTTGTTGTTGTTGTTGTTGTTGTTTTTACAGTAAATGGCTGTAAAGTAATTTCAAAGTATCAAAAGGCTACTGTAGTTTTATTTCTGGTGTCTCTGCTGCCAGTATTTTACTTAAAAAAAAAAATACTGGAAAGTACTATTTTGTTTTTACAGTAATTTACCTTAAAGCAATTTCACAGTGTTTATAGCATTACAGCAGATTGCTGGCAACTCTGCTGCCAGAATTTTACCCTTATTTTACTAAGATTTTTTAAAGTGTACTGAACAAATTATAATTCATATAACTGACTATTGTTAATGTAAGAATTTGAAAATAAATTAATGGCATGCAATACCAACAAGTTCTCACACCCAACTCGTCACATATTGACGCTTGGTCAACCCCTTGGACCCTTCGGCATCACTTTTTAATGCACAGAGTACCCCTTTAGCGTTGGTTACAACGTTGATTTCAATGAGAAACCTCTGGCGTCATACACAGACACATTGGGCATTGGAATCGCCATGATGAAATTATATGATTTTACCATTATGACATGTTGGAATGTGATTTATTTACGCTCTTTAGACACGTTTGAACACGTAACCCAGCCCCATCCCTAAACCTACCCATTTGTGTATAATATGATATAAAAAACAGGATATAACAGGTAGATACAACTGCAGGCACAATTTATTCAAAAAGTGTTCCGAGGCCAGATGACTGGTTTGTGTGAAGAAAATCCCCAAAAGCGATCAGCGTCTCCATCCGCCGACGATCATGCACACATAAAAAAATTGCCGGCCGAAGAAACATTACATCAGCTTTGATAGTGAAATTGCATTGGCTCTCATATGTCTCGTGACCAATTGCGTCATTACGTCAGCTTTGATTGGCGCTCGTGTGTCTCATAACCGATTGCCTCATGCTGAAGAGTCGGTGTATCTTTTGAATAAGATATGACTGAGTGCGTTCATGCGTTCACGGAATGGCGGGATCATCATTTTGGTGATTAAAAATTAAGATCAACTATGTTCTTTAAATAAAGATATCGCATGACTTCAGAAGACTTATAATGCAGCATGAGTTAATACTTTTATACTGTTTTTGACTGTACTTTTATTTGCCTGTTACGTGTTTTATATTGTTGAGAAGTGGGTGGTTTAGGGTAGGAGTGGGGTTAGTTACACCAGAATATAAAAGTAACCTAAAAATATTTATAAAATCATGTCTACTTTTACAAATGCAAAGAATTAAACGCATCTTGATCTGACGCATTGGGCAAACAACTGAAATCAATGGGGTACCCTGTGCGTTGAAAAATTATGCTAACGGGGTACGCTGTGCGTTAAAAATTGATGCCGAGGGGCTGAACAAGCGTCAATATGTGACAAGTTAGGAGTGAAAACCTGTTGGCAATACAGTTTAATGAAGCTAGCAAAGAGTTCAGTTAAATAACTAACGTCTAATATGTTGAGTAAGTAAATAAATTGCTTCATCTAATTTAATTCAGTTGCATAAAGTAGGCATCATATTGTATAAAAATAATTCTATATTGAATTTACAGCAAAAATAACTATATAACATTATTCATTGTAAGATTTTGGTCATACTGCTTCCATACTCTGATTGTCCTCATGGTTTCTTTACAAGAGGAACACTTGTTTGCTGAAGAGATCCAATGTCTAAGTGCATGGCTGGATTTACAAACCAACTGATTTACACCAAGTGAATATACGACAAGACAATGTGGTGGGGAATATACAGTATTTGACTTGTTTAACAGAAGTGCCTTAGAAACTCTCATTGCATCACATCAGGAGCAAGGTCGTTTATTTTAACCTGCCCTCAGATTGTGTAATGTAGAGTGGGGTTTTGGTGCAGTGCATCAAAATGTTGTAAACTCTTGTAATGCTGTGTACATCAGAATGCATTCCAGTGAGTGTTGCTTGAGTTCAAGGAGGAAGCTGTGAATGATTACACTTCCTAACATGTGAAATGGTGCCTCTCTGGTTGCAGCTAAAAATAATATGACATTCAGATGATGTCTACCTGGCCTGGCTCCAAATGTTGAGAACCTGCAACAGCATATGCCTCCCACCAACCATATGCCTCTTCAAAGAACATGTCAAAAGTTTACAAATGAAAAAAGATGAAAATAACTACTTTCTTTGTAGAGTGTTTGCTTGCCAAATCATGTATAAATACAGAATTTTCTTTACTGTGTGTTCTACTTAGAGTTCTTTAGCTATCATGGTCATTTGATTTTACAGCCTCAGACTGTTGGTTCATGGGAAGGCCTGGTTCTTCAAGTCATTGTTCATCATTTATTAATTCAGAGCAAGCAGTTTTCTAAAAACATTTTTTACACTCATAAATGTAAACGTTATTTAGTGGCATCGATGGTTCCATGAAGAACCTAAAAAGGTTTTTTGGGGAACCAACTGATCTTCCACGGTATTGCTGCAAAAACCTCCTTTGGGAACCTTTATTTTTAAGAGTGAAGAGGGTTCAGGAAACAGGTTGACCAGTCACGTCATATAATAGCATCACTATTATTGAACATATACAAATTCAAACCTTCTCAAATGCACGGGTCGTGAGCAATGATGAAAAAGTAGCAAAGCTGCTTTACAGGCCATCTTCCATTTCCTCTCACTGTGTTTGGAGGTCTGGTCTAGTTTTATGAGTCCTGGCCTTTGACATCATTAACAAGACTCTGTTGCCCATTGAACTCATTGAGGGCTTTAGCATGTATGATTCAGGTTCAGGCACATGGTCGGCTAGAGGTCCTTACCAGCATCCTCCTGGTACACATGGCCACCCCTGGGAACCATCATGTTGAGCAGCAGCATTCCATCTACAATAAAACCGTTTGGTTCCTCTCAAAGAGCCTTAGAAAATAATTAGGCAACGGGACAGTGTGTTTATTTGTGGGAAATTATAGGAAAGATGCAAGATTTCTGCCACTATAAAAGATTATCACTGATGGATGCTAAAACTACTGCAGAGTGCCATTCATGCCATTTAATGGCATGCCTGCCAGATGTTGTCTATTGTGCCATGTATTCGTCAGCTGTTTTTGGAATTGTAGGATCTGAAAATAATCTGTGCTGTAAATATATATCTATGCACTTTTCACTATGATTACTTGATTGGAAGCTGATTGCAATCTTTACTTGCACAGTGTACCAAATGAAGGAACTAACCAAATCACTTATCTGCCACAGATATGTTTCTGTATTAAGGGCTCTGTTTTTACTGATTATTAAAATCTTGTATGTTGCTGCGAATGAATCTTTAATTAAATAACTGTGTGACACCAAAGGAGACATTTTGAAAATTCCTTTTTCATAGAATCTGTCAAACTTAAAAAAGGAAAAAAAAAAACATTAGACACTACATGTAAGTAGTCCATTCAGCTTCCATGTCCTTTATGGTATATTTTGACATGTATAACATTATGTTTATATAAATAGTAGCACTTTACAATAATTTGTTTCATGCCATTTTTTTGTTGACATTAATGCCTTAGCTAACATGATTTAACAATGATAAATATGGGGCCTTTGTGGCCTAATGGTTAAAGAGTCTGACTGGTAATCCAAAAATTGCTGGTTCGATTTTCAGTACTGGCAGGAAATGGCTGAGGTGAATGGCTGCCCATTGTGGCTGCCCACTACTCCATTGTGTGTCATGGTTTGGAGTGTGTGTTCACTACTCACTAATCCTAGGGCCCTTTCATACACCCAGCACAATGCAGGCCAGGCGCAACGCAAGTGTTTTTGTTAGTTTGCGCCATTGACAAACAAAAACCTGGTCTAAAGTCAATGCCGCAGTATTTTTTGTGTTATTTAATGTGCATTAGTAATGTGTGCTTATGGAAGGGTCCACAACGCGCATACACTCTGCTTATCACACACACAGCACACAAACATGAATAATTAAAGGGTTAAAATGTAAAAGATTATTATTGTGTACATAAATATAAAAATGCCTATATGTCATAATGGATAGTCATTGCATATATCAGAATTAGCATACCTATTTGCAGTAATGACGAGCAAGCAGGTGTCATTGGACAAGTAGATCCGTTTCCTCGCTAGAGAATCATTCAGCTTTTCCGCTTGCAAATTCCGCCATGTAAATAGCGAATCCGCCATGGTGCGAGTGCAACTGGCTTTTAAAGGGAATGGGAGATGAGACTCTGATTGGTTTATTGCACTTTATGCCCAAAACAAACCGATTAATCATTAAGAGTAGAGGGATAACCCTTTTAGACCATGCTCCGGGGGCAACGACCATTTTTCCTGTTGTTAAATTAGCAAAAGTGGATTCGGACACGCCCTAAGTGCACTTGTGCCATGCGCTTTATACCATGCACTTAGATTGTTAAAATAGGGCCCCTAACGTGTGTGCACTAACTTGGATGGGTTAGATGCAGAGGACAAATTGAGAGTATGGGTTACCATACTTGACCTTCACATGTCACTTTTCACTTCCAATATGTGTTTTAGAGCATGTATTAAACTTTGATAATGTCAGTTAATAAAAATACTATAGTTCACAGTGCATTAAGTAATGTTTACAGATACAGAACTTTAGATTTTAAATCAACATTAACAAAGCTCATTAAATGCTGTAAAAGTACTGTTAATTGTTAGTTCATGTCAAATATTTATATAAGTCTTCTAAAGCTGTGCATTAGCTTTGTGTGAGGAAAAGACTAAATTGTTGTTTGTTGTACACTAAGGGCCCTATTTTAACGATCTGAAACGCAAGTGTCAAAGCGCGAAGCGCAAGTAACTTTGTGGGCGGGTCTCGGCGCTGTTGCTATTTTCCCGGCGGGAATTATTCATAGGTGTGGTTTGGGCGTAACGTGAATAAACCAATCAGAGCGTCATCCAACATTCCCTTTAAAAGTAGGTGCGCAAGTTCCATTATGGATTGCTATTATTATGGCTTATTTACCAGGCGCACGCCAGGAGCGGTTCACAGCCGAGGAGACTGATGTTCTTGTAAGAGCAGTGAAAGACAGAGAAGTTGTGTTGTATGGGGATGGGAGAAACCCACCCAAAATAGCGTCGGTTAAACAGGCGTGGGAGGAAATAGCCACAATTGTTTCATCAGCTGGCATCCCCAGGACGTCGCACCAGTGACGCAAGCGCTACAATGACATCAGAAGACGGGGAAAGTCCAAGCTTGCCAGCATCAATCGGGCACGCCGTGTAACGGGAGGTGGATCTGCCTCTACTCAGGACCTGACGCCAGCAGAGGACATCGCTGCGTCCACCCTCACCGATTTTTTTTCCTGGTTCTTGACGGTCAAACCAATTTGTCAGATGTCCTTATATACATATATGTCTTGCCACTATTGGGCAAACAGGTCTGATCCTTAATTATTACAATTAGCCTGAATAATTTGTAAGCTAGATTTATGCCTATTTTTTCACATCGTCGTGGCACACCACAATGATTTCCGTCATCTCATGTGTTAATATTTTTTTAGTGTAACAATTTATGATTTGCAAAAATAACTGTTGCATCTGTGTAGATTACATGAGCAAAGTGTATGCGCGTTGTGCACGCTATACATTATGGTCAAGCATGCGCCCTTAAAATAGCATAATGAACAACGCGCAACGCGCCACTGACTTTAGACTAGGTTTTTTCTGGTCAGTGGCGCAATTGTTTAATGGAACAGCAAAATAGCACCAGGGATTGTTTGCGCCGGAACACGCCTCCTTTTTTGCGCTGAACCGCCCAGGGAGCGCAAGTTCATTCACTAGTTTAGCGACGTGCTGCTGTGGACGGAAAAGCGCGCTTTGCGCGGGTGCAAAATAGGAATGACACATGCGTCGGTGTACAAAGTCAATTGCGCTGGGTGCAAGATAGGGCCCTAAAGGTTTCGAGAACCACAGTTAAACAATAAAAATAAATGTACATTTATACATCAGTTGTACACTCATTATTGCAGTGAATTATGGGATTGAATGAGTGCCCTTAATAATTCTCTCCATGGTATTGGACAACACTACAAAATGGCTTCCCCCTAAACAGCCCTTAAGTGTAGTAGATCGACCAATCCTTTGAAAATATTCAAAGAGAAACTCAAAAAGATTAGTTTTTTGTGAATAGCATCTTGAATTTCATCTACATTTATTTTAAATCTTATTGCAATCATTTGGCTTCAGAAGACTTGACCAGAATACTGATCACAAGTCATGTGAACCACTTTAAAGATACTTTGATGGTGCTTTTGCATCCTCAGTCCAAAACAGTGATAATAAAATTCTTCAGAATTTCTCTGTTTGTGTTCCATGGAAGAAAGCTTTTTAGTGTGAACTTTAGTGATAAGTGTGAAGTTGTGTTGATATTTCCAATGGCAGTTCCCACAGAAACCCCATCAAACAGTTTCCATTTGAATCCTCTTCTAAAGTACAAGCCCAAAGAATAAATGACCCTGCGCTCTCCGTATGGCCCTATTCTTCCCCTCACCTGAACACTCTAAACGGCCATTAATGGCTGCCTATTCACACTCTTGCACCCTCATTAAACTTCCTGATAGGGCATCATATCTACTCAGTTCCAACATTCTGCTGTGCAAGGTCTCATCACGGAGATATTTATAATCTCATGTTCATTTCAAAGTAATGAGAAATCTCTAATAGTCTAATTCAGCACGACTCGGACTGACACACAGCAGTGATGTAATCCCAAGGTGGAGTGTACATCTTCCAAAATCATCAGTTAGCTTTCGTTTGCGTATAATACTGATGGTATGGGTGATATAGTCCAGCTGTTTTTAATCAAAAATGCTGATTTCCATATCCCATTTAGGAAACTAATGGAGCCCATCTGAGCTTCTGAGCCAATGAACACAAATGGTAATTAACATAAATGCGATGAGTATTTTGAACAGACCATTGAATAACAGAGAGGTATTAGCGAGCTTACTGTACTGAAGAAGAGCATGAAATATGCAATATTTAAGTTTTCCAAACACGAAGGTTTCGCCCAAAACAACAATGATCTGAAACAGAAGCAGAAGTTCAATTTGATCAATCATTACTAAATGGACACAGACTAAAATTAAGTAAACACACAATATTCAGTATCAAGAAACTAGGGACGATTATAGTCGTAGTTTCAGATGGCCATTTGATGACAGTCTGCTCATTGACCTTCTTTAAACCATATCATACATAAAACGGCTGAAATTGGCCTGAAATCAGGAAGCCTATTCCAGAGTTTAGGAGCTAAATGCGAAAACACTCTACCTCCTTTAGTGGACTTAGATATTCTAGGTACTACCAGAAGCCCAGCGTTTTGTGACCTTAAAGAGCGTGATGGATTGTAGGGTGATAGAAGACCGGTTAAACACACAGGAGCTGAACCATTTAGGGGTTTATAGGTCAATAGCAATATATTGTAATCAATACAGAACTTAATAGGTAACCAGTGTAGAGATGATCGAATTGGGATTATATGATTATATTTTCTTGACCTGGTATGAACTCTAGCAGCTGCATTTTGGAGTAACTGTAGCTTGTTCATTTAGGATGCAGGACAAACACCTAGTAATGCATTACAATAATCCAGTCTAGAGGTCATGAACTAGCTTTCTGCATCAGAAACAGATAACATGCTTTGTAGCTCAGAGGTACATTCTGCTTTATTTTTAAATGTCTGTGAAATAGGATGAATGAAATTCCAACCCAATCTCACAAGAAAACGTGTATTTTACGAATTTGCTATTTCCTACGAAATTGTAGGATGTAATGCATAAGAAAACATAAAGCATGAAGCCGCATCCCTAAACCTAACCCCAGCAGGTTGTACAAACACATACAAATAAGATTGTATAGTAACACTTTAGAATACTGTCACAGGAACAAATGAGCCATGCAATAATAATATTCTAGTAATTGCTTTTAACTAACAAGAAATTCTGATTGGCAAATTAGTAAGTAATAGCGCTCAGTTGAATGAGGTAGTTCACTGTTAACTAATCTAATCAGTATTTTTTTTTTCATACCTATAAAGTAAAGATCATGGTAATCCACTAGTAATGACTCAAGTGTTAGTGAATCCTTCAGAAGGAATTAATAATTATTTGAAACTGTATTCTTAGAGTGAAGATCATGGTAACCCACTAGTAATGACTCAAGTGTTACCAAATCTTTAGAAGAAATTACCATCCAAAACCTTACAATATTACAAAAACCTCAAAAATGTACAATGACTTCAGTAACTACTAGAGTTATCATGCTGTTAACGTTTGAACACTGTTCTAATAATAAGTAATTCCTTTTGAATGATTTAGTAATACATGAGTCATTACTAGTGGGTTACCATGATCTTCACTTTAGAATTAATTATGCATTATGCATTATTTACATTAATTACAAGCATGTATATTGTAGTTGTTAGTAGTCCTCTGGGAGGTATGAAAAAATACTGATTAGCTAATAGTGAACAACCTCATTCAACTGAGCGCTATGACTTATACTAATTCATTAATCAGAGTTTCTTGATAGTTAATAGTAGTTACTAAAATGTTAATATTGTGTTACTCATTTGTTCCTGGAATATCTGCATAATATGCACCATTCTTCAAGACTGAACAAGTATGTTTGTACTATCGGCTACAGAGCCTTATGTAAAGGCAAGTCATTGTTATGTCCCAGGAAAGCTATTTTCTATAAAGGTAATAGTCAAGGGGTCAGGGGTTTATCTGGTTAGCACTAACCCCTGCTGATAGATGTTGTAACTACACCATCTGGCAACATAAAGCATCATTTTCCATTGAGATGCATGAAGCTCTATGATACTGGGTATTCTGTCAAAAATGGGTTTGGGCTTTTTATTTGTGCACCCTGAACAGTCCGATGAAGCCTCATTGACTCAACCAATTGTGTGATTTTGGGTGAGACTTTCTGTTTTTCCGACCACAGCAGATTGAAGAAGACAACCCAAACCTGTATCCATTATTTCCCCTCCACTGTAAAGTCCTGTTTTAAATTGAAATCTTCCTGTTTTTATTATTTTATGAATTCATGCCTTTATGTGTGGTTTTCAAAACCCTCTCATTAACAACACTGCTGTTCAATAAAGACAAACTGCATATCCTTAGTGACCGATTTATATCAATGTAAATCAGAGGAGTCAGGTCTGAAAAGCTGCTCTGTAATTTAGCAAATAACACAGCTGAAGTCAGCAGGGGAATACACAACCAAATAATCAAGGTGAAATAATTGTCCTTTTGAAGTTTGCCAGCAGCTGTGGACGTATTTACAGAATGATTCAAGAGACTGAAGTTATCACACCAACGATTTCAAACAATAAAAATGCTATCCATAAACAGTTCCTACCAGTTTAATGACTGTTTTTAGAGGGATGAGAATATTAAATCCCAGAGTAGGACTTATACTTTAGGTTTCAGGCATACGCTTGGGAATGCGTATATTTTCTAACAACATTCACAATGTGCGCTCAGCTTACACATGTGCCCTAAGGTTTGGTTTTTGTTTTTTTGCACTAATTAGTTTGTCCACAAGGTGCCAACACTGCCTTGGCATGTTGTCGAAAAAGAAACCAATGGGCTGATGTAACTATATATTTATAGCTAAAAGTTGCTAGCAGCGCATTGCAATTTACAGAGCATTATGCATTATAAGTTTAACCTGTCCTACTTGCACTGCTCCGAGCTCCAAAAAAGTACCAACCGGCATGGTAGGCAGATGCTAACAAGGTAAAAAAAACCTATTGTCAGTGTACTTCTTGAGCACTAGATGTCCTCTATTACACTCATTTTCCTAAACATCACTCCCATCCGGGTCACGGCACCAGTCATGTGTAGATATACCACTTTTTCCTGTGTGTGCTGTGTGTATATATATATATATATAAACAATTACATGTGTTATATATATATATGTTTTATTTACACACACATGGGGAAAAAATATATATAATTTTTCCCCATGTGTGCTAGGAAAAATGCAAAATATCAGCATATGTATAATGCATACTGGTAAATTGCATTTTTTCTAGCACACAGAAAAAAATAAAATAAATACATTCTCACACACATTCTCAATATACATAAACAACTACACATAGCAACTCACCGGTATAAAATTGGATCAACTTCTCTGTCAACAAGCATATCACCGTCATCGCTGTCTTCACTCTCCTCAATGTTTTCCACATCGCTGCTTCGAGTGAGCTGAAATAAAACATCCTCAGCAGAAAAAAACTTCTTTTGACGATCCATTGGATAATAAATTCCGTCCAGTTAGTAAGATTAGCAAACAGTTACTACAAAGAGACCGTCTGTTTACTAGCCCGTTAGCTGTTAGCTGTCAAATGACAGGGGGAGGTGTCACACAGACTACGTCGCAGCAGATAGAGAGCGGCAGATTCAAATGAATAAATAATCACGCCCATGTGACAAATATAGACATGGTCTCGTTGGAATCGTGTGCTCATTGGCTACATTTTCTGTCAGTCATGACGATTCAATGCTTTTATTGGCTCCAGATAAACAGACATTATCATTGGATGAGCACATCATGACATCAGCTAAACCGAGTGCTATGGTTGGACACTTTTGACTAGATCCCGGCTATCTTTGCATGTTTTTGTGTGTGGGTGGTTTTATTATGTTCGTAACATTCTAAGCTAAGTTTTTGGTGCATTATTTTATTGAATAACAGTCTAGTATGATACTTCGCTCCGCAGAAATGCGATGTAAACAAAGGATTAACCATCAATATTACACCGTTATTGTTTCGTTGGATTAAAATGCTCTATGGGATGTTATTGTCACAGGTCGGAGCGGACCGTGTGAGTCCCGCTCCTCCCTTATTTTTCACCTCGGGGAGGTTCCCAGTGATACCCCAGATGACCAGACACACGAGGACACTGGAGTAAAGTTTAAAATTACAAGTCTTTATTAATTTACTTAAAATTGGGGAGTGAGGGGGCTAAAATCCAAGAGGACTGGAGAGTGAGGACACCGCCTCAGAGCTCGCCGGCTCTCTCCGCAGGAGAACCTCAGATAAGTCGTTTCATCCTTTTTCTCAATGTTTGGCTTCCATGTCCTGCTATGTGCTCACTTGTCTCTTTCTTTCTTTTTCCCAGGGCGGACCTTTCGGGGGATTTACGCCACGGCTTGCTCCTTCTCCTGAACACAGGGGTAGAACGGGTAAGTACAGGGGAACGGGGCGACAGGGGTACCTCTCTCTCTCTCGGGCGTGCTCCGACGGCTTCCTTTCAGAATGGATCAAGGGGCCGGTGTCAGAGAAGTCGGTACCTGGATCTGGGTCAATACTGGGACTTTTGTTTGGCATACAGGTAAGTATAACTTCGCTCAAAGGATATCACTCACAGACTCTGTAGACACGGTTCATCAGTTTCTCTCTCCTTGTTCCAGGCTCTGTGATAGCGGTGGCTCAGGGGGCTTGACCACGGCGGTGGTGCTGGATCGGGCGCTTCTCTAGATGGCTTCACACAGGTAAGTGCAGGTAAGTATGACTTTGCTCAATGGATATCACTCACAGACTCCGTAGACACGATTCATCCATTTCTCTCTCCTTGCTCCAGGCTCCGTGATAGCGGTGGCTCAAGGGGGCTTGACCACGACGGTGGTGCTGGATCGGACGCGTCTCCAGGTGGTTTCACATAGGTAAGTGCAGGTAAGTATGACTTTGCTCAATGGATATCACTCACAGACTCCGTAGACACGATTCATCCGTTTCTCTCTCCTTGCTCCAGGCTCCGTGATAGCGGTGGCTCAAGGGGGCTTGACCACGACGGTGGTGCTGGATCGGACGCGTCTCCAGGTGGTTTCACATAGGTAAGTGCAGGTAAGTATGACTTTGCTCAATGGATATCACTCACAGACTCCGTAGACACGATTCATCCGTTTCTCTCTCCTTGCTCCAGGCTCCGTGATAGCGGTGGCTCAAGGGGGCTTGACCACGACGGTGGTGCTGGATCGGACGCTTCTCCAGGTGGTTTCACATAGGTAAGTGCAGGTAAGTATGACTTTGCTCTGGGAGTATGTAGCGTTCCCCTCTCCTCTCCTCGGGCCCTGCACACGCACACACAATTTCCTCCGACACAAGCACGTATCAATGGCTATTCAAGAGAGTGCTTACTTGGCTCCGGTCGTGCTACCCCCGTAGAGACAGAGAGTAGGGTGAGGTTCACAGCGTGAATGGTTAGGGCTAGTTACTCCGCCAGCTTCGGGATCGTACCTTCCCCAGAGAGTGGGTCAGCCTGGATAATGGTCTCTGGGACGACACACACACACACACAGCACAACACAGCAGATTCCAAGTGTACACTCTCAAAGTCAAGATGCTGACTCACCCACGGCACTCTACACACTAACCAGGTGTACTTAAGGTCCAGAGACCACTTTTCCCGCGTCGTTTATCTCGGGGGGGGGGGGGGGGGGGGGGGGGTGGGTCGTTGGATAGCGAAGAACCAACGAAAAGGACGTTGCTGCTACACCACCCCGGCGGCTTTCACTGTCCGCCGTCTCTGGCTCTCCCACGCTCACTCTCCGCGGTGGGGCCACTCGTTTTCCAAGTTTCAACGTCACAAGGCTCACAGATGATAAACTTCCGATGAAGTTGTTACTGTATACGTTTCTCAGGGTACTCACACATTGATCAACCCGTGTGCTCGTCTTGTTCTCTCTTCCAGTGTCTGGCTCGCATCCTGACCGCTGTGCTCTCTCTCCCGAAGGGATTTGCTCATTAGCACTTCCGGCAACTGTCCTGCATGTAACTTCTCAGAATCGGACACACACTTGACACTTGAATCACAATGCAAAACTCGGTCTGTATTATACTCAGCCTCATCTCTTTTCTTCTCTTTATAGCTCTCCGGATCTTTGATCGCTCAGTCCACTATATCCACCTCGTGTTATCCTTTGTTTGCCCAGATGCCCAGATCCTCTCGCCGCAACGGCTGGAAGCGGCTACCACCACGCTCAGCTTGAGCCCGACCCGGAACTAACAGCTGCGGCTGTGTGTGACCGCTGCAACGACTGACTCCGACTGACTTCTGGAGGCCCTCTTTGTACTCCTCCTACCTCCCCTTCACCCAATCCGGAGATCGCGCTGTTTATTGGAGCACCTGCCGCCGATTCTCTATGATTTTTGGCGCGGGGACGGGAACCCGGAAGTAGTGGTGTTTGATCCGGGCGGAACAAATCTCTGCCACTATGGTTCCGCCCCAGGAAAAGTCACACCGTGACATTATTCAGTGGACCCTCACCTTTCCATTCATTCTGGAACTTTTAGCAGTGGATGCGTGTGTGGCTCATAATTAGGACACTACTGGTATGTGCTCTGTTTTTCTTATCAGTTGTTTTGATGTGTATTGCTTACATTCATGCAAAAATACAGCCGTTATAAGCTTTTCATTGAAAAACAGTGGTCTGTCCTCGATGCTTGAGGTTTAGACCTTTAGAATGATATATAGTTTGTCAAGATTAATGATGTTTTTTTACGTTAAATCTATTAACAAACATTACACTCGTGCTAAAAATAGCGCTTCAACCCGGTCACGTCCTCATGCAGCTTAAGGAGTTAATAAAAGCTTTTATGTATTGATACACTATTAATACAAAAAGCAACGCAGCGTATGTTCTAGCAAAATTGCTCCCAAACGTAAAATTGTTGCCTATCATGATGGTAGAATAATTACCCCTTAGTTCTTTTTATTTTTTTTTATTTTTATATTTATAGGTAGTTTAATTTTCCTGGTAGTTACCCCTTTAATCCACACAGTTTACATATTGTTTCCTTATACCTACACATATGTAATTACCGAAAGTAATTAAAAAATGTACACTGTAAATTTGTTTAACTTACACAGTACTTTCCTGGATGTAATCTAAAGTGTTACAAATAAATCTTTTGTTCATTTTTTTTCCCTGTCTACAGGTACTCTAAGGGTGCGTTCACACGGTTCATTTCACTTGGTTCGTTTGGTATTATTCAGATTGGCATTTTTATCATCGAACCAAAAGATACCAAACCTAAAGGCATAGGGATACTTTCACAACCTGATCGGTCTGCTTTTATGACGTATTGCCTATTTTGAGACGGAATTTACCAAACATCCAAAACAATTCTGTGTGCACGAATAAATTCACTTGTTGTGTGTACATACCCTGCATATGATGATTTGTGTGTACATACCAATTTATATGAACTCGTGAAGAGCTTATAAAATGTGTAAAGTAGTCAAAAACAGCGGCAGGAATCCCTCCCTCACACACACAAACCCAAACGAAGATCTGCTGCAAGGAGACGCAGTTCCGATACATGTACTGAACTGTGATGGGCAACATCGTGACTACTGATATGCATGAGGGTTTCATCTTCCTGTTTTTGGTTCGATGCAGCAGGGATTTGGATGGCAGCATTCACACATGTTTAAATTAACAGCACTAACAGAGCAATCGCACCAGGGTTTGTTTAAATCTAACCAAACATGCCAAGGATGAACGCACCCTAAAACAACGGCCTACACTCACAGAAATATTTCACCCAAAATTTAAGATTTATGTAATTTTATTAAATGACAAATTCCCATTTATATTTTTTTCATAATTTTAACACAAATCTACCAAATAAACTTTACACAATTTATTTTCATTAGGATAATAAAACCTATTTATTTAAAATACATAAAGTTTATTGTATAAATTGCATAATAATTAAGAGAACTAAATCAGGATAATTAAAAAAGTTAAATAACATTTATTTGAATCATGTTAAATGTATATTCATGGCAGAGTTAGTTTTTATGCATTTACATCTATTTGATTTTATTTAAAAACTCATATTTTTAAAATCTATACATTAAAAGTAAATAAACTCTAAAAGATTTAATCAATTTTACAATTTATTTAATGCAATTAGTTAATAAATACTAACATTGTTTGAATAATAAGAGTTATAAAACAAACAAGATTCTGTTATTTAAAGTTTATGTGATTGGTTTTCATCAAAGTTATGAAAAAAAATCCATTTGGGAAACAGGAAACGACGTCACTTTCGCTGGACACAAGCCCTCGAGATATTGTGGGAATCCGTCACACACATCCCACTGAGCAAAGGCGTACGTTGAAAAGACGTCCACTGAGGAGCCAGAATGAAAGTTTTTATGACGTCTGTTTTTGACGTGTTCTGCACGTCCGATATAGACGCTCATGGAACCTCAAGGTTAAAAACTAGTTCAAATTATGGACATATTTTCCATTTGTAATTGCAAAGCAACTCACAGACAGTGTGTGTTTGTCCAGAAATCATGAAAATAAAAGAAACTTAGCTCACACCTTTAGACACTTTAGACAACTTAGCATCTGTAATTCACACATCTTTGGATCGTGAGAGAATCGTGGGATTCAATCCAGGATCTTCTTGCTGTGAGGAGACAGTGTTTCCCACTGAGACACTGGTGCTGCCCTTAATCACAGACATAAGACACACTTTGACTATTTCTGTCAGACGTCTACAGAAGCTCTTACTGAGAATGAACAGAGCTTTAGATGTTGATGTTTATGTTTCATTTGAAGTCACCATTGTGGTGGGAAGCGTTTGCTTTAGTTGGGCTCTTGGTCCCCGTATTTGTGTGAGCTTTTCTTTGGATGTTATAACTGTGTGTGTGAAACACAATAGTTATGGCTGAGAAAGCAAAGATAAAGTGACTTCAGGTGTTGTCAGCGCCTTGTTGATGACTAAATCATCAGAAGTCTAGAATCTGATGTTGTGCTTTTGAGTTTTATGTTCTTGTTTGGCAAATAATAATTTGTTTATATAATATAACCTTGTGAATCTGCTGTATTGACACCAATAGCAATAAACAAATCACTCATATTGAAAGATGATAAAACAGCAGGTGCACATTGTTTTGAGAAAATATTTCTCATAGTCACACACAGACATCAAGATTTTGCATATGATTCACAACAACGGTGACAATCATAAAAAAAAAACTTCATGCTGCAATGCATGATGGGTAGCTTCAAAGTACAAAACTCAAAACTCATGCTTGATTGTCACCGTATAAAATCAAATAGATGTAAATGCATAAAAACTAACTTTGCCATGAATATACATTTAACATGATTCAAATAAATGTTATTTAACTTTTTTAATTATCCTGATTTAGTTCTCTTGATTATTATGCAATTTATACAATAAACTTTATGTATTTTAAATAAATAGGTTTTATTATCCTAATGAAAATAAATTGTGTAAAGTTTATTTGGTAGATTTGTGTTAAAATTATGAAAAAAATATAAATGGGAATTTGTCATTTAATAAAATTACATAAATCTTAAATTTTGGGTGAAATATTTCTGTGAGTGTAAAGGCAAATGTCAAATCATAAGGGGTGGTCATCAGTGCAAAGAATAACCGGAGCCATCTTAAGAACATAATTATATATTTTTTTTTTTAAATCAGTAGGACCAGTCTGATCTGGACCAAATATTTTCTCTGACAACTTCACAAAGCTACTTAACCTATTTTATAAGTCAAACTTAAAATTCCATTCCATGCCACAATACAGAAGGACAGGACAGATTCTATAAATTGTTTGTAAAAAAAAAAAAAAAAATTCATTGTAGGACAAACCCTTTTACAAAAAGCCATTGAGTTGTATTTATTTAAGTATTTATGATTATCGACAATTTCAATGTCCTGACCTTTAATTGTTGTCATCAAAGGACTAGTTTGAGACCTCTTAAAGTCAATGACCATGTCCTTTGTTTTATTAACATTCAACTGAAGAAAAATACTACAATGCTACAATTGACCAACCTTCCATTTTGACTTATGATAATATAAGAAAATACTGTACATGTAGCAGACTACTTTTATTCATGCTAATGTTTTTGATTCTTAAACACACAATTCTTTGAAAAAAATCTCTGTTTTAAAAAGAGCACGTCTAGTAAAAAAATGTACAGAGTGAACTGAGAGTACCGCGGTGTTCTTAGAAGATGGGAGTTCTGGTTCAAACAGACTTGCATGTCTTACTACAGTCAGCTAGTCCCTTGGGCTGTGTACAATTACCTCTGTGGCAAAGAGCAGACGGTCTCATAGGCTGCAGAACAACCTAAATCTGCCACGTACGGCGCTGCGATCAGCTCTAGGATCAATCACGCACACAGTGGGCGTTGAACTAGATATTCAGAGAATACTTGAGTGGCTTAGCAGGGTGGATTTTGGGTGCAGCAGGGCTAGAAAAGTAATTTACTACTGAAAATGATAGGAACGAATGGAACAGTTAGTTTAAGGGAAATTCCGAATTCTTCAGTGAGCAGTTTCTAATGTTAATTTATGTTCAGTGTCAGTATTAGAGGTAGTTTCATTAGACATAGACATGGTTCAAATAAATCACATATACCTGTTGTATAACTGTAAAGCCGCCTGCAATGGGACCTTTAAAATGTCTTGAATAAAGTTCTGTCTTCATGATATTTCCAGACACTGAATGAAAAAAAATATGCTAATGTAGTATACGATTCCGATGGGATGTGTTAGTTATTAAATCTTAATTCTGTCTCCAAACAAGTCAGAATGCATGACTTGAATGGACCCCACTCTGCACATTGAGCCTGTGCTTCAATATACCACACTAATGTATAATTTACACTATGATGAATGAGTGTAAATTCATTGCTGGAAGTCTGTGTTGAAGAACAACAAACCAGCGGTTGGTCTGGAGGAAAGTAATTAGGCATGTGTAGCTCCAGACATTTGAACTGAGTAAATATGACTCCCCGTACACCGCTCACACTAATTATTTCAATTCCGAGCAAGCGCTTTTCCCTACTGTGTTCTTCCCCCATGCATAATACAGCAGCACACTACACTTAAGTGAATCAGCCCAGGTTAATACCATCTCTGACTGCAACTTTATCAGGTTAACATAAGCTGCTTCCATTCCAGCAGCTGCAAAATTTACATACTCTATTTGTAGTGAAACAGTACAATAGTGTTTACATTTCTAGTAGGTTAAAAACTGTGTGCTGTAAATCAAATTCTAAGGGCCATTCACTGGAATCAGTCAACACTGTTGAACGGCCCAGGGAATTTGGGGTCCAATCCAAAAACATTGTCTTGCTCTTTTCATGGATTCAGGAGCATTTGGACTGGGTCTTGCTTTGGACTCGAGACTGTTTGGAAGAATGTGGCGGTTTGCGTGACACTGTTTGAATCTTTTGGACCCTTTTCAGGTCTCATGATGTGTTCCATTCACCTGGGAAGAGGGATTTCGGACCGAATGCAATGACTGCACGAACATTTTTTGGTCCTAAGTCTTCCACAGAAGATATGAGGGATTCTATAATTGGAGAATGGAGAAAAATAATTTACATTATTATTACTGAAAACAAATTGAACAAATCAGTGCTTGCAAAACACGTTACTCCTTTCTTTTTTATTTACTTTTAACGAAAAGTAATTTCTTTATAGTATTGTTTGTAGCTCTGTTACAGACAAATTGAGCAATGTGTAGAAATAACATTGGTAACAGTTTGACGGTAACAGGATTGACAAAAACTCTGCTTGCTAGCATAACTGCTAAGAGCACATGGCACTAATGAAATCATGATTAAAAGACTTTTAAACAACCCACTGTGTAATCAGAGATAAATTCTGTTTTCCTTTTGATATTGTGGTAACAATTTTGACGTTTTACAAAATAACTCTTGGTGTAAGAACTTTTTAGATTAAAATATTTTCTCAGAGAGAGCACACATACCTTTCAGTGACATAATTTCCTGTATCTTACATAGTTGTGGAAGATAATTCCAGCAATTTGAAGGTAAAGTATAGTACGGTCACAGAATTGACGCAAGATTTATGGACACACGTTTTTATAAGATAAGTTATTTTTAAACTATTTAGAATTAGTCATTTTACTATTTAGTGCTTTTATAAATAAAATAAATGAAATATTACCAAAAGAAAAGTAAAATAAAATGTTTTGATTACACAATGATGCATGATGGAAAAAATACACTGACTAATTTGTACAACAATTGGACAAAAAAGACACTTTTTACAGAAAATATTATATTGTTATGGCCTGTAACCTCGTGTGATCCATGAAAATGAGCAACAAATTATTAAAATAATAAAAAATATAACCTTTTGAAAAAAACTGAAAAAAAATTACTTTGGAAACCAAATGTACCTCAAAAATGTAAAAGAGTCACCCATATATGCACGCTTTAAAAATGTTACCACTTCTAGTATTGATTGCTATCAGGATAGCAGTGAAACTGAAGAGAGTTTTAACCAGTATAAGAAAAATGTTTATTAAAAAAAATTGCCTATCCTACGTTCAACTATGTTTTGGAGATGCACAAAAGTAGTTAAGGTTTTTTTTTGCAACATATATTTTTTTCAACTGGTAGCTCCACTGAGCAGATGTAAACAGCCATTTAGCAACACATTAGCAACAACTAAGACTTTAGCAACTGCCTTGTAACAACCTACCAATCACCTAAAACACCTTAGTAATGCCCTAGAAATGACTGTCAATGGATTAGCAAATACTTGCCAAATATTGTTGGCAAGCTAAGGTAAATCTCATCAGGGTCAGGACAGTTTAGTAGCTTAATAGCCACAGACACAAATTAATCTTTAGATCTTTTTGTCCGGCTTACAGGTACAACGGCCTAAAGGCAATGCCTGAAACTCAGATTGAAATGGGTGGCTGTGCTCCAGAAAACAGGTCCAGGTGATACGTCCAGGAAAACTTTTGTCGTGCTTGTTCTGTTGGAATACAAACACATACAAAAGTGGTATTTTGCACATATAATGAACAAAAATGTGGCATCCGTGGTGTGAAATGCTGGAAAAACAGTGACACCCTATTTACACTCGACGTGAGCAACGCTTTGTGTCAAACCAAGTAGAACTCATTATAATCAGTGACGATTTCTACACTGGATTCGCCATGTTGAGCTTCTGACAGTAAACTGATGCCCAGTTCTATACTTGTGACAAAAATTTAAATGGATTTGGAATATTTGCATTGCATTGCGATCAGTGTAGACAGCCTCAAGCTGTTGCGGTGTGCCCAGTGTAGACACAATGTGTGATGCGATGCAACAGCCAAAGCAGCCATCTGACGCATATAGACCAACAATTAAAACACAGATGGATTGTGAGAATGTGTTCTATATGAACAGCCTCTTAGAAGCTATTAATAACTATTCACGCCCATCTAAATTCTATCACAATTTTCGAAACATAAAAGGCCAGACACTTTCTCTAGACAAGAACTGCTAGACATGCTATCAAAAGGTGATTGTAGAAGAACAACATTTGGCAATGGTAAGAACATGAGTGATGAACAAAATAATAGATTTTAAAACAGTGGTTTTGTATGCAATTCAAATATTGTGTTGGTCCCCCTTTTGTTGCCAAAACAGCCCTGACCCATCGAGGCATGGACTCTACTAGACCCCTAAAGGTGTGCTGTGGGATCTGGCACCAATATGTTAGCAGCAGATCCTTTAAGTCCTGTAAATAGTGAGGTGGGGCCTCCATGGATTGGACTTGTTTGTTCAGCACATCCCACAGATGCTCGATTGGATAGAGATCTGGGGAATTTGGAGGCCAAGTCAACACCTCAAACTCGTTGTGCTCCTCAAACCATTCCTGAACCATTTTTACTTTGTGGCTGAGGGATAGAGTACAGTCAGCAGATTTTTATGTAAAATAAAACTCTGCAATGTGATAAGACTAAACTGTGTAAGTATCCAGGTTATTGTGTGGCTACTTGCCAGATAACTAACTAATTTAACAAAAAATATTAATTTTACATATTTTTATTATGTCAGAATGATGCAGTAAACGCTTGAACGGTCGTTTATCAATTGTAGCGGTTGTTGTCATGCAATAATGCACCACTAGATGGTACGATTGACGAATCAGAATTGAGTACTTCCAACCCATTCTCACTCCCAAGGTGTCAAAATATGAGCATGGTCAAGTGCCTTCAACATCACAATGAAGGCGCTAAAGGTACCTCATGGCATAATATTTCTACGCGCAGGGTGCTCCATTGATTTCAATTTGTTTTCAAACCTTTGGCATCATACACAGAGGCGTTGGGCATGGGCATGTTATCGTCATGATGAAATTATATATTGGGCTATGATTTTGCCATTATGACATGTTGGAGTGGGATTCTCAATTTAATCAGCCAGCATAATTTTCTTTACATTTATTTACGCTATTTAGACACGTTTGAACATGTAACCCAACGCCATCCCATCCCTAAACCTGCCCATTTGTGTATCATGATATAAAACACAAGATATAAAAGGCAGATACGACTGCATGCACAATTTTAATTTGTGTGAAGAAAATCCCCAAAAGCAATCAGCGTCTCCATCCGCCGAAGATCATGCACACATTCAAATAAAAAAAATGATGCCCCAAGAAACGTTACATCAGATTTTACGTATAGTGAAATTGCATTGGCTCTCGGATGTCTCGTGACCAATTGCGTCATTACGTCAGCTTTGATTGTAAAATGTCATTGGCTGTTGTGTGTCTCGTGACCGATTGTGTCATGCTCAAGCGTCAGGTATATAATTTGAATGCGTGCGTTCACGGAGCGGCGGGATCATCATTTCAGCAATTAAAACATTAAGATCAACTCTGTTCTTTACATGAAGATATCGTTTGACTTCAGAAGGCTTGGAATGCAACATGAGTTAATACTTTTATACTGTTTTTGGTCAGTTTTTGCAATAAATACCTGTGACTATACTTTTGCCTGTTATGTGTTTTATGTTGTTGAGAAGTGGGTAGGTTTAGGGTAGGAGTGGGGTTAGGTGCTCCAAAATATAAAAGTAGACTATAAATATTCATAAAATCATGTCTGCTTTTACAAATGCAAATAATTAAATGCATCTTGATCTGATGCATTGGGCAAACAACTGAAATCAATGGAGTTCCCTGTTCGTCGATATAGTGACGCCTAGGGGTACCTTGATGGAAAAAATATGTAGCACCTTCATTGTGGGCGCGGAAGGCACTTGACCATGCTTCAGAATTTGACATCTTGAGTGAGAATGGGTTGGTACTTCAGGGATCTGTGTAGAAATATAAATGAATGATGCATGGTTCTAAGCATGGACAATTTTGTGAAAGTATTGCCATTGAAAAGTAAACATAAACCAGATGATGAATATAGTTAAAATTCACAATTAACAAAACAACGTGCGAACCAGGCTCAGAGCGGTGCAATGCAACAAAATCAATTAGAACCCACTGATGTTCAATCTGGTACTGGGCGCAACGCAACACGACAAATCTCAGACAGTAAACTGATGCCCCATTCTATTTCTGATGAACTCCAGCGCTCTGACACAAAGGACAAATGGATTGCAACGTTCGTTTTGCGGTGCGGCCGTCGTGTCCGATGCGCGTTGAAAAGAAATGCAAATATGACAAGGCATATCCCGCCCTCGGATTCCCCAGTACAAAGGTGGCTAATGAAGCTGAACAAGTCAAGATGCCAAGTAGCATAGTTAAGTAGAGCTAACACTATATATTAATCACAATATTTCAATGTCTGAGAGTGCCTTTTTGGGTGCATATATATTCATCAAAAAATAAAAAAATTAAATAGTTTCCTCAAACATATTAAGCAGCAAAACTGTTTTCAATATTGATCATAATCAGAAATGTTTTCTGAGCAGAAAATCAGCATATTAGAATGATTTCTGAAGGATCATGTGACACTAAAATGTGTAAAAATGTGTAATGATGCTGAAAATGTAACTTTGTCATCACTGGAATTTATTATATGTTAAAATATTAAAATAGAAAAAAAGTAATATTAAATTGAAATATTTAACAATATTAATGTGTTTACTGTATTTTTTTTTACAAATAAATGCAGCCTTGTTGAGCATAAGACACTTTCAAAAATTCAAAAATTCTCTGCAAAAGGGGGGCCCGGCCCAAAAAGTTTGGGAACCGCTGCCATAGTGCATCCTGGTGCCATGTGACTGGTGCCCAGTCGTCTAGCCATCACAATTTGGCCCTTGTCAAACTTGCCCTACGTTTGCCCATTTTTCCACATCAACTTTATCCTACCCACTAACAGTGGTCATAATGTTATGCCTGATCGGTGTTTATATACCATGAAAAACATGACACTGTATGAGGAACCTTGCCATATATAAGCTAATTCTTGACCAAAACCAGTGGGTGCTTGTGTTTGTTGGGTAGATTCATAAATCATTTAGAAGATGATATTTAGATCATCTGTTTTATTAACTCACTATGCAGCAGTAACATGCAAAACATTGTAGTGCATACAGGATTACTTGGATCAGCTTAACGAAGCAATGGAAAATGGCTTGACAAACATAATTTTCTTTCCTGTGTTGACATATTTCCTGAACAGGTTAGGAAGGGAAATTTCAAAGGGCATGTCCTTGTAGGATTGCCAAAAGACGTTTGCTTACTTCACAGTCCTGCAAAACCAAACTTGAAAGCTTGTACCATGAACATGGTTTACCACAATGCAGGTGTTGACTCCACAGACCATGGAGCATGGATGGATTACATTTATCAAAAGTGACAGTAGATTGTTAAAAAGTTCTCAATTTCACAATATTGCTGTTTTTATTGTTTTTTTGGTTAAATGAGTGGTGATATGTAAATAAATAATATATCGGTAACACATTACAATACCAACACAGTACAATGACTTCAGTAATTACTATAGTAATCACTTTAGAACACTGCTCAATTAGGGGTGCTCCGATTGATCGGCAACCGATCTCGATCGGTCGATAATCGCTTTGGGATGATTGATTGGCGGTCTCCAAAAAGGCCGATCTCATGAACCGATCGCATGCTGACGACACATAAACCCGCACCTGCCTCCTCAGCAAAAGGCTGATTTGATGCAATCACCTGTGTCTCATTTATACCCGCACGGCGTGGCATGAGCACCTGGTGCAATCATTGCATGCCAATGTGCATTGGCTCGTTTAGTTACACTCGAAGTAGATTGGCTCTCGCGAGCGAGATTCCTATTCATCGGTACTCCGACGTGGCATCTCCGTTCCCTCCTTCAGGGAACGAGGGTTACATACGTAACCGAGACGTTTTCAGGAAGTGATTCAGATCAGAAGCTCCAGAGTAGAGCGCTTTTGCAGGACTGTTTTCTTAATCCTGCTCCTAACCACTCCCGCTGAATTTCTGAACAGTAACACCCACTCCCGAAATGTGTGCGTTCCACTCCTGCCCACACCTGCAATGTTTGTATCACCTGCTTACAGCTTGTAAAAGAAAAAAAAAGAAAATATTAGGGCTATGCTAAACGTTTAAAATAACAGAGAAGGAACATTGTGTTTAATTAAACTGGCCATAAGATAAAGTAATGCTAGCACCACAAATGACAAACACATTCGGACAGCTTTTTATTAGCCTTATAAAACTGTTCAACTGTTAAAAACATCACAACTAGTGGAGCGTAAAAAACATATTTAAACGTATGCATAACAACACACACACACACACACACACACACACACACACACACACACACACACACACACACACACACACACACACACACACACACACACACACACACACACACACACACACACACACACACACACACACACACACACCTAACCATAAAAGTTCAACTCTGGGAACCTAACAAGGCATAATATTTAATTGAATTGTGAAATAAATAAATATTAAATACATTAAATATAAAACAAATTAAATAAAAATGTTAAATAAATAGGAAATAAGAAAAAATGTGACTGATATCAAATGTATTTATGTAGCCTAGATAATTAATATAGCAAAAAGAAAATAAATAATACAACAAAATGTTTTACTTACTTTAACACTAGCAAATTAATTAAATAATAAATCACTTCTACCCATAACAAGTATATTAAGCATTATTTATGTAGTAAGTACTGTATACTAATATCAATGCACTTGAAGTATACTTAAGTGTACTGGTTCAATACTACTTGAAACTAAATTGGCTCACTTTTTAGTGTATAAAATTATGCTTTTAAGTATAATTTAAGTGTAACAGTATACATTTTGAGTACACAATTAGTTTACAGCCAAGTTTTTAATTTGTACTGCAACTATATTACAAGTGAACTTTTAGGCATACTGATAGTTTACTAGTCAAATACTTGTAGCACATTTTTTTGTTGTTGTTTATGAAAGTACACTTTGAATTATACTCTCAGTAAACTACTAGTTTAGTAGTTTTATACCGCAAGTAGACTTGTAAGTTGTTTGCAAGTAAGTGAACATAACATCATACTTATAATTTTCTATTTATATATTATTTTTGCACTTTAAAGGGGTCCTATTATGCCCATTTACGAAGTCTTGATTTTGTTTTTGGGTGTACTAGAATATGCTTTAATGCTTTTTCACATATTTTACATTATTACAGCACCTCTCTCTCCAGCCTGACTCGAACACACCATTTATTTCCTGTTTTGATGAAGCCCCTCCTTCCGAAATACGAAATGTGCTGTGATTGGTTAGCTAACCCAGAGTGTTGTGATTGGCGAATCACAATTAAAAAAGTATATTACAACAAGTATTATTTTCACTAAGGAAGTCCCCATAAAACATGGAAACCGGCTCGGGTTATGTATATAACCCTTGTTCCCTGAGAAAGGGAACGAGCACTGCATCGGTAACGACGAATTTGGGGACACTCCCTAAGCAACAGCGCGTCTGAAGTATGAATGAAATCAGGCCAATCCTGATTGGTGTTACGTCATGACGTAACTATGACGGCGTACCCGGAAGGTACATATAGGGCAGCCCAGGCATAGTAATGGCAGTTATCGCGATGAAGCATGCGCTCCAGGCCTGCCGAGGTGTGGCGACGAGATGCAGTGCTCGTTCCCTTTCTCAGGGAACAAGGGTTATATACATAACCCGAGCCGTTCCCTTTCGAGGGAACTCCCACTGCATCGGTAACGACGAATTTGGGGAACGAGTACCCACTAGGCCACACCGATGGTAGCACCAGTCCTAGTGTGAAGCCGGAAACCGGGCACAGCTAGGACTGGAGTACCCTAGCACCGGGCGTCGCAGGGAGGTGCAGACTATAAAACCTAATAAAGGTGTGTGGAGTAGCCCATCCGGCCGCCTCGCAAATGTCCTGCAAGGGGACCCCAGAAAGGAGGGCCACCAAAGAGGCCATGCCCCTGGTGGAATGTGCCCTCACGGCCATAGGTGAAGGCAGGTTGCGCACCTGATAGGCCGTGGCTATTGCCTGGACAATCCAGTTACTAATAGTCTGGGTTGACGCAGGCAGCCCCTTCTTAGATGAACCAAAACACACTAATAGCTGCTCAGCTTCCTCCACTGCGCAGACTTCTCCACATATAATTTAAGGGCTCTGACCGGGCAGAGCAGGTGAAGCCTCCCTTCTTCCGCCGTCACGTGAGGCGGAGGATGAAATGCCTGAAGAACCAAAGGCCTGACCACGTTTGATGGCACCTTGGGCACATAACCGGCCCTAGGGTGTAAGATGGCCTTCACTTCGCCAGGGGCAAACTCCAGGCAAGTCGGCGTAAGCGCCAAGGCCTGAAGGTCCCCCACCCTCCTCAGAGAAGTGATGGCTAAGAGAAAGGCCATCTTAAGGGTCAAGCTCTTTGGGTCTGCTGACTCTAGTGGCTCGAAGGGGGCCTCAGCCAATCCCTCGAGAACCACTGCCAGGTCCCAGGTTGGGACTCTGGACCGAGCCGCAGGCCTCATCCTCCGAGCCCCACGGAGGAACCGTACAACCAACTGGTGCCTACCCAAAGGCCCATCACCCAACGGTGTGTGGAAAGCCCCAATGGCAGCCACGTACACCTTGAGTGTGGACGGGGTAAGCCCTGCAGAGAAACGATCTTGGAGGAACTCCAGCACTGAAGCCACTGGGCAGTTAACTGGGTCCACCTCACGTTCTCTACACCAAGTGGAAAACACATTCCACTTGAGGCTGTACAGTCTCCTTGTAGATGGAGCCCTGGAACTGAGTAAGGTCTCGATCACATCGGCCGGCAGGCCAGCCTCTAGGTATCTGGCCCCCTCAGGGGTCAGACCCAAAGGTTCCATAACTCGGGCCGGGGGTGAAATATCGTGCCCCCTGCCTGAGACAGGAGATCCCTCCTCAGAGGAATCTCCCAGGGTTGACCTGCCAGCAGAGATATGATGTCCGAGAACCAAACCCGAGTCGGCCAACGTGGCGCCACCAGAAGCAGGTTGGCGCCTTGTCGACGGACCCGCTCCAGGACTCCCGGGAGCAGAGCGATCGGGGGAAATGCATACAGACGTAGCCTCGGCCATGTCTGCACCATGGCATCCAGCCCCAGAGGGGCCGGATGCGTGAGAGAAAACCACAGTGGAAAGTGGGTCGTCTCTCGAGACGCGAATAAATCCACTTCCACTGGGCCAAATCTCTCGCACATGGCCTCCACCACCTCCGGGTGGAGTCGCCATTCCCCGGGCCTCAGCCCCTGCCTCGACAGGATGTCTGCTCCCTGATTTTGGACCCCCGGGACATACATTGCCCTGATGGACAACAGTTTCCCTTGGGACCACAGGAGGATGTGATGCGCCAGTCTGCATAGAGGGCGCGACCTCAACCCCCTGATGCCGTGCCCCAACCAGTGAGGGAGGCGTCTGTTGAAACGGATTTTCCGGCAACAGGACGCTCCCAACACTGGCACCTGGGACAGAAACCAAGGTTTCTTCCATATGACTAGGGAACGAAGGCCACTGCGCGTTACCCTGATCATACAGAATGGATTTCCCCTTAAGGAAAGCCACCTGGTTTACTTCGTATAGGGCATGGTGGCCGCGGAGGTCCGGGAAAAAGCTCTTCAGAGCTTTGTAGACCGCCAGCATTTCCAGGCAAAAGATGTGCCAGGAGAAATGCCGGGTCTCCCACAGACCTCTCGCAAGGCGGCCGCCATGACCCCGTCCCAGCCAGTGAGGGAGGCGTCTGTTGAAACGGATTCCCGGCAACAGGACGCTCCCAACACTGGCACCTGGGACAGAAACCAAGGCTACTTCCATATGACTAGGGAACGAAGGCCACTGCGCGTTACCCTGATCATACAGAATAGATTTCCCCTTAAGGAAAGCCACCTGGTTTACTTCCGTATCAGGACATGGTGGCCGCGGAGGTCCGGGAAAAAGCTCCTCAGAGCTTTGTAGACCGCCAGCATTTCCAGGCAATAGATGTGCCAGGAGAAATGCCGGGTCTCCCACAGACCTCTCGCAAGCGGCTGCCATGACCACGTCCCAGCCAGTGAGGGAGGCGTCTGTTGAAACGGAATCCCGGCAACAGGACGCTCCTAACACTGGCCCTTGGGACAGAAACCAAGGTTCTTCCATATGACTAGGGAACGAAGGCATCTGCGCGTTACCCTGATCATACAGAATGGTTTTCCCCTCGAGGAAAACCCCTTGATTCCCAGCCATCACTGTAAGGATCTCATGCAGCAGGCCAAGAGATATTCTGTTGGACACAGCCGCAATGAGCCCCAGCAGTCCTTAAACTGCTTCACAGTGATGCTGTGGCCTAGCTTCCTTCTAGAGACCACCGCCCGTATGGACTCGATACGTGCGGGAGACAATTGTGCCCCCAACGTAGAGAATCCCATACGACTCCCAGGAACACAGTTCTCTGAGAAGGCGTCAACACGCTACTGCGTGTAGAGTCTCAAAGGGCTAGGCCGCCTGGAAGAACCCGATATTGGTACGCTTTGCCCCCAAAGCGAACCTCAGGAACTTCCTGTGACACAGAAGGATGGATACAGGGAAGTATGCGTCCTCTTCAGACCCATCGTGACAGACCAGTCCTCAGACTGGATCTGAATCACAATGGAGGAATTGCTAAGCATCTTGAATCTGAATCTCCTCAGAGAACGATTCAAGTACCTCAGGTCTAAAGTTGGACACAACTCGCCATCCCTCTTAGGAACTATGAAGTACCGGCATTAGAATCCGGACTTCCTGTCTGCCAGAGGGACCCGTTCTATGGCCTCCTTGGCTAACAGGGCTGTACTTCTTGTTCCATAACCCGAACCTGCCCTGGGCCGACCACAGTCCGGACCACCCCGTTGAACTTCGGGGGAGGAGAACCGAACTGAAGCCTGTAACCCAGCTCTACAGTCTGCAGGACCCACGTAGACACACTCGGAAGGCATGACCATGCGCCGAGATAATCTACTAAGGGAACCAGCCTCTCGAGGCTGGCCTCGGGTGTCAACCGAAACTCATTCCCGACCCCCTGAAGCGGCTAACCGGCAGGGAGCAGTCGAGAACGTTTTTCGGTTGGCGCACACGTTCGCTGCCCAGTCGCAAGTCCTACTGGAGGCGACGACGGCGGCGTGCGTGCGCAGGAAATCAGTGAGGCCCGAAGCGTCTTTGACGGCGGGAACACAGCACTGATTTCCCGAGAGCTCCTGGGGGAAAACGACCTCGGTCGCTCCTACCCGGGAGAGGGGGCTGGCCAGCAGGGGCCTCATCTAAGGGACGGACACTGCGATTAGCCCTTGCCTAAACCTGATGTGTCCCGCAGGCCACAAGGCGGCGAGAACGACATCACTTCAGGAGGGCTCCATCTTAGATGAATATCCAGTTCACAAGTTAAACACGCTTGGTGACAGAATTAAAGTATCCAATTTATCAAAGTCGGATAACACGACACTCAATTCCTTGGAATTAAATGCCATCATAATCACCAACCCCGTGCCAACTGAACTGAATGACAGGCTGCATTAAAATACATCTAACTCCTCAAAGTCAGATAATATTTTAATTTAATTCCTCAGAATTAAATGCAGCCACAATAAGGTGAAACAAAGTCTGAATGATAGGCTGAATATCTAACTCCTCAAAGTCAGATTATATTTTATTTAATTCCTCAGAATTAAATGTGGCCTTAATCATCAGACGAACTGTTTATTTGTATTATATGGACTCATAAACCCCGCGTTGCCTCAGCAACGTGGTTCAAGCCGTCATAATACAATTGGCTTTCATCCCTCGAGAAAAAAAGCCAAACAGTTTCAAACAATACGGTGAAACATGGTCTGAATGACAGGCTGAATATCTAACTCCTCAGAGTCAGCTCATATTTCATTTAAATCCTCAGATTTAAATGCAGCCATCCAGTATCTCATGCACACCGATCGCGTGTGTTCACTTTAATTGCATATATAAGGAGTGCTTCATGACTTTGACTGCCTCGATGCTGAGCGCGTCTAATTCCTCAGAATCAGACCGCTGAAGCATCGGGTCCTCCGCCCCGGGGGAAGAAGCCGCAGCGCGGGCTTCCACACGGGGAAGGAGAACATCTGAACTGTCAGACAAAGACTGGGAAGATGCCTCAGCAGTCCCAAGTCCCGCTGACAGTCCATCCGTGAGCCCCATGACCGGCCTCGCCGCACCGCCTCGGCGGATGCGGGACCGATCCACAGGGCTCACGAAGCTGGCTGGTCTCACTGAACACGGCCAGCCGAGAGCGGAGCAGCCTGAGTGTCAGCTTTCATAACGCTCGTAAGCGGCTCCCTCGAGAGCCGCCCGAGTATGCTGAACACCCAGACACTGCACACACAGCAGGTGTGCATCCGAGCCCGACATGTAACGGGGACACGGATGCACACACTGCTTAAACTCTCTCACTTTCCAGTCGCCATTTCACACACACTTTCACTTTTTGACAAACAACAATAAATAGACAGACAGATTTCACACAGAGCGCTATGCTGAAGAGCGATAACTGCCATTACTATGCCTGGGCTGCCCTATATGTACCTTCCGGGTACGCCGTCATAGTTACGTCATGACGCAACACCAATCAGGATTGGCCTGATTTCATTCATACTTCAGACGCGCTGTTGCTTAGGGAGTGTCCCCAAATTCGTCGTTACCGATGCAGTGGGAGTTCCCTCGAAAGGGAACAGGTTTTCATATTTCATATTCAAAGACAGTCACAGTTATTGTTAGATAGATAGAGATAATTGTTGCTTGACAGCTAACAAAAGACAGTTTGTATAAACAAATCAAGAATCAAGTGATTTCACTCTCAAAATTACTGGCATTCCTTTAAAGAAACCCCCTCTAAAAGTCATTGAGTTTTCACATTGATGTACATGCAGCCGCTGCTAAAAGCATCAAATGATCAACCTGACATTGATGTGAATTTACAAAATGAACCATCCCCTGATGGCTTTACATAAATTGTGGTAGAGATTGTTCTTTCACGTGTTTATTATTGGCCATTGTGTTTTTTGAGGAAATATATTAGCACTTGATCTCTGAAGGAAGTGAAAGAACTGATTGTATGATAATACATGAATTTGAACCTTATTTAACACAAACAGCATTGTTGAAGTTGAATGTCATTTCTGCATAAATACTGGCCACACAAACACAGACGAGGAGCACAACACAATCCACTCCAAAAGATAAACTAGTATTAGTTTGTTAGCTTCTTGACGACATTGAAACTAGAGATAAGAAAAGGGTAAATGCACAAAGAAGAACAAGGGCTGATGATGTCCACCAAAATATTGATGTTATATCTGGTACATATTGAAAAGAGATAATGCAATGAGAATCCAGTCATCTGAACTCACAGGTATACTGAGTTTAATCATGAATACATTTCATTACATGATAGTGCAAATTGGATCAATAATGACCAGTGTTGGGCAAGTTACTGAAAATTAGTAATTAGTTACAGTTACTAGTTACTTCTTTTAATAGTACTTTTAAGTTACTTCTATGCTTTTTAAATGCAAATATGAACAGTACTGAACAGTCAAACACAATGAACATAATTTGTAGACCTTTTTATTGTAATCAACAGGGCAACAGGCCTTCAAATCAAGCAGTAGTACAAAAGACCCATTTAATATTTATATACGAAATAACAACTGTCTCAGTCATTTAACAATGTTTTTTTAACAATTAAATAAAAGTGATTAATCTACAGTATTAACACTAATTAAAAGAGAAAACGTCTCGGGTTATGACTATAACCCTTGTTCCCCGAGAAGGAAACGAGACACTGCGTCATCATGATGACACTTTGGGGAACGCCCCTAGCGTAAAGCGTCTGAAGAATGAATGGAATCAGCTCAATCCTGATTGGTGTTGCGTCATGACGTAGTATGTGACGGCATACCCGGAAGATACAAAAGGACGTCTGAACACAACAGAGATAGCGTTCTGCAATAAAGCGAGCCCTCTGTCTGATTGGAGTGGACACTAGACGCAGTCTCTCGTTCCCTTCTCGGGGAACAAGGGTTATAGACATAACCCGAGACGTTCCCCTTCGAGGGAACTCGAACTGCGTCATCGTGACGACACTTTGGGGAACGAGTACCCACTATGCCGCACCAATTATTCTGTCCTCTGCATGCGTGTGCGTTGGGCATGCATATACAGATAGCTAAACATTTTGAAGTGATGAAGATGTTTCAATGACCACACAGATGAAGTAGTAAAATTTCCTCTTTACTTGACTTTCTTGAGTGCAATCATGTTGTTTCTCTCATCTCTGTTACAATATTTTTGTGAAACTGAAAAAGAAATAAAATATGCTTACTTAAATATAAATAAACAAATACAATGACTCATTAATACAATGTTTACATCAACATCGGTAAATTACGGTAGTCATTACGTGATCACATGGCGATCTTTTGAAAAATGTCTGAATAACGCACGTGGAACCGATAACATGCTTCTAATATTTATATCTTAACAAGATCGACACAAAGTATATAAAATAACAATAATAAGTAATAAACTTACAAGCAAAGCTTCTCCAGGGCGTTAAACAACAACTGGAAACAGATGAAAGAAGCACGCGATCTCTCTGCTACACCGAATGGCTAAAATGACTGCTGAGATTTACGTGATTGTCTCTATGAAGCATAATAAAGTTTTTCGAGGGGAAGTTGAAATAAACCCGTGTCAAACAGCGCCATCTAGCGGTGAGGAATGATTACTGTTAGACATGACATAATACCAATCATACCCAACCTAGTGTGAAGCTGGAACCCAGGCACAACTAGGGGGCGAGCACTCTAGTGCCAGGCATCACAGGGAGATGCAGACTATAGTATCTGATGAAGGTGTGCGGAGTGGCCTACCCAGCCGCCTCGCAGATCTCTTGCATAGAGGCTCCAGAAAGGAGGGCCACCGAGGAGGCCATGCTCCTGGTGGAATGAGCCCTCACGGCTAACGGTGAAGGCAGATTGCGCACCTGATATGCCGTGGCTATAGCCTGGACAATCCAGTTACTGATTGTCTGTTTTGAAGCAGGCACCCCCTTCTTAGGTGAACCAAAACACACCAACAACTGGTCTGACCTTCTCCACTGGGCAGACTTCTCCAAATAAATCCTCAATGCCCGCACGGGGCAGAGGAGGTGAAGTCTGCCCTCTTCCGCCGTCACGTGAGGTTGAGGATGGAAGGCCTGAAGAACCACTGACCGTGCCACATTAGATGACACCTTGGGCACATAGCCCGGACTGGGATGCAAGATGGCCTTAACTCCGCCAGGGGCAAACTCCAGGCAAGTTGGCGTAATAGCCAAAGCCTGGAGGTCCCCCACTCTCCTCAGAGAAGTGATGGCAAGGAGAAAGGCCACCTTGAAGGTCAGGATTCTCGCCTCAGCCGACTCCAGCAGCTAAAAGGGGGCCTCGACCAACCCTTCGAGCACCACTGCCAGGTCCCAGGTTGGGACTCTGGAACGAGCCGCAGGCCTCATCCTCCGAGCTCCACGGAGGAATCATACAACCAGATGGTGCCTTCGCAACGACCCATCACCTATAGGTGCGTGGAAAGCCCCAATGGCAGCCACATACACCTTAAGTGTGGACGGGGAAAGACCGGCGGAGAAGCGGTCTTGGAGGAACTCCAGCACTGAAGCCACAGGGCAGTTAACTGGGTCCACCTCCCGTTCTCTACACCAAGTGGAATTTATCAGGCTGAACAACCTCCTGGTGGAGGGAGCTCTGGAGCTGAGTAAGGTCTCCATGACGCCCGCCGACAGGCCCTCTCCTAGGTACTGGGCCCCCTCAGGGGCCAGACCCAGAGATTCCACACCTCTGGCCGGGGGTAGAATATTGTGCCCCTGGCCTGAGATAGCAGGTCCCTCCAGCATGTCGATGATGTCGGAGAACCATACTCGAGTCGGCCACCGGGGTGCTACTAAGAGAAGGCTGACGCCCTCCCGGCGGACCCACTCCAGATTTCCCGGAAGCAGAGTGATCGGGGGAAAAGTGTACAGACGCAGCCTCGGCCACATCTGAGCCATGGCATCCAGCCCCAGCGAGGCCGGATGACTGAGGGAGAACAACAGTGGGCAGTGGGATGTCTCTCGAGACGCGAAGAGATCCACTTCCACCGGGCCAAACCTCAAGCACATGGCCTCCACCACCTCTGGGTGGAGTCGCCACTCCCCGGGCCTCAGCCCCTGCCTCAAAAAGGATATCTGCCCCCTGGTTTTGGTCCCCGGGGATGTACATCGCCCTGAGGGATGACAACCTCCCCTGGGACCACAGGAGAACCTGATGCGGCAGTCTGTAAAGAGGGTGCAACCTCAGGCCCCCCTGGTGGTTTAGATACGATACAGCCGACATGTTGTCGGATCGTATCAGGATATGGTGGCCGCGGAGGTCCGGGAGAAAGCTCCTCAGAGCTTTGTAGACCGGCAGCATTTCCAGGCAGTTTATGTGCCAGGAAGAATGCCGGGTCTCCCACAGACCTCTGGCAAAGCGGCCTTCCATGACCGCGCCCCAGCCAGAGAGGGAGGCGTCTGTTGAAACGATCTTCTGGCAACAGGACGCTCCCAATACTGGCCCCTGGGACAGGAACCAAGACTTCTTCCATATGACGAGGGAACGAATGCATCTGCGCGTTACCCTGATCATACGGAAGGGATTCCCTCTGGGGGAAAAACCCTTGGTTCCCAGCCACCACTGGAGGGGTCTCATGTGGAGCTGGCCAAACGGTATCACGTTGGACGCTGTTGCTGTGAGACCCAGCAGTCTCCTAAACTGCTTCACAGTGAGGCTGCGGCCCAGCTTCACTCTCGAGACCATCGCCAGTGTGGACTCGACGCGCTCGGGGGACAATTGTGCCCGCATCAACGTCGAATCCCGCGCGATCCCCAGGAACGTGGTCCTCTGGGAGGGCATCAACACGCTCTTCTTCGTGTTGAGTCTCAGCCCCAAGCACCTTATGTGAGCCAGAACGACATCTCGATGTCGGACAGTCATATCGCGCGACTGGGCCAGAATGAGCCAGTCGTCGATATAGTTGAGTAAACGGATGCCCTGGAGTCTCAACAGAGCCAGTGCTGCATCCATACACTTCGTGAAGGTGCGAGAGGAAAAAGCTAGGCCGAAGGGAAGAACCCGATATTGGTACGCTTCGCCCCCAAAAGCGAACCTCAGGAACTTCCTGTGAGATGAAAGGATGGAGATATGGAAGTATCCCTTCAGATCTATCGTGATGAACCAGTCCTTGAACTGGATCTGACTCACGATGGCTGGAATTGTGAGCATCCTGAACCTGTGTCTCCTCAGAGACCGGTTCAGATACCTGAGATCTAGGTCGCCCTTCAGCTGAGAAGGCTTCTTGCGCGTGCGGCGCCTCCTTTTACAAGCTCCCTCAGGATGGGCGCGGGAGGCGACACTCTGCTTCTGCACCTCATGGTGCGTGGAGCCGGATGACGGACCGGGCTGCCCACTCGGAGCAGCCTTCGCCGCAGAGCCAGGGCGGCGAGGGATGAACTTCTGGAAGGCGGCCAACTGCTTCTTCGCTTCCTGAAACCTCTCGACGACGGTATCAACCGCACCGCCGAAGAGGCCAGAAGGCGAGATTGGGGCATCAAGGAGAAAGTGTTTCTCCCTCTCCCTGATCCCCGACAGGTTGAGCCACAAATGTCTCTAAACGCATACCAGACCAGACATGGAGCGACCCACAGCGCGGGCCGTCTCCTTGGTAATGCGGAGAGACAAGTCGGTCACCTTCCGAAGCTCGGTGACGTCATCCGGGGAGGGACCCTCGCCCTCATCCAGCTCTTTGAGGAGGTCGGCTTGGTATGCCTGCAGAACCGCCATGGTGTGCAGGCAACCAGCAGTGCGACCCGCCGCACTAAAGCCCTGCCGACCAACCTGGAGGTATCGCGGCAAGGTTTAGTGGGCAGCACCGGGGCCTTCAATGATGCAGCGCCGCGTGTGAGAGGTGGCCCGCGAGCGCCTCTTCGTAGGATAATAGATGGTAGACAAACAACACCAAATATGACCAACAAAACACAGAACGCTAACGCTGAAGAGCAGAAAGCTATCTCTGTTGTGTTCAGATGTCCTTTTGCCTATAGCCTATACTTTAAACAAATATGTATAAATAAAGACTTATTTTCACTCAATAATAATATAACGCATGATAATTAAACTTGAATATTTATTTCATAACATTTTTAAAACCACAACAGAAATACATGCATTAATTACAAAGCATAAAGCGGGACAAATAGTGACCTGTTTTAATGGAGCGGAAAGTGGCCCTCTATATGCCTATTCTTTTCAGAAGAGTGATAACATTCTTTGTACATAACTTTTTTTTTAACACGACTTGTTTTAAAAATTGCATGAATAAAGAATAAATAAACTGGATAACCATTGCTCTTTTAATGCACTGTCAACTGGTAATTTCAAAGCAAACACTGTGCGACACATCCTTGCATCACATAATCAAATTCAGTCAGCTAATAAAGCTTGATCATTTAATGCAATATAACATACCATTTAATACGAAGCATCAACCTTCTATATAGAAAACACCTGTATTGACCTGTATTGGCAATCTGAAAGACTATAGGAAAAATGTTTGATAGATGCTAGTAACCTACTTGGATAGGCTTAAACGAAATCCACAAACTAGCCTAAATCAGACTATTTGAGCTTAAAGTCCGTACTACTTATTTAAACGTACGAAAAGAATGTCCTCCAATACCTGCGCTTTCATTGTAGACCTCAGTGGGGAAAGAAATGTACTTGAGGCATGAAAATGCGTGCTCTACACTGACTTGTGTACCGGTAGATTCATACACAGCAAATTTCAGGAGTTGAAAAATCATGAGTTAGACAAAAAAGTGTGAATGAGTTAAATTTGTTGAGTTATTTTTTTTATTTTGACTACCGTGTGTGTTATTTTATACTCCCTGGCTGTGTTGTATTTTGGCGTTCATTCATTGGTGTTCAGGAGCGTGTTTTAACACTACATCTGGAGTTACATTTTGAGAAGTGCGTCACGACACAACCCTGGTTCTGCAGCACAAATAATGGACTTATGTGCTTCGTCGTGACTGAGGTAGGTAAAAGTGTATATATACAACAACAAAAAAAACTATTTCAACATGTTCTATATTTTCTGACAAACACGTTTTGTCATAGGCTAGCTGTTACGTTATATACTGTGTACTAACGTCAACGACCATGGCAACGTATGAACGTAGCCGATAACTTGTTTCAAAATTTGAATTGCCTATTTGCGCGGGCTTTTTGTCGATGTAAACCAGCTAACCATCGTTCCATTTGTTTTGCAGAGAAACCGGATAGAATGGCTTCAGCCAAGTGCAAGCAAAACTCACGTAGGCAGGCTATCTGACGTTTCACATGGGGTTTATTATCAGCGCCATTCCCATGCACACATGGGGTAACGTTAGTTTGCAACACTTTATGGCGTTACTGAACGGAAAAATAAACGATAAAGAGCAACAGAAATATATAAAGCATACATGCAGCTCACAGCTCGTGCTCCATCTAAGGACTGCCCTCAGCGAGTGAGTAATAAGTTCCTTCCCCCTTAAAGGAGCAGCACCGAATTGTACTTGTTACACATTCACCGTGTTTCTGAAAATGAGTGTTTTGCCGTCAAATTGAAGTGGCGACTCAGCTCAAGAAACCTGTTCAACTTCCACACTAACTTTAATGCCGACGAGGTAACGTAATTCACTCTGTTAGCTGCCTATATGTTTTGCTGTTAGATTTTACAGTATGACAGCAATTGTTTTCAAAGTGTGTCCATGCAATGAATTTCTGAACCAAATATATGAATTTGCTCAAATAAAGGCAGTAAATCAAGAGTATGGTGTTCAGTGTAGTCATTTCCACATAAAACATATTGTGTTAAATAAATGTTAACTCTAAGAAGTGTTAAATAAAATGTGTTTCAAGTGTTAATTTTTAACACTGGTAAGGAGTTTATATTATAATTAACTACATTTCAGAGTTACAGTTACTCTCCGTAGGATTAGTATTTTAACTCCAGAAAGAGTTAAATTTTAACTCTGAAAAAGTGTTAAAAATTCAACTCCAAGAGCAGAGTTATTTTAACTCTGCGCTGGAGTTTATTTGATGGTCACGCATGTACACTCAGATTGAGTTGATTTTAACTAACAGGGAGTTTATTCCAAAAACCAGAATTTGCTGTGTAGATGACTGGTGCGCGGGCATGTCACTCACGCTTGATCCGTCAACGTCACATGCTGTACTACTCTATTCATTATTGGTCACTGCCAAATAAAAATATTAAAGAGAACGATAAAATAACGTTATTAACCGGTTAATGGTCATTTCAAATTAACGTTTCTGTTCAGAACGATTCAAATTGATTTTGATTTCATTTTCGTTTTTGTTCCTCTTAAAATTTCGATCGTTTCCGGTTTTCGTTTTCGTTCCTTGAACCGGTTCAGAGCCCTGCTACTAACCAACAATACCAACCTCAGAGAAGAGAGAATCCAGCTACTAACCAAGATTACCAACTTAACTCAACTAAACTAACAGTTATAAACGTTGTTTCAAGGTAATATTGATCCAAACTAAAACTCTATAAATATTTAATGTACGATAATATATGTTTATATACCATATATGTAAAACATATGTTTGTTAGCTTTTTTTGTTTGTTTTTTTGTGGTATTAATGAAAATAAAGAGCTATGAGTTGAAACTGTGTTTACAGAGTGATGGACTTACTATCAATCCTGTCCAATGAGAGGATGAACTGGATAGATAGAAGAAGATAGTGTACAGAGAGAGGAGCAGATCTGATCATCATAAACAGAGTGAAAGTGAGTGAAAAATACCTACTTACCCATATTATGCAGATAAATTATAACGGGAAGTCAAAAGAACGGGAAGACAAAATCTCCTTTTGAGGACATTCAATGTGTGTTTGTGTGTGTGTGTGAGAGAGAGAGAGAGAGAGAGAGAGAGAGAGAGAGAGAGAGAGAGAGAGAGAGAGAGAGAGAGAGAGATCAACTATTATTGTACTTTTTGCATACACAGAAATTGAAAGATCATAAAAACAATAGTACATCCTGTGGAAAAAGAATACAACATTAAAATATTATGCAAACATCTAACATCCACAGACCATTTCAGCTAAAAACAAAAACATTCCCGGAAGTTACAGCATTTGAAACAGGACCATTAGCCTCATTGAAAGGTCGGTAACACAGCTGGCAATGGACGTCCTGAATTCTAATGAAACCTAGTTGCAAAAAAGTCCAGCATTTCCGATTTCCACTTTTACTAAAGTTTTCATTTTGTACCACCTAAACAGAATGGGTCACAGCAGATGAACATTTCAAAAAGTGTTCAAACACTTTAGTGTATTAATTTAATAAATTAATATAAAAAAAAATTATCTTTTGGTTTATATGAGACCATGTAGTGCTGAGCCATTTGATGAGACTGGATAATTTGACAGCATTAAAGCTATGTTTCTGGCATGGGACATGACCAAGAGACTGAAACAAGGGTCATCTACTGAAGACTGCATCAAAGATTGGTGTATGACAGCAGGATGACGAATAAATTTGAATATATTGAAATAATGAAAAACAGAATAATGAATTCTGTTTGCTTTCAAGCTGTTAAAAGGTGCTGGGTCATGAATGTCTCACTTTTAGTTATGCTTTATTCTGTTGGATCTATGAGATCTAATGGTACTTTGGAAGAAGAGAAATGTTCCCTAAACTTTTCAGTTTTAGTCTTGGATGAAGAGAATAGCTAAATAAATGAGCTATTTACAGACCAATTCACTAGATGCTAGGTTTTTTAAGTGGCACATCTTGAACATTAAATATTTGATTCTGATTACTCAGTCGCCGCATTCTGGACTCAAATATTTTTGGATAATTGGTCACTGACCTTGGTAGCCGTTTTCTTGCAAAGCTGTTATTTTTTCACGTCTATCATATCACTCTGCGGTCTCTCGTCATTAGGTAAAATAATAGTCTCAAAACAGTTTTTCATTTAAATGTGTTTATTTATTTGGTACATTTAACTGTGTAATAGGCAAGATAATATACAAACAGCCGATCATTGTCACAAAATAAACTGCCAGAAGCCAGACCTCTTTTCTGGGGTCATTTTGTAATAAATAATAATAATAATAATAATAATAAAAAATAATAATAATAATAATAATAATAATAATAATAATAAAGATGTATATAATAATCCTTCTATAAAAAATCAGTAATGCACTTAAGGCCTTGCTTTATGGTGATTATGTTTGCTAATAATTATCATTTCATCTAAAGATGACACATATGCCCCCACAATAAACCACAATGTATAAAAATTGTCTAAATATAAATCGAATGTCTATTGTCAGGAAGGAACATACAAGGAGTCAACAATGAGATACTTACTATTGTGCGAATGAGTCTAACATATTAAAATGAGCTATAAAATTAAATGACAAAAAACCCACCAGTTGGTCTTTTAATATTGGACTATGACCATGATTCCTCTTGCATGCGGTGAGTATTTTAATAAAACCCTAGAGTGTATGTGAGCCACACAGATATCAGTAATCTCCATTCAGATAGGAGGCGTCCTCTGGTCCCCTGCAGATTTCCATTAAATTTTGCCAGCTCAGAGCTAGTTTGATATGCCATTTTTGTGTTCATTGCGTTCTTTGGGTATATGACTGAATCATTTTTTTTTTAGGAGAGAATGGACAGTAGACTGTGCTATTACGTATGTTCATCTACCTGAAAATTTGCCTTTGAGAAAATCTAGTAGTAACTGCTTTCCTCTGCACTGATGTTGGGGACAGTTTACTTTAGAAAAAGTTGATGTGTTAGAAGAAGGAAAAATGGGCAAGCGTAAGAATTTGAGCGAGTTTGACAAGGGACAAATTGTGATGGCTAGACGACTGGGTCAGAGCATCTCCAAAACTGCAGCTCTTGTGGGGTGTTCCCAGGCTGCAGTGGTAAGTATCTATCAATAGTGGTCCTAGGAAGGAACAGTGGTGAACCGGCAATGGGGTCATGGGCTGCCAAAGCTCATTGATGCATGTGGGGAGCGAAGGCTGGCCCGTGTGGTCCGATCAAACAGATGAGCTACTGTAGCTCAAATTGCTCAAGAAGTTAATGCTGGTTCTGATAGAAAGGTGTCAGAATACACAGTCCATCACAGTTTGTTGCGTATGGGGCTGCATAGCCGCAGACCAGTCAGGGTGCCCATGTTGACCCCTGTCCACCGCCAAAAGCACCAACAGTGGGCACTTGAGCATCAGAACTGGACCACGGAGCAATGGAACAAGGTGGTCTGATGAATCACATTTTCTGGGAACACTTTATAATGACTCATGCTATGAATCATTAGTTAAGCATTAGTAAATAGTCCATTCATCATTTATAAAGCATTAATAGACATTAGTAAGCAGTTTATAAATACAGCTATAAATACTTTATTCTTGATTTATAAGCATACATTTTTTTATACTTTATCAAGGATCAATTTAGATCAATTAATAATCAATTTAATTGCTAAATTAAGTATTACATTATTCACAAACCAGTAATTTAGGAGTTGTCAGTGGTTGACAGATGCAAAAAATGCAACAACAACTGTACACTTGAGGCTTGGTTTCATTTTAGTGCAGTTATGTTTTCTAGAGGTGAACAGGAATGTTTATGTTCTATGATATTGCAGAGGTTTATTTTTCATGTTATACAGTCTACAGTTACATTTTTTGCATCTTTAAATAAATATTTCTATTTTCTGTATCACTCTGTGCTGAGTTTGTTTCCCTTTTCTGTTTAGAAGAAACTGAGCCTTTAAATCTCCTTTGTAAAATCTTTACGAGGCATTAATAGTCCTTACTTAGATGAACTCACAAAATTAGATAGCTGACAACTACTAAATATTTTTTAACTGCCTGAATTAATCATGAATTACAGATTGAGCATTTATTAACACACTGGATAACTATGACTATTTGTCAAATAGTTTATTAATCATTTACTTACACTTTCTTAATGATCTTATGACAACTCCTAATTAACTGGTTTGTAAATAATGTAATACTTAATAGAGGAATGATTAATTGATCATTAAAATACAATTTTTAAGAACATTATAGATATGCTTATAAATCAATAACAAAGCATTTATTGCTGTATTTATAAACTGCTTATTAATGTCTATTAATGCTTTATAAATGATGAATTGACTATTTACTAATATTTAACTAATGATTCATAGCGGGCAGTTATTATAAAGTGTTACCCATTTTCTTTTACATCATGTGGATGGCCGGGTGCATGTGCGTCGCTTACCTGGGGAACACAAGGCACCAGGATGCACTATGGGAAGAAGGCAAGTTGGTGGAGGCAGTGTGACGCTTTGGGCAATGTTCTGGGAAACCTTGGGTCCTGCCATCCATGTGGATGTTACTTTGACATGTACCAACTACCTAAGCATTGTTGCAGACCATGCACACCCTTTCATGGAAATGGTATTCCCTGGTGGCTGTGGCCTCTTTCAGCAGGATAATGCACCCTGCCACAAAGCAAAAATGGTTCAGGAATGGTTTGAGGAGCACAACAACGAGTTTGAGGTGTTTACTTGGCCTCCAAATTCCCCAGATCTCAATCCAATCGAGCGTCTCTGGGATGTGCTGAACAAACAAGTCCATCCACGGAGGCCCCACCTTGCAAATTACAGGACTTGAAGGATCTGCTGCTAACATCTTGGTGCCAAATACCACAGCACACCGAATTCAGGGGTCTTTTTTTTACCAAATGAAGCTGTAAGCTTTCTTGTGGTTTTTATAAAATTATCTTGCTTTACAATCTCTGATGAGCTCATGGTCTCTTTTGAAAAGTTTTGCATTATCATTTGTAATTATGTTTTCTTCTATGGAGAAAATGAATTATATTTTCCACTAGTTGTGATATACGTTAGATTTTTAAAGTCACACAGTTCACAACCCATTTTACTTCTGCAATTTGATTTCTATCATAATAGTATATGTGATTTTTTTCTCTCTCTTGCTTTGAATATTTGCAAAATGCATGCAAAATGTCATGATTTTCAAATGGTTGCAGTTATAATTTGTTTTAGTTGTTGTGCCCTCAGTGTTCACAAAATCTCCAGATTTATATATCTACCAAGTCTGATTTCATGTTAATCAAATCAACGGCCTTGGAGCGCCAGAAGAAGAAGAAGAAGAAGAAACGATGCTTGGACCACCAAATTACATTATTATTAATCTTAAATCAGTGTCTAAAATTAATTAGACACTTTGTTGCTTAAATAGTTTATTTTTAGAGAAGAATCTGCACCACTAAGCATAACATTGCCAGATGGATCTGTTGCACATCATTGCAACACAAATCAAATAGATAACATGCATCCACTTTTCTATATTCATTGCAGTCAGGTGTAACTTTCGCAGACATATAAAAAGAAAATCAGTGCGGCTGAACCAGCAGTCAGCTTTCTCTGGTCTTACATGTACCATGGTACATACTAATGACAATATCTCTTTATACCCCTCCAGCTTCTGTAGGACTGCAAATGAAACTCATTGATCTGAATCTAAAATAGAGGTCAACCTGCAAATCATCTCCACAAATCTGTATCACTCCCTGAAAAGCCATGGAGGTAGAGCAATTGAAAAAAAAAATAATAATAATAAAACCTCTGATGTCTTTGACGTTTAATAGGGGGTTCTTTAGCATTACTGTGTGCTGCAGTCTTTAATATGGTGTTCATAAAGTAGTACATCAAAACTCAGGGTAAATTGGGCTCGGGAGAGAAATTAAGCATAATTTGTTGAGCGTGAAGGAAACATGCCTGTCTCGACAGTGGCTGTAGATCCCTCAAGGAGGGAAATTCAGACCTCCCACTTGAAAAAAGGCTGTAAAATGACAGCTGAAAAGGGGCCATGGCTGTTGAGCTGTGTGCACACCTTCTGTAATTGAAACAAACTCAGATGTTTTATTTTATTTCATGTTGTCTGAATTGTACAGGATATACTACTATACTATACTATACTATACTATAGAATATACTATTTTAAAGTTAATGAACAAAATTGTTGACTTTAAATTGTAATAAAGATAGCCTAATCGGGAGCTCTGACTGCTGCTTTCAAACTGCCATGTTCCTTATGGGTACATCTCACAATACTACTACTACAAGTAATAATAATAATAATAATTTTCCTCATGTCTTTGAAAATATATTGCACTACTGTTAAAACGTTTGGGATAATAATATTGTGAAATATTATTACTATTGAACCATTTACTATAATATACATTATATTATATATTTTTAACATTATATTTATATTAATATAACATTTATATTTGTTATATTGTTTAATATAACAAGATCATGTGATCAAAGCATCATGACTCATTAATCTTCAGTATCACATGATCCTTCAGAAAATCTAATATGATGATTTGATGCTCAAGAAACATTTATTATTATTATCAATGTTCTTCTTAATATATTTCTTTATATTTTTGGGGGAAATATTGATTTGATTTTGTCAGGATTTGGCTAATAGAAAGTTCAAAAGAACAGCAAACTTTTTAAACAATGTAAAAGTATTTACTGTCCGTTCTGATCAATGTAATGCTCCCTTACTGAAGAAATCCTATCCTATTATCTTTAAATCCTATTGACCCCAAACTTAGTTGATGATGGATGACGCACGGACGGACAGACAGACAGCAAGACAGACAGTTTCATATTTCAAATATTTCCTAGAGCAAAACGAAATATTTCAGCTTAAACTCATATAGCACAAGAGTACCTTAAGAAATGCATGACCTTTAATTTTCCATGAATACATGAATAATAAAATGAGCTTGGAGATATAATGTATGAATATACGTTATGTTTATTTTATAAATGAAAATGAAGGTGCAAAGGGGGAGAAAAATTGACTTCACTGCCAATGACTCCAAATAATCCAGGTTTTCATCGTTTTTTGCCTTAACACTATCATGATAGTGTGCCATGCCTGTGTGCACCACATGTAAAAATAAGCTAACCACAGTTCCCATGACAGACCTCACATATTAGGGGTCTTACTGGTGAAAAGAGGAAGACGGGGCCACCCTGGAATCTTCAGAGAAACCACACAACAGCTTCCTGAACTCTTTAGGTTAAAGGACCACAGCGTTCACAGACTAATTGCTTATAAGTAGGAAATGTGTTACCCAGAACCACTGACTCTACAACCTCCTTTTGGAGTGACTGTGTTTAATTAGTGTACTTTGCTGAAACACCTATTGACTTTCTACATTATTTGGTTTAAATGTTCAATAATATTCAGTTCAATAACAATTTTGCAAGAAATTAGTCACCCAAAGAGCAAGGCTTTTGAGCTTGTGTTTCAATGTCTGAGTCCCTCCTTTCTGATGAAATATTAATATTAACAGCAGGTATTGTTTTCACAAGAGAGGAATTTTTCTCCATCTGCTCAAGCGAGGTATAAATAAATGCATACATTTAAGATAGGACAAGCTGGGATGGGAAAATAGAGAAATCAATTTTGAGCATCACATAGAATACATAAGTATTATGTATGTTCTGCAAAGAGTCAACAGTGAGAGTGTATATTCACTGAATGCTAATTTTCACCTGCATGAAAAAAAGATGAAATTAATGAATTCTTAAGATGAAAGTTAATTTACAAAAGTAGTAAGAGCACATTGTTGAGACAGATATTGATGCCAATGAACAAACAATTTGGTATGAGTTACCCAGTGGCCCATTGTGCTTTTTTTTAGATATTGCCTTTCATATAGTGTGTAATTTAGCTATTTGTCAATGTAAGAGGTCTGCAAAATTTGCATCCCCTGCAATGTTATTGTCTCCCAAAAGAAAGAACCGTATATGGTAATGAGTGTTTGGGTTCCGACACAGACTGGGCCATCTGACCAATTAGAGCAGAGCAGACCAATCACAACAGACTAGGCCATCTGACCAATCAGAGCGGAGTAGACTCTCCGAAAGGAAAGGCGTAGAGAGACTAAATCCTTGAGGAGACTCAAAAAACAAAATTATGAACCTTTAAAATAGCATTATAGAGGAACTTGAATGTATAACGGGAAGTTTGTTCAAATGAGGCCAATAATAGTGATGCACCAATTAAGATACACATTCTATATACACGTTGTTGAAACAAGCGGCTGTCAAATTGCTTGTTTCGTTTTACGCACTAGTATGAAACATATCAACACTAATGACAAGCTTCCAGTCTCTTTATGCACAGCAAAGCTTTTATAAGTTCAAGTGCTCATTTGGGTCTCAGTATTTCAACACCACTCTGTGCTTTTCCAGTAAAAAGGGCTCCCTGTGTTTTGGTTTCGATTTCAATGTGTCAATGTAGCCTTTTATCTGTCTGCCTCCCTCCTCTTTGAAGTCTAACATGTTTATTTGGAAGGTTTCGGAGTGCTGAACTTTCAAATGGGCAGACATTTTCTATTTATAAAGCAGCATGGTGAAAATAAAAAAATTACTTCAATTACACAGAGTTTCCTTGGGAATGTGGTCAGCTAATATGGTTAGTAAGTGAAATTTAATTTTCTATCCATTTTCAGTGTCAGATGTTTGGCCCCATCTCAAAACAGCATCTAAGTAACAAAATATAGTATATCCATTATTTTATGACGATTGCGAACTATATTTATTTCATAAGCAGGTCTTTAATCATTTTTGAATGGAAAAATATACACATAAACACATGTAATAGTTATTGTATTTTATTTTAATTTATTTCTTAATTTTAAGTTATAATATATACAGTTGCAAGAAAAAATATGTGAACCGCTTGCAGAATCTGTGAAAATGTGAATAATTTTATCAAAATAAAAGAGATCGTACAACATGCATTATTTTTTATTTAGTGCTGTCCTGAATAAGATATTTTACTTAAAACAATGTTTACATATAGTCCACAAGAGAATATGTTTAGAAAAAAATAAATAGCAGAATTTATTAAAATGACCCATTGAAAAGTTTGCCATGTCATTCGATGAACCATTGATTATCAATACTGTGTGTCATTACCTGGATGATCCACGGCTGTTTTTGTTTTGTTTTGTGATGGTTGTTCTTGAGTCCCTTGGTTGTCCTGAACAGTTAAACTGCCCAACGTCGTGAAGATGTAAAAAATGTTCCTAATTTTTTTTTTCATTTAGTACTTCCCTTCAGGGGAAGACAAATTAAGTACAATTTACCTTGATCTTCAAATTGAATACGTTTTCACCCCCCAGCTCTTAATGCATCGTGTTCCCTTTCGTTCAGTCACTACGACGTACGTTAGTGACTAACGAATGGGGGTTTCGCTTAGAAGCCAATCATCTTCATCGTGTTCAACAGCGCCCAATGGCAGTGCCAATGCCATGGGCATGCGGAATTTGCATGCGTAACGCCGCCCCACCTCGTGGGTATATAAGGAAGTACGCTGCGAACATTGCATTATGTTTCTGCTTTGGAGCCAAGAGGATCTCTTCACTCCTACAAGCCTGATCTGAGTCATCGACAGCTTTCGAGACGAGCAGCTTTCCAGAGGCGTTGGTGTTACGGCGCGTTCCAGTGATCATCATACTGCCTGCCTGCTGATCTGCGCAGTGGTCCGCTAGACAGCTGGTGTGTGGTCCCTGGGCGCTTCGGCGTTCTCTGCGAGGCTTTCCTCTCATAAAAGAGCTTACACGTGACGCGTCCTTTTCAGGATGTCTCGTCCGTGTACTTCTGGGTGTGGTCGGTTGCTTTCCTCCTCTGATGGGCACGAACACTGTCTGGTATGTTTGGGCTTTCAGCATGCTCAGACAGCGTTCGCGGATGAGTCATGTTCTCACTGCGGGAACATGACCATCGCAATGTTGCGGTCAAGACTCCATGACCTTCGTTCTGAAGTGAGAGTCCCCTCTACCACACCCCGATCTACTGAGTCCCAGAGGCCCAGTACTTCGGCTGGTGGTCAGGGTGACTTGACGGTTACGGTGTGGAACAAAGCCCCGACGCTCATGCCTCGGGCCACACCCCCGTCTTGCACATTGCAACCCGCGAGCGTTCAGATGCAGATCGCGGGGCCGGCTCCGGCCCCCCCGCGCATCTCATTTGGCGCTCCGGAGGAGGATGCGATGTCGATCACCGCATCACAAGGTGGGCTCGAGTCCTCTGGAGATGACGACTCGGCTGTGCTGCCGCCCTCGGGCGTGCCAGCATTGCCCGAGTCAGATCCAGAGCTGACAGCCATGTTGTCTCGGGCAGCCGCGAGTTTAGGGATCGAGTGGAACCCTCCACCCTGTCCCGAACGCTCAAGGCTCGATGATTGGTTTTTGGGGGCTCGCGCTGACACCCGTCAGTCCTTGCCCTCAATACCTTTCTTTCCCGAGCTGCATGAGGAACTCACGCGGTCCTGGAAGTCCCCGTTGTCTTCCCGTGACCGTTCACTGACTTCCTCCGCCTTCTCCGTCCTCGATGGGGCGGCAGCTAAAGGGTACACTGGGGTCCCTCCAGTTGAACGTTCTGTTGCGATGCAACTGTGTCCTCAGAGCGCTTCAACCTGGCGTGGTGATCCTAAGCACCCCTCCAAAGCCTGTCGATTCACATCAACCTTGGTGTCGAAATCGCACAGAGCCGCGGGGCAGGCTGCCGCTTCGCTGCATGCCATGGCGATCCTTCAGGTCTACCAGGCCAGGATCCTCAAGGACATGCACGAGGGTGGAGTTGATCCGGGGCTCTCTTAAATGAGTCCCCTCAGGCCGCCCCGCGCCCCGCTAAACGCCAGGCCAAGTGGCGCTCCTGAGACGGACGGCTCAGGGATGGGAAATTCTTTCGAGGAGATGGTAGCAGGACCACTCCTTCCCCCGGTGGAGGGCCGGGGGAGAATCCTTTGTTCAGCTGCTGGCCCCCGGGTCAGCAGCACCCTATGTTGGTCAAAGAAAGAATTAACACTCCCATCCCTGAGCCCACAGAGTCCGGTGATGACGGTGCGCGCCACCCACGGGTCCCGCCACTCGCATCCCACTCTGTCGCCAGCCTCCTGGCAGAGCAGACCCCAGTGGAACGCTGGTCCTTCCCTGGTCTCCTCTGTCAGGACGCAGCTGTCAACCGTGCCCCCGCACCGGGACGCCCCACAGCCTCCCATGTCTGGGCCGGTGACGCTGCATCGCTGCAAGCCCACACCGGGTACGTCTGTACACCGTATGACCCCGCTGGTGCAGTTTCTGGATGTCTGGCTTCAGCTTCCAGGGCTGTCCCGCTGGGTCGAGCGGACCGTCAGGCGCGGCTACGCGATTCAGTTCGCGCAGGTTCCTCCCTGCTTCCGGGGAGTCCGTTCCACCATGATCGGGGCCAACGCCCCCGTCATGCGAGCGGAGATTGCCACCCTACTGGCGAAGGGTGCGATCGAACCTGTCCCTCCAGCCGAGATGAATTGCGGGTTTTACAGCCCGTACTTCATTGTACCCAAAAAGACCGGTGGGCTACGGCCAATCCTGGACCTGCGCGTCTTGAACCGTTACCTTCACCGGTTTCCGTTCAAGATGTTGACAGCGAAACGCCTTTTCGAATGCGTTCGTCCACACGATTGGTTTGCAGCGATCGACCTGAAGGACGCCTACTTCCATGTCTCCATTTTGCCTCGACACAGACCGTTCCTACAGTTTGCTTTCGAGGGGCGGGCATATCAGTACGCAGTTCTACCATTCGGGCTATCTCTGTCCCCTCGCGTCTTTACGAAGATTGCCGAGGCAGCCCTTGCGCCCCTTCGGCAGCACGGGGTCCGCATCCTGAACTACCTCGACGACTGGCTCATACTGGGTCCCTCTCGAGAGCAGGTTTGCGGACACAGAGATCTGGTGCTCCATCACCTAGCCCGTCTGGGCCTTCAGGTCAACTGGGAGAAGAGCAAACTTTGCCCCGCGCAGAGGATCTCTTTTCTCGGTATGGATATCGACTCGGTCGCCATGTGCGCGCAGCTTTCGAGCGAGCGCGCGCAGTCTCTGCTGACTTCCCTTCGACAACTCGAGGGCAAGAGTGCGGTTCCACTGAAACACTTTCAGAGGCTCCTGGGGCATATGGCATCTGCAGCCGCGGTAACGCCGCTCGGATTGCTTCATATGAGACCGCTTCAGCACTGGCTACGCGATCGAGTCCCGAGATGGGCATGGCGGTCTGGCACGCTCCGGGTCCCAGTGACCCGGGCCTGCTTACAGACACTCACCCCGTGGTCGAACCTCAAGTTTCTACGGACCGGAGTGTCCTTAGAACGAGCTTCCCGGCATGTTGTTGTGACAACAGATGCATCATCCACGGGCTGGGGTGCCATGTGCAATGGACAAGCAGCCGCGGGCTCCTGGACAGGACCCCAGCGCCTTCTGCATGTCAATTGCCTCGAGTTACTGGCTGTACGGTTCGCCCTGCACCGCTTCCGAGCGTTGCTGAAGGGTCAACATGTGCTAGTCAGGACAGACAACACGGCCGTAGTAGCGTACATCAACCACCAGGGCGGTCTACGCTCCCACCGTATGTCTCAACTCGCCCGCCATCTCGTTTTGTGGAGTCAGAAGCGCCTGAGGTCCCTTCGTGCTGTCCACATCCCTGGAGACCTGAACTGTGCAGCCGACGAGCTGTCACGGTTTCAGCCTCTCCCCGGAGAGTGGAGACTCCACCCCCAGACGATCCAGCTGATATGGGAACGGTTCGGCGACGCACAGGTAGATCTGTTTGCCTCCCAGGACTCTTCCCATTGCTCCCTGTATTATTCCCTGACCGAGGGCACCCTCGGCACGGATGCACTGGCGCACAGCTGGCCGTCCGGGCTACGCAAGTATGCGTTTCCCCCAGTGAGCCTTCTTGCACGGGTACTGTGCAAGATCAGGGAGGACAAGGAGCAGGTCGTCTTGGTCGCCCCGCTTTGGCACGGCCAGACCTGGTTCCCAGAACTCTTACTCCTTGCGACAGCCCCTCCCTGGCCTATCCCTCTGAGACCAGACCTCCTGACTCAGAGACGGGGCACCTTTTGGCACCCGCGTCCAGCGTTCTGGAAGCTCCACGTGTGGCTTCTGGACGGGACACGGCAGGTTTGAGTAGCCTTCCACCTGCGGTGGTCGCTACCATCACTTCCGCTAGAGCTGAGTCTACACGACGTCTCTACGCGTTGAAGTGGAACCTCTTCGTCACATGGTGCTCTTCCCGCCAAGAAGACCCCTGGAAATGCCCGATCGGGTCCGTGATATCGTTTCTCCAGGAGGGGGTGGAGCGAAGGCTGTCTCCCTCCACCCTGAAAGTGTACGTGGCCGCAATATCTGCCTACCACGATCTCCTGGGAGACAAAAAGGTAAGTCAGCACGACCTGATCATCAGGTTCCTGAGGGGGGCGAGGAGACTGAATCCTCCTCGCTCTCCTCTCGTTCCCTCTTGGGACCTCTCAGTAGTCTTAAGTGCTCTGCAGAGGCCTCCCTTTGAGCCTTTGCGGTCGGCCGAGATTAAGTTCTTGTCTATGAAGACGGCTCTGCTGACCGCATTGGCCTCGCTTAAGAGGGTCGGGGACCTGCAAGCATTTTCGGTTGACGAAGCGAGCCTTGAGTTCGGGCCGGCTAACTCTCACGTGATCCTGAGACCCCGGCCCGGATATGTGCCCAAGGTTCCTACCACTCCGTTCCGAGATCAGGTGGTGAACCTGCAAGCGCTGCCTTTGGAGGAGGCAGACCCAGCCTTGGCATTGCTCTGTCCAGTACGCGCTCTCCGCGCCTACGTAGACATGACGCAGTGTTTCAGGACCTCAGACCAGCTCTTTGTCTGTTATGGTGGAGAGCGGAAGGGAAGCGCTCTCTCAAAGCAGAGGCTGTCTCACTGGATAGTGGACACCATTGTTTTGGCATACCAGCAGCAAGGCCGACCATGTCCCCTTGGTGTGAGGGCAGTGGCCGGAGTGTGGCCTCCTCTTGGGCTCTAGCGCATGGCGCCTCGCTAACAGACATCTGCAGAGCTGCAGGCTGGGCGACACCCAACACATTCGCCAGATTCTACAATCTCCGAGTGGAGCCAGTGTCCGACTATGTACTCGCCCCTACGGGTGGCCGGTAATGGGCCAGGCTCAGGTGTCTTCGCTTGCTCGCCATTCCACTCCCATGACTGGATACGTGCGATATTTTCCTCAGGTGAGCTCCCCGAGAGCCCTGAGCTCCTCCAGCACTGTCGACGCCGACATCAGTTCAGTCTGCCCTTTCGAGCCCAGACCCTCATGTCCGGCCAGGTGCTCCGTGTGCATGGTTCCCCTCCGGCGACCCCCACACGAGTATTCCCACCGTAAGCCTCCTCAGTGAGCAGGTGTCTTTCCCTTGGCAAGTCCCTGCCACCCCTAGGGTTAAAAATCCACCTTCGGCTGGTACCCTAGAGATCTTCCATATGCAACCCTCAGCGGGTCATATGTGTATTCTCTAAGTCCTCCCTACGGTAGGCATCTTGGCATTCCCTCACTGGGATATGCTTCCCAGTGTACCTTGGTAATCCTGTGATAAGTGGGAGTCCTAGGGCCTTAAGTGGCGGGATCTCACACTTACGCAGGGCACTGGATGACAGCTGAGTGGCGTTGTTGAATAGGATCCCCCATTCGTTAGTCACTAACGTACGTCGTAGTGACTGAACGGAAGGGAACGTCTCGGTTACGTATGTAACCCTCGTTCCCTGAGGAGGGAACGGAGACGTACGTTTCCTTAGCCACGTCAGCTGTGCTGCCTGGAACGCGAGGAGTTCAGTCTTGGCTCCTGCAGCAGTAACATAATGCGATGTTCGCAGCGTACTTCCTTATATACCCACGAGGTGGGGCGGAGTTACGCATGCAAATTCCGCATGCCCATGGCATTGGCACTGCCATTGGGCGCTGTTGAACACGATGAAGATGATTGGCTTCTAAGCGAAACCCCCATTCGTTAGTCACTAACGTACGTCTCCGTTCCCTCCTCAGGGAACGAGGGTTACATACGTAACCGAGACGTTTCTTAATGCATTGTGTTAAAATTCAGAGAGGGAAATAGAGTCAGCTCTCACTGTCAGTCCTGATATGATCGAAGAGGTGGTCATTTCCCACTACTTTGCTGCTGCTATGTGTCTGGGCACACAAACACATTCACTCTAGCCCCTGAGCATAGTGTCAGCTCCAGGTCATTTGCATAAACGTTAACATGTAAATGTATGAATGTGCATTTTAAAACATTCTGAATTAAAATCTTATTTTCAGAAAGTCATTTAAAATAAAGAGCATGAATTTACATGTATAAAAATGATGCATTCCATGTCATTTATTTTAAAAACTGAAGAAAATGTTTTTTTTTTTATAACAAATGCTCATAAAAACACATGCTGTCTAATCCAGTCCTCCAATGCCTTCATGCAGAAGTGAAATGAAATGTTCAGTTTTTGTTGAAACTGTTTTCACGAGTTTGTGTGCCCATATAATCTTAGTGAAAGTGGTAAATAGATTTGGCTTGCTGTCTGCTATAGAGGGGCTCGGAGAGGATATTCTACCCGAGCTCCGATTGCCCCCCTATAAAAGGCAAAATTGTACAAAAGGAGGAGCAGGGGAGGAGGAGGGATGCTGCAGGAACTAAAAATGGGAAGAGGTAAGCTGCTGGTTTTATACCTTGGTATTAATTGGAAGATTAGATGGGCGTACTCCTCCCGAAATTACGTTTAATAACTTCACTTCACGAGTTCGTGTGCCCATATAATCTTAGTGAAAGTGGTAAACAGATTTGGCTTGCTGTCTGCTATATAGGGGCTCGGAGAGGATATTCTACCCGAGCTCCGATTGCCCCCCAAAAAACATAAATGCAGAATCAGACAGCAAGCGAGAATTCTGGGATATAAACTGATTACTTAAGGAATTTGCATAATTATTTAAAAAGTCTATAAGACCCCCCAAAAATGGAGAACAGAAGGAATGGGAGACTGCACGGCAGCAGCAGTATTGAGGTAGGCAGGTCACTGCTGTGGCGGTTTTAAAACAGGTGAGGTGCTGCGGTGGAGGCATGGATTGAGTGGGGCACTGCAGCAGCAGTATCAAATTGGTGGAGAACTGCAGTGGTAGTATCAACTGGCAGAGCACTGCAGCGGCAGAATCAGACGGAGCAGTACGGGAGCAGCATCAAATTGGCGGAGTACTGCAGCAGCATCAAATTGGTGGAGAACTGCAGCGGCAGTATCAGGCAGAGCACTGCAGTAATAGTATCAAATTGGTGGAGAACTGCAGCGGCAGTATCAGGCGGAGCACTGCAGTAGTAGTATCAACTGGCAGAGCAATGCAGCGGCAGAATCAGACGGAGCAGTGCAGCATCAAAATGGCAGAGCACTGCAGCAGCAGCAGCATCAAATTGGCGGAGCACTGCAGTGGCAGAATCAGGCGTAGCAATGCGGCAGCAGCATCAAATTGGTGGAGCACTGCAGCGGAGGCATCAAAATACAGAGCACTGCAGCGGCAGTATCAGGCGAAGCACTGCAGCGGCAGTATCAATTGGAGGAGCACTGCAGCATCAAATTGGCAGAGCGCGGTAGCATCAAATTGGCAGAGCACTGCAGCGGCAGCATCAAATTGGTGGAGCACTGCAGCGGAGGCATCAGGTGTAGCAGTGCGTCAGCAGCAGCATCAAATTGGCGGAGCACTGCAGCGGAGGCATCAAATTGGCAGAGCGCGGCAGCATCAAATTGGCAGAGCACTGCAGCGGCAGCATCAAATTGGCGGAGCACTGCAGCGGGGACATCAAAATGGCAGAGCACTGCAGCGGAGGCATCAAAATGGCAGAGCACTGCAGCGGCAGGATCAGGCGGAGTACTGCAGCGGAGGCATCAAAATGGCAGAGCACTGCAGCGGCAGTATCAAATTGGTGGAGCACTGCAGCATCAATCGAAACCCTGCAGCATCAAGCAAAGCATTGCAGCATCAAGCGAAGGACTGCAGCGGCGGTATCAATTTGCGGAGCATTGCAGCGGCGGTATCAATTGGCGGAGCACTGCAGCGGCATTATCGAATTGGCAGAGCACTGCAGCATCAAGCGGAGCACTGCAGCATCAAGCAAAGCACTGCAGCATCAAGCAAAGCACTGCAGCATCAAGCAAAGCACTGCAGCATCAAGCAAAGTACTGCAGCAGCAGTCTCAAATTGGCAGGGCACTGGAGCGGCAGTCTCAAATTGGCCAGCACTGCAGCGGCAGTATCAAGCGAAGCACTACAGCAGCAGTCTCAAATTGGCGGGGCACTGAAGCAGCAGTCTCAAATTGGCTGGCACTGCAGCAGCAGTCTCAAATTGGCGGGCACTGCAGCAGCAGTGCAGCAGCAGTATCAAGTAAAGCCAAACACTGCAGCAGCAGTCTCAAATTGGCGGGCACTGCAGCGGCAGTCTCAAGTAAAGCCAAACACTGCAGCGGCAGTCTCAAATTGGCGGGGCACTGCAGCGGCAGTATCAAGTAAAGCCAAACACTGCAGCGGCAGTCTCAAATTGGCGGACACTGCAGCAGCAGTATCAAGTAAAGCCAAACACTGCAGCGGCAGTCTCAAATTGGCGGGCACTGCAGCAGCAGTATCAAGTAAAGCCAAACACTGCAGCGGCAGTCTCAAATTGGCGGGCACTGCAGCGGCAGTATCAAGTAAAGCCAAACACTGCAGCGGCAGTCTCAAATTGGCAGGCACTGCAACAGCAGTATCAAGTAAAGCCAAACACTGCAGCGGCAGTCTCAAATTGGCGGGCACTGCAACAGCAGTATCAAGTAAAGCCAAACACTGCAGCGGCAGTCTCAAATTGGCGGGCACTGCAACAGCAGTATCAAGTAAAGCCAAACACTGCAGCGGCAGTCTCAAATTGGCGGACACTGCAGCAGCAGTATCAAGTAAAGCCAAACACTGCAGCGGCAGTCTCAAATTGGCGGACACTGCAGCAGCAGTATCAAGCGGAGCACGGCAGCATCAGGCGGAGCACGGCAGCATCAAGCAGAGCACGGCAGCATCAAGCGGAGCACGGCAGCATCAAGCGGAGCACGGCAGCATCAAGCGGAGCACGGCAGCATCAAGCGGAGCACGGCAGCATCAAGCGGAGCACGGCAGCATCGAGTGAAGTACGGCAGCATCAGACAGAGCACGGCAACATCAAGTGAAGTACGGCAGCATCAAGTGAAGTACGGCAGCATCAAGCGAAACCCTGCAGCGGCGATATCAAGTAAAGTGAAACCCTGCAGTGGCAGTATCAAATTGGCGGAGCCCTGCAGCATCAAGAAGCACAACACTGCAGCAGCGGTATCAAATTGGTGTAGAACTGCAGCGGCAGTATCAAGTTAAGCAAAACACTGCAGCAGCTGCATCAAATTTGTGAGGCACTGCGGCAGCAGTATCGAATCAAGCGAGGTTTGCAGGCATCGGTTGGATTGAGTTTCGTGTTTTGGTGGGGCTGTGGTGGAGCGGAGAGACCGCGACCTGGGCGATCAACAGGTGAAAATGAGCAGCGAAGTCAGTCATGCTGCAGGAACTAAAAATGGGAAGAGGTAAGCTGCTGGTTTTATACCTTGGTATTAATTGGAAGATTAGATGGGCGTACTCCTCCCGAAATTACGTTTAATAACTTCACTTAGGGAGGTGGTGATTCAACACTATGATTATTTTGAAGAATTTGTGCTTTGTAGTGATGTTTAACCTGATTGCATATTACAGAGAGGTGTTTCTGTTACTACATCCTCCAAAATTATCATATTACTGATTCACCTCCACACAATTTCACAAACTATTTAATCAAAAACAACGTTGTAACCTTTATAGCAATATGTATACTGCATTAGTTTTAGTTAGGCATCTTTACTGAAAAAGTGTCTGTACACAGTACATCCTATTAAGAAGTGTCTCACCTAGTCAATAGTTTTTCCACTCGAACTCCATTAAGTGGCGAAGGAAAGATGACACTCTGTTGATTACTGTTGTCTTCCTCTTCACAACGTCCTCTGACTCACTTCGGTTTTGGTAGTGCATTTGTTCCCTCCTCTGGGTTTATCCTCACAAAAACTTTAAGCAAATGAAAATATAAGAAAAAAAAAACTAAAAACACAATATATTTAAATACAACAAAATTCTTAATTAATATGAATAAAATGTAAGGAATATTCGATTAAATTTGATGGATTTTTACTATACAATTGAAATACTAAATAATATTAAAAACAGGCTTTAATATTTTTTGAGAGTGTGTGAGGCATAACATAACCCAGAGTGCCTTTGCTTAAATGTTTTTGTTAACACTTTAGAATAATAGTCCGTCATTAAATGGATAGTTCACAACAAAAAACAAAAAACAATCAAAAAAATCATAATTTACTCACCCTTAAGTTTTTCTAAACCTGTATAAGTTTATTTGTTCTTCTGAACACAAAAGAAGATATTTTGGAAAAAATTATATATTGAAGAATGGACATGGACTTGGACATTAGTATCTTCTTGTGCTTGTGATTCCTCTACAAATGACTGTCTGTGTTCCCTAGATAGACTCCTACTATGCCTGATACCAATACGCCAATAACATGCAATAAACCAATCAGAGTCTCATCTCCCATTCCCTTTAAAAGTCAGTTGTGCTTGCACCATGGCGGATTCGCTATTTACATGGCGGAATTTGCAACCAGAAAGACTGAACACTTCTCCAGAAAGGAATCCTTTTATTTGTAATATTTAAAAATGTCTGTGTGCTGCCTGTTTGTGTAATAAGCAGAGTGTACATGCGTTTTGCACCCACCTATAGGCGCATATTACTAACGTGCCCATTAAATAGCACAAAAAATACTGCACTATTGACTTTAGACCAGGTATTTGTTGGTCAATAGTACAGTCTATTTCAGTTGCCTCAAAATAGCAACGCGCCAACAATGCGCCTGAACACACCTCGTTTTCAGACCAGCACGCCAGTGGGCGAACAGATGGTCGCGAGTGCATTTGGTATTTAAACAACATGATGCTTGACGGGAAAATGATAACTGCGTCGGGCTGAAACTAACAAAAAAAACTTTTGTCATGCCTGGCATCGCATTGCGCTGGGTGTATGATAGGGCCCAAAGTCTTTATTTAAAATTAAGTGTTAGGTTTACCTCAGTTTTAGTGCCAATGTTGACTAGCAAATGTTAACCTAGGTAAAATTGGGGTGCGGACAACCACGGGTAGTATAATCACACACACTAATACTGTATATATATTACCTTGCTTGTTTGCTGTTCTTCCTTATTCTCATGGGGATGACAAAATGTTTGTCTGGACACAGCTAATATGTTCTTCGGAAACGTGAGCAAAATTTGCAATGCTGCACTGCTGGTTCCTAATCTTAATCATAAAAGCAAATCCTGAGGCCGTTGTGGTAAATACAGTATTATACTTTATTAAAAATACAGTAAATCACTGTATTTGTCGTTTGACATCACAGCAATTTCCCATGACATAAAGGGAGTTACAGTTATTTACAGCAAAGAGAATTAACAGTATTATACTGGGTGATATATATATAATAAATAACTGTACAAATTACAGAAACATCTAACAGTGCAGTTGGACTCTTGGTGCGAGGTTGGGAGGGAGGAGTAATGTCAGGGTTATCTTCGGTCTTGTCTTATACACTGCATGATTTTACCATTCCTATAAGATCATTACAAATCACACTGTGCGACATGGATCTATTAAACTTGGGTACGACATGCATGTAGGCTGTACGATGATGACACATATTGATTCGTAGGCTACGATGCACGTTTCTCTAGAAAGATATAAAACGTCATCAGCATGCGCTAGAGGGAAACAAAATTGGGTCTCATTGGGTCCTTTACCAACAAATTATAGCCTAGAAATCTAGATGCACCCTAGCGGCAGCAAATGTAATTTGCAGCCAGGGTCGTCTAGCAACTGTCTGTAGACTTGCAAGCTTGAAAAACCAAACTCTAGTCAGGCCAATCACATTGTGTATAGAGTCGGTGGGCAGGCTTAACATAATGACGGCATAGTTGTGACGGTTCCGCATGAAATCCCTGCGACTTCCCTGCTAACAAAGAACGTTATGGCACTGAAGTCATTCTTAAAAAAGGAAGATGTGTTCTGAGCTTTGCTGACCGGATACGGCAAAAGTTTAATCTATCAACTAGCTCCGCTGGTGGGAAAACGCATGGGACTCAGCCACAGCCCGCTTGTGATTGTTATCACACCACTGATAGCTGATGTAATATTTCAAGAATTACATCAATTTAATGAGGTTTATTTCTTCATTATTATTTTGATTATGATTGTGCATTTGAATTAAGAATTTAAAAACATATTCACCATAGGTGTATTCAAGTCATTGCATGTGTAAATTGCTTTTGTAATGTACTTTACTGTAATGTACTTTACTAAAAATCTACATTTCATCGATCCTAAAGTCAATGGGAAATCCCCACTATATAAATACACGTGTCTGTGTACATTTTATGCTTTCCTTGTGGGGATACAATTTCTCAAATTGGCATTGGAAAAAAACATACATGCTTTTGTCTGTTATAGGTAGTAAATGACTAGCTTTAGTTGAGCTCAGGAGAATCTCAGGGCTCCAGTCTGATCTGATGATTAACTAGACATGAATAGGGTGGGTCTGCATGAGTGGACAGATTGCAGGATAACACTTAAAGTCCAGCTGATCCCTCAGGCTCCCAGCAACCTAATGTGACACTAATATGTTTCAAATGGGGAAGGTCCATTCAACCTGCATTATGTATTCCCTTTTTAAGGTCTATTTCTGTTGAAGTCTATCATTTGTGAACCAGTTAGCATTTAGCATTAATGTTTCTTCCCAAAGCGGCTTACAATAATTAAAAAGATATTAATAAATAAAATAATCAATTTAATGAATAACCTTGAAAGGTAAAACCAGGGAACTCGATGCTGAATTAGTTGCTGACACTTGCTGGTATATCTACATATACCTATATAACCTATGTAAACACATAACCTATATAAACCTACACATAACTAATTTAAAGAGCTATTTAAAGAGTAATCTGACTATACTTTACATAAATACTTTACATAAAACTTTAGACATATACTGGAATTTACACATGAAACAAGTGGTACAGTGGAACAGAAGACATTTAAGGCAAAAAAAACTAAAAAAACAAAGGGACAGTGCAAGGGGACAGTTTAATTATTTAAAGCGTCCAGTGCACAACAGGGAGAGACGAGAGTATTACCGAAAGTGGATGGATTGTAAGATCCACATATATTGCACATTAGAATTGTAAACAATTTTTGAAATGAACAGCCCTTGGGGGATAATAGCAGCAGGAGGTTAAGTGTGTGGTAGGGTGGGTGTTGAAATGTTTCTGGTTCAGGATGTAGGAGTTTGAATGGGGTTCAGAGTGTGATTGGAGTTGAGGGCTCTCACAGCCTGGGGGAAGAAGCTGTTGAGCAGTCTGGGAGAGCAGGCTCCAATGCTCTGGTACCGTTTTCCTGATGGCGGGAGCTGGAAGAGACTGTGGGAGGTGTGGTGGTGTCCTGAACAATGCTGGTGGCTTTGCTGGAGAATAGTGTAAGGTTCACAAGTTCACCCTTACATATAATTGGATATAGTAAAAAGTATGCATAGTTGCCATGCTGTCCGAGGGGAGGGCTTCAAGCTCGGATTTTGGCCCGAACCCAAAGTACATCCCCATCTCTGGTTGGGATAGGAAATAGTTACGCGTAAGCAGTTAAGGTGGTGGAGGGATGCTGGAAAACACTTATTGGATAGAGGTACGTCGGTAGGTTGTCTATATATTTCTGTATATATATACTGCTTCTTGTGCTAATTAGATTGATTATCTGAACGTGCTCTTCTCAAACTTTGTTATTAAAACATCATAAAATGTCCAGGATGGAGGGATGATCTTTGCAGCTGTGTTCACTGTCCGCTATACAGTCTTATGGTCTGCACTGCAGTACTACATTTCTTATACCAGACAGTGATGCAGCTGGACAGCACTCTTTCAATGATGCCGCTGTAGAATGTGGTGAGGATGGGTGGAGGGAGGTTTGCTCTTTTCAGATGGAATAGGATATGGAGACGCTGTTGGGCCTTCTTGGAGAGTGATGTAGTGTTGTTGGTCCAGGTGAGACCCCCAGGAATTTAGTGCTGCTGACACTCTCCACAGTCAAGCTACCTATAGTCAATGGGAGTAGGTAAGCAGAGTTTCTCCTGAACTCCATTACAACCTCCTTTGTCTTCCCCACACTGAGGGACAGGTTATTTGCACCACACCATTCAGCCAATTGTGACACTTCCTCTCTGTAGAGTGTTTCATTACTGTTGCTGATGAGGCCTACCACAGTTGTGTCATCCGCAAAGTTGATGATGTGGTTGGAGAGGAAATTGGCATTGCAGTCGAGAGTCAGCAGTGTGAAGAGCAGTGGGCTGAGCAAAGCCTTGTGGGGCGCCTGTGCTCAGTGTGGTAGTGCTTCTGGTTAAAATGTCTAGGGTAAAATGTCTGGGATCCAATTACAGAGGGAGGTGTTAAGGCCCAGCAAGTTTAGCGTGTTGATGAGCTGTTGTGGGATTATTTTGATGAATGCTTGATGAACTCTAACATAAGAGTTTTCTTTGCTCCAGATGGGTGAGAGCCTGGTGGAGGATATTGTATCGTCCATAAAGCGGAGTGCATTTGGGAGACTGGATTTTATGTGGCGCATAACTAACTGCTCAAAACAATTCATCATGATTGGGATCAGTGCTATGGGACGGTAGTCATCACAGATCTGTGGCAGGAGCTTTTAGTCGGTCTCTCTGACTACAGGTCTCGGACCTCTTCTGTCAGCCATGGCTTCTGGTTGGCACGTGTAGTGATGGTCTTGGTCACTGTATCAGTGTATTCTTGAAGGTCTATGCGGTCATTGTAGGTGGCTGCCTCTTTGAACATGTTCCAGTACTGAAAGCAGTCCTGGATTGTGGAGATGGCATCATCTGGCTATACTGGGGTGGGGGGCGGGGTACAGCCTTGTATGCATTTTTGTTTCTGTTGAGTAACCCAGGACCAATGTGTTGTTTCCCTTTTTGAAAAGTTCACGTGTTATTAGAAGTTTGGCTGGACGGACTTTAGGTATGCATGGTTGAAATCACCAGATATAATGAAAAAGCCATTAGGTTTCATTGCTCGCTGATAGAGCTGTACAGTTTGTGAAGAGCATCCTTAGATTTTGCACACATGGGGAAATACACAGCGACAATAACAATGGCTGTGAACTCCCTCAGAAGATAGAAGAGTCGACACTTCACAAACATAAACTCCACCAGTGACGAACAGTGTTTGGCCACTACCACAGTATTGTTACCCTATTCTTTGTTGATATAAATACCCAAGCCGTCTCCATGAGCCTTACCAGGCGGTGTTGTGTCTATGTCCGCTCTGTAGCAGGTTTGCCCGTGCATCTAAAGTCTGGGATGTTGTTGTCTAGCCACGTTTCAGTGAAACTAAACAGAGTACAATTCACTCAGCAGTTCAAAGATTATGGTCACATCAAATCAAACCTCCAGACACCCTATAGTACACACTTGAGTTTGGAAGATGCCTGACAAATCAAATGAATCAAATGCTTTATTGCAGTGGTTCTCGATGTTTTTGACTTGAATTCCGACAACTCTACAGTAGTACAGTGTATGGTGTAGATCACATTTTACAAGACAGTGTATAATTTTAGAAAAGAGCAGCTAAAGGCATGCTCCCAGTTTACAAGAAAGCTTCAGAACAACAATAGGAAGCATTAGCAAATTTAATTAAATGCCATTTCTAACTTCATAGGCTCAAGGGATTATTGTTTGGCCTTTGAAAAAAGGGCCTTGATCCAGCAATTTCCACAGAGATTTGAGAAGCAGACAATAATGTCAGTGTGATTGGTTTGATGTAACACAAGGCCTTATGGGAACTTGCACTGACAGGAACTTGCTTGAAAAACTTCCAAAGGCAATGCCTTTTCCACATGTGTCTGTTCATCTCACACGCTCTGGCCCAACATTCCTGTAGAATGCAGAAATACGTCTTTATGAGCGTATAGTATTGCCAGTAAATCCCAGGACCCTCTGTGAAACAGCCTGGATTTTGAAGGCTGCTTGTCCTGACTGTCTCAATGGACAATGAAGACCATTTAGAGTGTAATGGAGAAAAAGAGACCTCTTAAAGGGGTTTTGTCATTAAAAAGCTGGATTTTCCTGGTTCGTTTGTAGAAAAAAAGTATCTCACATTTCTCCTTAGTTGAGCCAGATCATATATTGAAATTAAGCGGCAAAATGACATATTAACCTATGTTTACATCTCAACACCTACTAAATATGTAACTTGATGAACAACAACTACACCACATGTGAAGAGTTTAGCCACTCATAACAAAGGTAGTTTATTCTTAAAGTTACAGATCTAAATCAAAAAGTTACAGTCACAAAAAAACAGAGTGGGAAATGGTTGCACAAAACAAAATTATGATTATTATAGGCTACTCCTTTGACTATTTTAATGATTAAATGCTAAAAAAGCATAGCATATATAAGTAGTGATGTTTCATGAAGCTTTGTAACCTTTACAAATCTTTTGTTTCAAACAGTGGTTCATTCAGTCAAGAACTTTCAGAGTTTTGAAAGCTTTGTTTCTCCTATCACTAGGGTCAACTAGTAATTCCAGAATACTGTTTATTCTGTTAGATGGAAAACCGTTCTGCTTTGTATTGGCATTCGGATCACCATGTCAGTAAGATTATTTTTTATAACGATTAGCAGACATTTTCCCAATTAATGCCTAGCTACTAAATAAATAGATGGACATGAAATACAAAGCAGAATGGTGGCCAATTGGAATGAAAATGTGCAGCTGCTAAATTAATTTCTTTGTAGTTTCACAACAAGTCCACAAAGAACACACAGTGGAGAAGAAACAGACCAGCATCATCTTCAAGGAGTTGACAACCTTTGATCTGACAATTTTGACGTGGTTTAAGGGCGGGATGGGTGGGCGTTTCAGTCGAGCTGGAGTGTAGGGTGTGCAGGAGTTGTATGGAGGAAATCCCCAAGCTGCCCGGGTGTAATATACCTCTCAAACAGCATGGTGGGTGGTGACATCACATCTATCACAGCTCCAGGGCCCAGCCGAGGGGAAGGAGGCCAGGAGGAAGCATATCAGGGTGGGGAAGAACCGGTGTGACCACAGGAGGGCCATCATGGGACCCATGCAGAACAAAGCTGAGGCTTGTAATTTATACCTGACACTTGCATCCTCTTCCTGACAGCCACGGTCTTTAAGAAATACCCATGGATGTGCTGAGATCGCATCGGGTATCACCACCAAGATGTTTGGACAAGGTGAATGCATTAGCAGATACATAACACCAACGGGGAACGGGAAGCGAAAACAAGCCATTTGCTTTTGAGCATTCAGAGGAAGGCCAATACCTTATGGTTTTAACATTGGCACCTTAACAAAGACGATTCAGCTGAAGCCTTGAAATACAGGCATGTTTTCAAGTTCCATTACGCAAATACAAACCCCCTGTCAGCCTTGAGTTTTGCTCAGGGGTGCTGATGCAGTTATGTCTCAATAAATATGTCCTTCTCGTTTTTCAGATCAGGCTTTGTGATTTTTAGCCATCGTGTGAGCACTCATCACTCTTACGGATGATTTCTCCCAAATGCATTCGTCGATGAAAGAATTATGGCAGAAGTTCAAGGCAAGCCTTCATAAATTTTATGTTTTTTTAAGAACAATATGAAACTTCAAGGGCTGTTACACTCAACTAAAGATGTGATCAATTTCACAACAACTTATTTAATTCTGTGCTATACAAAAGGGTACATTTTCAGTCTAGGTGGTTCTAAGGTACATTAGATGGTAAAATGAGATGTATAGACTTGGCAAATAAAAACGTAATTATTTATATTATATTTGCACTTTTATGTCAGTAGTGTTTGCTCTTTGCTTCTATTTAATATATTTAAAATGAAATGTATTCCTGTGATGCAAAGCATCATTACTCCAGTCATCAGTGTCACATGATCCTTAAATAATCAATATGCTGATTTGCTGCATGGTTGTGCCGCTTTTGCATTTTTGTGGAAAGTGTGTTTTTTTCAGGATTATTTGATAAATAGAAAGTGAATGCAACATGTATCAATGTAAGAGTTTAAAAAAAAATCAATTTTAATACCTTTTTGCTTAATTAAATTAATCTTACGGTAGTCTATCAATTTTAACAATAACACAACTTTATTTTTTTATTTTTTATTTTTTTTTACAGGGACAGTGCACAATAAAATATTAACCCTGTATATAACAAGGAGAGATGCATTGCATTGGGTTTTAGCAAATTGCTATTTTCCACCCATAGTCCCTGGGCAGGTAAATAAAACATACAATAAATTAACAGTTACTAAATTCACAGTTGTGCAAAATTTCAAGTACAAAATTATCAGTAGACACATTTCCACATCATTAAAACAATTTATCCCCCTCCCATCACCTTTTATAAATAAATATAATCCCCCCCCCCCCATCTCACACACACACACAAACTCACAAATGGCCACAACTTTGTTGTGACAGGATCCAATGTTTTGTGTGACATGAAAATGTTTTGAAATCCATACATGTAATCAACTCTGTTGGAAGTGTGTTCCATTGATTTATGGCAACAAAAGAAAAAGATGATTTACCAAATGCAGTCCTGCATTTAGGAATACTGCATTCTCCCCTGGTAACTGATCGGGTAGCTTTTGTTGATTTTTCTGAGCAGAGTGTAACCTTTTTTTTCAAAGGAGGAGCAGTCTCATTATGAAGGATTTTAAACAAAAGACATACATTTGTGTGCATTATTAGATTTTCAAGATTTAAAATTCTATATTTGGTGAGTATCTGACAGTGATGATACTGACGTGTTTTTTGTCGTGAATCTTAAGGGCACTTTTATTTAATGATTCAAGTGGTTTTAAGGCTGTTTTACATGCCTGAGACCAACTTGTCATGCAAAGGAAAAAATATGGGAGAATCATTGCCTTTAAATATGTATGTGATGCTTCAAGAGTAAGAGAGTTTCTTATGTGTCTGTAGTTTATGAGGTTAAATTTCAGTGTGTTACTCAACTTTTTAACATAATTATTAAAACTAAGAGTATTATCAAGGGTAATCCCTAAATATTTGAATTCATCCACATTTTTTTTTTGTCCATTTACTAAGATTTCAGGACAATCCCTGAGTTTGCTCCTGTTTGTAGAGAACATGTTTACAGTCTTTTCAACGTTTAAGTTTTAAGGTTTAAGGTTTAATGTTCAACGTTTAAGATCAAACTTAAAGGGATAGTTCACCCAAAAATGAAAATGACCCCATGATTTACTCATCCTCAAGCCATCCTAGGTGTATAGGACATTCTTCTTTCAGACGATACAATCAGTTATATTTAAAAATAAATATCCTGGCTTTGGCAGCCCAAAATTTGAAGCTCAAAAAAGTGTGTCAATCCATTATAAAAGTAATCCACACGACTCTGGGGGGTTAATAAAGGCCTTCTGAAGCGAATCAATAGGTTTGGAGCCACGTGGAGTACTTTTATAATGGATGGATGCACTTTTTTGAGCTTCAAATTTGGGGCTGCCATTCACTGCCATTATAAAGCTTGGAAGAGCCAGGATATGTTTTAATATAACTCTGATTGTATTTGTCTGAAAGAAGAATGTCATATACACCTAGGATGGCTTGAGGGTGAATAAATCATAGGGTAATTTTCATTTTTGGCTGAACTATCCCTTTAAACCTTTCATGCATGGCGTCCACTACAGTGGACAGATATTTGGAAGCCATTTTGAACAATTTAAGTTTTAGTACCATGTCCCAATCACCTAGTGGCGAAGCCCCAAAGTGTTGTCTACTATTCCATTTAATTGTTGTCTTTGTATCTCTTTGTTGTTTTGAGATATTGCATCATACATTCAAAATAGCGGAGGGAAGAGGAGATGCACCAATTACCTCAGGAATTATTGTTATATCCTTTTATTCTCAGAAAACCAGAACAAAAATATTTTTCAGCTAAAAAAGATGTAACAAATGCTTTTATCCAGATTTTAATATTTTTGTACCCACTTTATATTAGGTGGCCTTAACTACTATGTACTAACATTTTAATTAATAATTTGATGCAATGCACTTATCATGTACATCCATGTTTTTACATTGTACTTACATTTAAAAAAATACCTGCATGTTATTACTTCTGTAATTAATTTCTGTAGTTACATTTGTAATTACACAGTTGACACTTCCCTTACACCTAACCCTACCCTTAAACTTACCCATACCATCCGTGCCCATGTCCCTAACTCTACCCGTATCCCACCTCAATATCAGCAACGGTGTTTTGCAATACAATTTGAACACAGTAAGTACATTGCACTTATTTTTTGATGTAAGTACATAGTACTTAAGGCCACCTAATATAAAGTGGGGCCATATTTTTCTTGTACATTTTTTTCTATGACAGAAAATACATTTGTCCACTCCAGTCAACGTCAAGCGCCAAAGTGTATATTGTGCCTATTGGGCCTATATTTAGATTCCACCTTATTTAGTATGTTTCAGTTAAAATTCTGATATAATTTACACTTACAACAGCAATATTAAATAGTCTTCATATTTTATAATTTATTTCAATGCTAACAATCTATATTTATTTATTTGGTCATATAAAAGTGTAGGCAAATACTTATTTTATACATTTCATAATTATTTTATTAATAGTTTTAATTGGTGGAAGAAGGTACATCAAATGAGACTAATTATGATACTGGTTTTAATTGGTGTCAAGTAAAATGAGTTGCCATTCATCAGTCACGTTCGACGTTACAACGTTTTGAGACCTAGAATGATATGTTTTTCCAATGTCCTTTCTATTGTTGTTGTTATTTAATGTTCTTATGTGTATTCATACCACTTGCTCTTAGTAAATGTTTTAAAGACATTTTTTTTTTTAGACCAAACAATGAGTTATTTAATCACTTGTATACCGTTGATGCATGGTGTCCACTGCAGTGGACAGATATGTAACTCCCTCAAAATAAAATTTTTGTAATTCAATATTTAATGCATGAAAGGGTCTTAATATCAAAGATAGAAATAACAACTAGTCCTTCAGTTTGAGTGGGTAGGATGTATTTAGCTGGAATTTTTTTGTATAATTCAAAAATTGTCCACAAATTATTACTTTTTCTAGATCTGAAGCAAACTGTCAGATTTTTCCCATCTTAACCAGGAAAGGGAAGTTGACATGTTCTCATTTAAAGTTCTCCCACTGTCTTCCATTATGACTTTTGACATGATACAGACTTTTCCAACATTCATTAATTCTTATCTGTCTTTCTGTTTTCTCTCCCTCCTCATTTTCTCTTTCACATCACTCTCTTCACATTTAACACAAGCCCCCTGGTGCACTTCTGCAAATACAAAATGTAAATCTAAACTTAAACACCATTTTGCAGGTCTGCCTCTTACAAGCTATTTGAGTTGATGGGCAGAATCAGATTGTGGAAATGAATACGGTACATACATTTCCTGAGAATGAAGGGAGCAGGAAACTCCATTTTGTGTGCAGTGCGATAAATTGAGCCCAATTATGAGATTGCACAGCGGCAATAATGCCATCCCATAATTCTGTTCAATTTCTCCCTGTCCCTCTCCATTTCACTTGGATGGAGAGAAATGATACATTTTTGTATGTAGAGTGAATGGTTGAACCCCATTGTGATCTCTTACACACAATTAATGTGAGGTGCCACAGAGGTGGAGAATGAGCCCGGTGTAATTGTCTGTGATACGTTTGGCTCGTGAATAGAAACCCACGCTCTCCCACCGAAATCGAGTCTGACTTGGGCCTGGGCCTTGAACCAGACGAATCGTTCAGTATGTTTCCTGTCAAACAGTATCTGCTGTGATGGACGGCATCTTTCTTAGAGCCTGATGCAGCCAGAAGAAGGGAATATATGAATGATGATGAGCACGACCAGTAACTGGTTTTCAGGGAGCAACATCTGTGGCTGCCATACGATGATGGACGGGTGCTGCTTGCCATGCAAATACCGCAGAGACGAGTTGACTTCCCTCCTCCTATAAGGTAGACTGCGTCGGTTATGAAGATGTTAGACGTTAAAGGGTGTAAATAATTTTATAACATGACATTTATGTGCTGGATTTACCATTCTGCAAGATAAATATTTATTTTGAAAGTAGAGAGAAGAAGAGACAGAAGGTCAATGTTTGGCTTAGCATGAGTGGATGGTAATTCTCTGTGTATTCTGATGAAATTAATTGTTTTTGCAAGCAACACACTGTATGGATTGCAAATATTTCGTATTATAGTATGAAAAACATCCTAAAAGTGTGAAATGGTCTCATAATTTTTATAATATACAAATATATGGTACCACTTTAATTTAGGGTCCAATTCTCACTATTAACAATAGTTGCTTATTAGCATATTGGCTGTTTATTAGTTCTCATAAAGCACATAGTAATTCCTTATTCTGCATGACCATATTCTACATCCTTAATCCGATCGAATACCTAAACTTTAACAAGTATTTAGGAGTTTATTGAGGCAAAAGTCGTCGCTAATAGTTAGTTAATAGTGAGAATTGGACCCCAAACTAAAGTGTGACCAAATAAATACATGACATACACGTTCACGTTCATACATGTAAATCACGTTCAAATATATTTTAGTTGAACATAAATGCTTGTCAGTACATTCGGCAGTACACTTTAACCATATTTTAAAGACAATGAAGTAATTAGGAACCCTAAAGTGGGTCAACTAATTGAATTTAAAATAAATTTAAACTACATTATATAAATGTTTACATTATACATAAGCTTCTGAAAACATTACTTTCAGTTCAACTATATTATTTTAAAGTATATTATTTCCATAATAAGAGGTAGAGGTTGTAGAGGTTGCAGTGCAGGTGCTAATCTTAAAGGGAGCACTCAAGTTCACCCAAAAATGTAAAATCTGTCATCATTTATTCACCCTCAAACAGTTCCAAACCTATATCAATTTTTTGTTATGCTGAACGCAAAGCTAGCCAAGGCAGCCATTGACTACTATAGTATTTTTCCCCCCACAGTGGTAGTCAATGGTGGTGTGGCATGATGAGCTGGAAGCCCATTTGCCCGCATAGGCATAATTGCAGTGACGTCATGGAGTTGCGCCCGCATTTAGGTTGGAGCGCACCTGTGGTGGGTTCTCGTCTGTTTGTTCGCGTGCCTGGCATGGCGCTGCGGTTTTGTGTGTTGCTGCGACCGTTTGAGGTGAGTGGATTGATTGTAGTCGGAGTGCGATCTCCAGCGTGTATGTAGTAACTAAATTGTTTGTTTATTTAGTGAGCAACGGTTTGCTGCTGTAACAGAGTTCCCATCAGACGTTGGTTTGGATTTTCCCGTTTGTTATCAGCTGGCTGCTGTGCGGGTGTCTGTGTCTTTCAGTGATGTATGAATGATTATCGCGAACTATTAAAAGGATGTTTCTTTACTCTCTCTTGGTGTACCTAATCCCGCAGCGACGTGAGTATTTAAATTTTCCCCTGTTAAAAGAAAAAGAAACATAATTTGTCTTTTAATTATTTGTATGAATTTCAGGAGGATCGCATTGAGTGCAGAGATGTCACCGCTGTTTTGTCATGGGTCATTTTGATACTGCTGCTTGAGTTATTATATTCACAGACTCATTACTTTATACGGTCCGAGTTCTTCCTTGTTTATTAAGATTAATTTGTTTATTTGTATTTTTTTACATAATTTTGCTTTGAGTTTTTGACTGTGGTTATGAATCATTTGTTAAAATCCTGATTTATTTAATTTGATTTAACTGTTGATTTGTGAATTGTTTATAACCATGCATATGTTTTCTTTTCTTTTCAATTTTGATTTATCTTTTCTTGACTGAAGTTAATTGTCTTGATTTTTTTTGTTTGTGCATAACAAACATTTTGTTTTCTTGATTTTGGGATCAAAGGCTGTGTTCACACTGCAGGGCTGAATGCTCAATTCCGATTTTTTGAAAAAATGCGTTTTTTTTTTTTTTTTTTTGCAAAGCCGTTCACATTTCCAATTAAATGCGACCTTTTTTGATCTCCTGTGTGAACGTGAAATGACCCAGAAGTGACCCGCATGCGCAGAAGAGTACTCAACGGTCAACGACGTCACTTGTTGTTTACGGAAGTAGCCAAATATGGGTGTCAGCATTGGAGTTCGTTTAGCTTTATTAAAGTTATTTTCGAAACGTAGCCAGCACCATTACAACCTTCTCATGTTAAGAAGAAAATTAAAAAAGAGGAGGAGAGCAAGGTTTTTGGTCATGGCGTTTTGTGGAGCAGTGGTAGCAACGTCGGTACAGAGAAACGTGTGTGTGCGGAGTCGCAGCCAGGAGTGGTGGGATACTGATGTGAGTGGCTTTACTGATACCGAATTCGTCAGTAACTTCAGAATGACCAGATCCACCTTCAATTATGTTTGCGAGCGCCTTCAACTAACTTTGTCACGGGAAGAGACACATCTGCGGCGGCCCATAACAGTGCAGAAACGCGTTGGAGTTGGAGTGTATTGGCTAGCAACAGGTGCGTACTTCTTCTTTTATTGGCGGTTAGCAACTATTTCTTGTGCCACCACTGGACTGGAGTAAGGAACGGGAGTTACAATGATGACGTTTGTCGCGTATCAACGACGTGCGGGTCGGATACATGTGACCTGGCAGTTCAGACTGAAGACGCATTTCAAAAGATCGGATATGTATCGGATTTGGACCACATACCCAAGTGGCCTGGGTCGCATTTGAAAAGATCGGATCTGTGTCGTTCAGACTGTCATGAAAAGATCAGATACAGGTCGCATAAGGGCAAAAAAATCGGAATTGGGTCGTTTCAGCCTGCAGTGTGAACACAGCCAAAGACTATTTTGTTAAATTTGGTTTATTATGCCAGGATCCTGAGCCGAACCAGAAAATATGACCATATCACACCAGTCCTCAGATCTTTACACTGGCTTCCAGTTACATTTAGGATCGATTTTAAAGTGCTATTACTTGTATATAAATCACTCAATGACCTAGGACCTCAATACATTGCAGATATGCTGATTAAATACAAACCCAACAGATCACTCAGATCATCAGGATCAAGTCAATTAGAAATACCAAGGGTTCACTCAAAGCAAGGAGAGTCTGCTTTTAGCTATTATGCCAGCCGTAGCTGGAACCAGCTTCCAGAACAGATCAGATGTGCTCCAACAGTAGCCACTTTCAAATCCAGACTCAAAACACATCTGTTTAGCTGTGCATTTACTGAATGAGCTGTGCCACTGTACGTGCTTTGTCCGAACTGCTTGCATTTTAATTTATATGCTTAAATTTAACCCTGTTTTTATTTTTATTTTTAATTATACTCTTTATTTTTATCTTTCAATATTTTCTTTATTTTTTATTTCTTTAAATTCCTATTATAACTGTAATATTGTTATTTCATTTCTGTGTAAAGCACTTTGAATTGCCACTGTGTATGAAATGTGCTATACAAATAAACTTGCCTTGCCTTGCCTTATTACATTTTTATTGTTAATTGCTTTCTTCATTGAACTGGGCCAGTAAGGGTATTATGACCAAAGGCCGGTTGTGAACTAATAATTGACATCCACTTGTCTGTTTATATAATTAATGTCTTTTTCTTTTGTGTGTGGAGAGTTGTGAGTGTATATTTTTAGGAGCTGCGGCCGCCTTGCGTAGGAAATTGACTCCTCCCTTGCTTTTGGTGGTGGTGTTTACACCGTGTGCCGTGACTGATCATTTTCACTGGGGCCCGTGTGATGTGAGCGTGCAGTGCGTGTGAAAGGAGCATGTCTGTCTTTTGCCGGGTACTCATTGAACGAGGCCGCAGCTTCTGTCCTTTTAACACTGCAATTGAGTGATTGTGCATCAGATTTTATTCGGATGAATCATAATAAATTTTTGTACTTTTGTATCAAATACCCGTGTCTCCATTCTCCTTGTCTGGAGTAGGGAACCTGTGCACTGGTCATATTATCTGGGTGAAATTCCCAGGGTGGTGTGGTCGAATATCCTAATTCGAACCCCTTTTCCTCTGTCTGCTTCTTGTGGATGCCAGAGTGGCAGAGATCTGCTTGGTTACAAACATTCTTCCAAATATCTTCCTTTGTGTTCAGTAGAACAAAGAAATGTATACAGGTTTGGAACAACTTGAGGGTGACTAAATGATGACAGAATTTTCATTTTTGGGTTAACTTGAGTGATCACTATATCTGATAGGTGATAAGTAGACATAGTAGGATTGACATTTAAAGCTTGTGTTTTTGTTAGGGATGCACCAAGTCCAGATTTTTGGGGTTCGGCCGAATACTGAATCCACTGGTTAAGATTCTGCCGAATCCGAAACTGAATCCTACTCCCATCCTCAGTCCATTATCACAGTAAACACATTAATGAAGTAAACAATGTCCACAGCAGTGTATTTTTCATTTTATTTTAACTGTACAAGAAAAGAATAGGCATACTTAAGCCAGGGTGACTGTCCTTCCTTTGCCGCACCTGAAGATGCTGCATTTTGGCTGCTGTCTGTAGATTCCTTAATACACAACTCGTTTTCTTTCGGATATTTCATACGCAATTGTTTTAACAGCGGCTATTGTTTAGGGTCCTTGCCACCACGAGACAAATCGCCATTGCAAATTGAACATGCAGCTCGACTTGAATCGCCTTTTGACTGAAAGTACCGCCAAACAACTTGTTTTTTGTCACAGAACGGGGAATAACCAGACGGCAGGCAGAGATACAGGATCCAAATGCAGGGGATTTTTATGAAAATAAACAATCAAAAACCAGGAACAAAATAACACTGAGCAAAAAAACAAAGAAAAACATGTTGAACAGGGAACAGAGAATAGCATAACCTGCATGACACGAAACAACGACCAACAGAGGACAACTAAATCACTGGGGTATATATACACACAAGGGAACAAAGCTAACAAAATAACAAGGGGAGTGGTGAATGGGAAATACCTGGGAAAACTAATCAACATGAAGAACTACAAAACTCCACAGGACATAGAAAACAACACAGACATTGCATAGATAAACTACAACATAAAAGTCACAGAGTGCCAGACACAGAACAGATGTGACAGTTTTCTGTTTTCGAGTTCCATTTTCACTTTCTCACAACTTACTGCATTTGAACGGTCCACCTAGTAAACACCTTCCCATAACAACGACGCTGTCATTACATCAACCAGCATAGCACGCATAGTGCAAGCCTAGGGTTCGGTTCGGTGGAAAAAAATTTGAAGGTTCGGCAAAAACCGAACCCCGTCAAAAAGCCCAATATTTGGCTGAATCCGAAACTGAATCTTGGATTCGGTGCATCTCTAGTTTTTTCTTCAGCCCACCACCAAAGGAACAAAATTGAGTAATTTTTGTCAACTTTAAAGCTTTAATGCGTTAATGAATATTCAAAACTGTTATCTGAGCACGTATGCTAACTTCTAATGTTAGAAATTGATTTTCTTTTGTGCCTTTGTCTGAGAAACATCCATAAGGGGGGGGGGGGTCATAAGACACACTTAATTAAATTAGTACTAATGGTGAATGGTATCATTTGACACTGCTGTACAGATAAAAGACAGATTAAAAAAATGTTCAGTACAAAGACAATGCAGTTTTGCCCGGTACTAAATTCAAAAGCTGTGACTTGGAAAAGTGTTCTCACCAGAGGAGCGAGTTAATTTCCCCTATGAAATAGTCAAACAAATTGGTTTAAAGCTGTTGCTGAAATTCCTGCAATAGACCAGAGCAAGTACACCATGAAAGCGTACACTTAACCAAGGCATTAAACAGGATTTCTATTGAAATATGATGTGTAGAAATGTACGTTTTATTAAGAAACACTCTCAGATGCAAGGGAGAGTTTGAATGGCCAGAGATTGTGCTTGTTCTCTGTGAAATTGAACATGAATCACTGAAGGTTGTGTCTTTAATAGTACTGCTGGGACAGACTTCATCAATTGTGGACACGGACTGTGTTTCTTTCTCATTCAACCTCAAGTGAATCTAGCACGGTTTTGCCAGTACATACCCTGTTTCTAATTAAGGTAAAGGGGGGAATTTCTGTATTATTACTTATACATCAATCTTTCTAGCCGAAGTTGGACGTTGGACAAAGTGAAGTTGGACATATAATAGATGTCTTTGGAGATGGCCAGTATCTTGAGTCCCATTATAGATTCTTCCACAAAAATACATCAAAAAATGAACTGGAAAATGAAGCTGTGAGGAGAACTCTTGGAGTTTACGCCCCTCAGTTGCACAAGCGGTTGGAAATATTTCACCGACAATTGACCAGGCCAGATGTCACCAACAAGACAAACGTTTTGTGGGGGCAGTCTGAGAGATTTTTCTTCAGGCTGTCCATAGATTCTTTAAAAAAATATAAATCTGTATTATAAATACACCAAGCGTAGACATAGATGCCCCCATGTCCTCTGTGAAATACAGTTTGAAAAGAGTCTTTCCACTAATAAATATAAAGAGGGAATTTGCTTCTTTCTCAGCACGTAGGGGAATGTGTTCCCCAGGAGGTTGACAGGGAGGAAGCTTTGTTAACGCCAACCATCTGTTGAGGGAGTTAATGGCAGTTGACAAGCCCTGGTTGAAATTATTTCCTATTTTGTTTTTGTGGTTGAAAGTTTCGAATAGTTTTTGAGAGGGACTAAATAAAAGCCATGCAACACGAAGGACCTGGTTGGGGCTTCTTCTTTCCCTTTGTTTTTTACAACTTCAACCTCATAAAAAACAGATTCTACACTCGTTAGAGACTATGATGATAGAAGCATAGCTGTAAAGTTGCTTCCCATTGGAAATGCTACGAATCAGTGGAAATACGCATGACATGCCACCGGCACTCACGCTTTTGATGCTACGCTTGCCAGGAGCGTGCGATTGGAAATGCTAGGTCAAAAGCAAATCATTTTGGTGCAAGGGGACGTGGGTATGTTTACAACAAGCGGCTTGTGATGATTAGGTATTAAATCAGATCTTGCTTCTAGAGTTAATGAATATTTTTCATCTGATTAACGTCTTGTTTCAGCCTCCGCAGGAAAGCTGCCTAGGGAGATTTCAATGCTAATTTTGTGTTTATTCCTCCTAAGAAGCTTTTAAGCAGTCACAATATAGTATTGAATTGTCAAATGCATACTCCGGTCTCTGGTATGCTACCACCTGGAGCTGTTGGCTGTGCTCGGGGTCAACAGCACCCCTAAGGCCCAATGTAAAATTCATTCAGCTGTTTTTGAGACTTAATAACTGTATTGTGGACCGAAACTCAAGAGATCTGATTATAACCTTTAATCACAAAGCAATTTGAGCAGGTCTTGAGAAACCCTCACAAACCCTCTGCCCTTCATTTCTGGGCCAGTTTTAATTATTTGTGGATAATGTCACTCAATAAGACTGCCAGACTTGCTAGTAAGAAAGAGACATTCAGCAGAATGTCACAGCGTCAATTCTATAAGAAACTAATGTATCTTACATTACATCTGCTGTAGTATATTAATTATTTTATCTTCTTTATCATGTAATTAAAGGTCACATTAAAAAATATTTCCTATATGAAAATGTTATTTTCAAAATTGGTACAGACTTCAGTGGTACTGGCACATAGTTCAGAATTGGCCTTCCAAAAGTTGGTCTTACTCACCAATAAAAAGAAACATGTAGAAACGCACTGTTTACTTGATGACTATTACCTCACAACACATGAGCTTTAGTCTGAGGAAATACTTCTTAAAATGAAAATAAACATGATTTCATAATTTACTCAACCTCATGTTGCTCCAAATCCATAAGTCTTCCGTTCATCTTTGAAACACAAATGAAGATATTCTGATCCCTTCACTGAAAGTCCATTCCACCAAAACTTCCATGCTCCAAAAAGTTTGTTGGGACATCATACATGTAATGATGAATGTAATCCATATAAAGCTATTTAATCCAAGTATTGTTAAGAGATGTGATCACTTTATACAGTATGATGAATACATAGAGGTTTTAATTCACATATAAGATTGATCAACATTCATACATAGAGCACATTATATATGGTAAATGGAAGCTATAGAATACTACTCCAAATAATTAGTCATTTCTTTAGAAGGAAGTAGTAATAATTGAGTCATTACCAGTGAGTTACCATGATCTTAACCTTAGAAAACTGTTCCAAATAATTAGTAATTTCAGAAGGAAGTAGTAAGACTTGAGTTAATACTATCCAAAACTTCAAAAGCTTACAATAATTTCAGGCACTACTTCAGAGTTATCATCAGGGGCGGACTGGGCAAAAAAGTAGCCTTGGACTTTCTGGCACAAAGAGGCCCATAACAACCGGTCCGCAACACGTCAAGTCACCTTCATTTATATAGCGAAAAAAGTTTTTCATCTCACCATAAACTCCCCTGCTCATTATGCACAGAGCAATTTTAAACACCACTTACTAACATAAAAATATAGATGCTATTTATACAGAAATATATATACATCTTTTTTTATGCTTTTCATTAACATTAATGAATGACAGGCATACTTATTTAGGTTATAATTGGTCTTTCCTGGTGCACATGGCAATTAATAAATAATTTAGTTTTTTTTTCCACATTTTTAAATCTTTTCCATACAGTGAAGTTCAATACCATAAAATCAGTCCATATAAAGCAATGCTGTGGTCTAAGAATTAGTATGTAGTGCAGAATGGGGACTATTTTATTGTGCCTTTCTAGTGTTTATTTGTCCTTTCAGGAGCTTGACATCTCATTTTATGGAATAGAGCTCCAATTGTTTAAAAATTATATTGGTCCTGAAGTTTTTTTTAATGAAAAATACAGCACATTAGAATGACTTCTGCAGGATCATGTGACACTGAAGATTGGAGTATTGATGATAACGTTCCTTGATAACATACTTGAATATGAAAGTTGCCAGTTTTACCATGTTTTAGTGAAAATAATATTTTTATGAATCATTTTCAAATGACTGTGATATTACTGAAGCCTAGAAACAGATAGGCCTACACAAACATTCACTCTGATATGCTAAAAACGGCTACGTTAATGTGCATTGTGTGTCGAATAACGTAAATGGTATTACAATCTGAGGAATTCGAAAAGGTCTGCAGTAGTTTGCATCCCTGGAAATGAATGTGTTGTGTTTAACTTTTTTTTTTAATCGTAAACAGTCTGGAAATATTGCTGTATTGACTCCTCAAGTTCAGCTGTTTATCTTACCTCGGCTCGCATTCAAGTGCTGCTCGGTTTCTGTGGACAACAAATCCCGTCTCCTTCGATTTGATTGGATATCTCAAACATTTTGACATTGACGCTTTTACACCACTGAGACTGATCAGGCAAAACAGATGAGAGTTTTTCCCCGCGCAGTGGGCCGCGCGGGCCATTCGTCGTCTGGGCTGACGGAAGGATATAGACTAGGCTAGGTAATTCTTCATATTTATGTAGCAACGGGCCAGCCCACTTTGTCCAGCGGCCCTCCGGAAAACGCCTGTTGCTCCCGATGGCCAGTCCGCCCCTGGTTATCATGCTTTTCACTTTAGAAAACTGTTCCAAATAATTAATAATTCCCCGAAAATTACGAGGCTCTGGAGGAGGACAAGGAGCGGGTAGAGGGAGACAGCAATGGGAAGATGACCAGAGAGGAGTCAATGGTGGTAGGTACCAGGGAGGAAATGGTGGTGGGAGAAGCCAGAGAGGAGATGGGAGGAGCCAGAGGATGACCCAGAGCAGAAACATGATGAAGGCCTATGGTGGGCCCTTGGTGGAGAGGCCCGGCGGAACCAGGGCGACATCGTTGGTCTGGAGGGCCACGGTGGAGCTGCAGGCAAGTGTGACTGAGGTGAAGACATAGGCTCGACAGACCTGGATGGAGTCGAGATGACTGGGGATGATGGTGGAAACGGAGGGAAGGAGGAGCCCGGCGGAGCCAGAGGGGTGGAGGGTCGAAGCGCAGCTGATGACTCTGAAGTCCAAAGCGGAGCCAGAGCAACGATGGACCAAGGTGACGCCAGAGGGATGAGGGATGGATGAACATGGTGGAACCAAGGGAGCATTGAGCCAAGGTGAAGCGGATGAGTCAGAGAAACGAAGGGAAGGAGGAGCCCGGCGGAGCCAGAGGGGTGGAGGGTCGAAGCGCAGCTGATGACTCTGAAGTCCAAAGCGGAGCCAGAGCAACGATGGACCAAGGTGACGCCAGAGGGATGAGGGATGGATGAACATGGTGGAACCAAGGGAGCGTTGAGCCAAGGTGAAGCGGATGGGTCAGAGGGCCGAGGTGTAGTCCAGGGCTTGGAGGCTTGAGGAGGAGCTGAGGGATCCACAGATCAAATATATCCAATAAAAAGGTTCTAAAACAAATATGGGTTTATATATAGAAATTGTGAACAACTGCTGTTGCTGGTATCTCTCAAGCAGTATATGAACAGTCAGATTCAGTCATATTAGTCATACAGTCATTTTTAATTATCATATTTTAGACTTATATAAATAAGACTAACTACATCCAGCTTCTGTATATGTACCCCTTTATAAAGCTCTTCTCTCCCATTTGATAAATAACTGCTGCCATGATCAATAGATAATCTTCACAAACATCTCTTTAGATAAAATGTTGTTTACCACCTAAACAAAATGGCAATGCAATGGGCAATGAAATCAATAAATGTGCTCAACAAATATCACTGTGTTGCACAATCTATAATGAACCTAATTTACATAGAAAGGAGGTGTGTTTATGCTGAAAGGAATGGCAAGGACTTAATCTAAATATTTATGGTGAAATGCATTTTTAGAGCATCTATCTTCTGATCAAGGTCGATTGCAGGGATTAGTGACTTAGATTTTGAGCTGATATATCCCAGCCCTAACTGTTTAAAGGATTAGTTCACTTTCAAATAAACTTTTGCTTATAATTTACTCACCCCTTTGTCATCCAAGATATCCATGTCTTTCTGTCTTCAGTCGAAAAGAAATTAAGATTTTTGATGAAAAGATTTCAGGATCTTTCTCCATATAATGGAAGTCAATAGCCTCCAAACGGTTCAAGGTCCAAATGAGAGGTTCAGTACAGCTTCAAAAGGGCTGTAACGAAACGATCGGTCATTTTTTTAAAAATAAATAAAGTTTAAGTTTTATAAGCACAAATGCTCGCCTTGCTCTGTTCAGTGATGCACGCTCGTGACGTCACGTAAAACGCAATTACGTTGAAAAGGTCACGCTAGATGCAGGCGCAAAGACATTTGAATATGTGGATAAGGTCCTCTTTCCGCTCATTTGTAAACACTGACTCGGTACTTCCACCTGCGTCTAGCGTGACCTTTTCAACGTAATTGCGTTTTACGTGACATCACGAGCGCGCATCACTGAACAGAGCAATGCGAGCATTTGTGCCTACACAGCAAATTTCAGGAGTTGAAAAATCATGAGTTAGACAAAAAAGTGTGAATGAGTTAAATTTGTTGAGTTATTTTTTTAATTTTGACTACCGTGTGTGTTATTGGATACTCCCTGGCTGTGTTGTATTTTGGCGTTCATTCATTGGTGTTCAGGAGCGTGTTTTAACACTACATCTGGAGTTACATTTTGAGAAGTGCGTCACGACACTACCCTGGTTCTGCAGCACAAATAATGGACTTTCGGCTTCGTCGTGACTGAGGTAGGTAAAAGTGTATATATACAACAACAAAAAAACTATTTCAACATGTTCTATATTTTCTGACAAACACGTTTTGTCATAGCTGTTACGTTATATACTGTGTACTAACGTCAACGACCATGGCAACGTATGAATGTAGCCGATAACTTGTTTCAAAATTTGAATTGCCTATTTGCGCGGACTTTTTGTCGATGTAAACCAGCTAACCGTCTTTCCATTTGCTTTGCAGAGAAACCGGATAGAATGGCTTCAGCCAAGTGCAAGCAAAACTCAAGTAGGCAGGCTATCTGACGTTTCACATGGGGTTTATTATCAGCGCCACTCCCGTGCACACATGGGGTAACGTTAGTTTGCAACACTTTATGGCGTTACTGAACGGAAAAATAAACGATAAAGAGCAACAGAAATATATAAAGCATACATGCAGCTCACAGCTCGTGCTCCATCTAAGGACTGCACTCAGCGAGTGAGTAAAACAAGTGCCTTCCCCCTTAAAGGAGCAGCACCGAATTGTACTTGTTACACATTCACCGTGTTTCTGAAAATTAGTGTTTTGCCGTCAAATTGAAGTGGCGACTCAGCTCAAGAAACCTGTTCAGCTTCCACACTAACTTTAATGCCGACGAGGTAACGTAATTCACTCTGTTAGCTGCCTATATGTTTTGCTGTTAGATTTTACAGTATGACAGCAATTGTTTTCAAAGTGTGTCCATGCAATGAATTTCTGAACCAAATGTATGAATTTGCTCAAATAAAGGCAGTAAATCAAGAGTATGGTGTTCAGTGTAGTCATTTCCACATAAAACATATTGTGTTAAATAAATGTTAACTCTAAGAAGTGTTAAATAAAATGTGTTTCAAGTGTTAATTTTTAACACTGGTAAGGAGTTTATATTATAATTAACTACATTTCAGAGTTACAGTTACTCTCCGTAGGATTAGTATTTTAACTCCAGAAAGAGTTAAATTTTAACTCTGAAAAAGTGTTAAAAATTCAACTCCAAGAGCAGAGTTATTTTAACTCTGCGTTGGAGTTTATTTGATGGTCACGCATGTACACTCAGATTGAGTTGATTTTAACTAACAGGGAGTTTATTCCAAAAACCAGAATTTGCTGTGTATAAAACTTAAACTTTATTTAGTTTTTAAAAAATGACCGATCGTTTCGCTAGATAAGACCCTTATTGATCGTCTGGTACCGTTTGATGTGGTTTAAAGCCCTTTTAAAGCTGTACTGAACCTCTCATTTGGACCTTGAACCGTTTGGAGGCTATTGACTTCCATTATATGGAGAAATATCCTGAAATCTTTTCATCAAAAATCTTCATTTCTTTTCGACTGAAGACAGATAGACATGGATATCTTGGATGACAAGGGGGTGAGTAAATTATAAGCAAAAGTTTATTTGAAAGTGAACTAATCCTTTAACTGTGTGTGTGTGTGTGTGTGTGTGTGTGTGTGTGTGTGTGTGCGTGTGCGTGTGCGTGTGCGTGTGCGTGTGCGTGTGCGTGCGTGCGTGCGTGCGTGCGTGTGCGCGTGTGTGTGTGAAAACTATGGATACATCTCTTATTAGCTCTTGAGTTTGGCATGGGCATTCAAGTACAAACTGTATTGGTCATTAGTTAATGAAGTGTCATAGTCAGAAGTGTTTTTGACTACATTAGTCAATGGGATATTATGTTGAGAGAGCAATAATGTGAATTGTTCAGAAGAGGCCATCCGAGGGCAGTCCAGTGAAATGTTAATAAACTACAGCTAAAAGCTCTGAGGCACTGAAAGCAACTTTTCATCTGTCTATATAAAAATTTGTCAATATCTGGTACCTCCTTTGCATGGCATTCCCTTGTTTTTTTAATTCCACTTTATTAGTTTTGATCAGTGAAAATGATGAAGAGTATGTCAATATCCTGCGCTGGGGGCCACATTTCAATGGTCCGATTCTCAGGAGCTCGATCTACAGAAAAGAAAAGCAAATGTGTACAGAATCATAACTCAAATATTGAGGTATTTGCCAATAGGCTTCAACACAAACGCTCGCTCCCGGGGTGGCTAGTTAGTATTATTAGCATCAAAGCTGCTTTGCAACTCCCAGAACAAAAGTGCGGAGACTGAAAGACCCGCGAGAGCAATGTGACATTTCTCCTCATTACGCTGATGGAAACTTCACCACGGTATCTAGGTCATTGCGGTTCATTATAGTTTTAATAACTCGCCAGAAAGAAAAAAGAATCACATGTAGGATGAATTTACTCATATTAAGGACTTTAAAGTCTAAGGTCGGTCCCAAAAGGCTGTGCGGCGTCAGAGGCCCAACTGTGCACCTGTGTTTGAGACCCATTTTCCCTAAAATGATTGATTCCCGATATTCTTCAGTTGGACAAGCTTTGAATTTGCAGCTGCTGGGGAAAATGCGATCGTGTCTTGGATTCATTAGTGGAGTGTATATGGAATCAATCGTTTAGCTCTCAAAGCAATGTAATCGTACGCTTTGCGTTGCAAATTAATGTGTTTAGAGGAGTTAATGGAAAAACCCAAAATAAGTTTTCTGCAGATGCTTTGGTGCGATGACAATCTTAGCATGCAGTGTTTGCAGTTACATTTGTATGATATGATATGAGGAAAAACAATGGAACATAAACAGCTAATGCATCGTACCGTGCAACAAGATTAGGGCTGAATGTTGCTTGCCAATGAGCAAACACTGAGAGAACAACAAAAACAATCACATTTCTCACACGTGTTAACCGCCGCAATGTCAGATTCAGCACGCCTCCTCTGCATGTCAGAATAACGGCCAGTAAAGTCATCCTTTCAAAGTCAGCCGTCAAGTAAAACAATGAAGGGGGGCAAAGCAATTCAGGCACCCAATGAAAAGACCATCTTTGACGCCTCAAACAATGGATGGTCTTCTTTGATGTATGGTCTGAGAGCAATTTTCTCTCTTTTTCTCTCTCTGCTCCACTTGAAAGTGTTATGTTTTTTTCTTGTATGTCCCACAAAACTTTGATAGGAATGTTTTATGAGTCAATGAAGGGTAGCATGAGGCCCTGTGTCTTAGCCACACATGTCCCTCGCCTGAGTTTATGTGCACATGGCGTTTTATAATTGAGTGAGAGAGAACCACACTAGCTGATGCTAAATGAGGTTTAGAGTTTTGGATGTAAAAGTGGATATAAGGTTATGAACAGAATATAGTAGGTAAACCATTGCAAGATTGCTTCCAAACAGTCTTGAAATCAATTAATTTATGGTGGTTGCTCTGGAAGTATTATTATTGCTAAAGTTCAGGTCTAGATATTTGAACAAATGCTTGACCTCAAATACAAAACTGTCTTTGTCCTACTAAATAGTTCCCCAAATCAAGCGAGTTGTTGTGCATAGAGTAAAGGTGCGAACCAGTCCTTCCAATAAGAATATCGTTTGATAGAAAAGCGATATTGTTCCTCTATGTTGTTATGGCTATAGTTGCGGTGTTAATTTAAATTTAGAATGATTATTAAAACATTATAGTTATCGTCCTTTCCTCATGGGAAAATATTCAAATCTAGTCTTACACATAACAGTAATAATCTGAGCGCTGCAAGCAATAGAAGTTTCTAATAACTGCTGCACTAAAATTCCTCTTAACACTTAGCAATGTGGCTCCAGATGTCTGTGGCCATTCAGAGGAAGGTGGTTCTTTCCATTTGAAAGTGAAACGCACCATGGACATCTGTAAACCGTTTCCATTATATATCTGTCTGTGTCTTGAGGGCATTTCACAGATCAACAACAGATGAACCTGGTGTGAGTTGATCTGAGAGGAGATAGCATAAGCGTTGTAACTGTCAACGGGCCTGGATGGGAAAAATTGGACTTGAAAAAGCCCTATATCCAGATTTGCACTGCCTGAAAACATGCCATGCATGATGAAACAATAAGGTGAAGGAAATCCAATACTTTGCCTGACACATTTGAAGATTTAGGGGCCTAGGTGTTTTTCTTTCGAAGAATCAAGTTATGCATTCTCGTTCAGTCTAGGATTTCATTCAGCATTCAGATGTCCCAACATTTTATTCGGACATCAGCACGAAACAGGCCTCTCTTCGTAGAAGACATTTGTAAGTCAGTTGAGGATTAAAGGACATAGTTCACAAAAGCAAATGAAAGACATGGCTGTCATTGTCATCGTTCACAAATTAGACCCTTTGGTATTCAGTGGTTTAATAAAAGATAAGTTGTAATATCTTCCCTCTGTGGCATCGGCCACTCACAGACAGACCTCCTTGGAAAGGCTGCAATAGATTCTCTATTTCCCTTTGATTAATGTGGCCTTCCTATGAGGTCAAATCGGAGCCATCATTTATAGAGAAGCATCTTGTCAGTGCTGGCAGCGGCGAGATAAATCAGGGTATTAAACATTAAGGATGTTTGGAATACTGAGGAGGAACCCATAATCACATTTAACTACCTTATCTTTACAAAACGAGCATAGCAAGGTCGAAAAAGCAGACAATTATACACAGTCAAGAAAATAATTAAAGGGGTCCAATTATGCCTTATTAAAAAGTTTTGTTTTTGGGGTCTGCTAGAATAGGTTTTCATACTTGAATGTTCAAAAACTACATTAATGTTCCCCATATTTAATAGTGTTGCAAGTCCTTTCTTCTCAGTCTGTCAGTAATACTCTAGCTGAATCCGAAATCGCCCCCTAAACACCTCAATCACTATTCCCTACTTTAGTCCACTAATACAGTTCTCTTGAAGGAGTGAATGAAAACGAGTGAGTGAATTTGGACAGGCGCTGTGTGTACATTGGGTTTACACTTGTTATTGCGGTGCAATGTGGGATAGAATGAGTGCACTCAATAACGTCCACTATGGTTTCGGACATAAATAGTGCACTAGTTAAGGGTATAGGGGGCGATTTCGGATTCAGCCTTTGTTTAGTTCCTGTCTCTATGAAGCTGCTCCTTCTGAAAAGCACAATGTGCTCTGATTGGTCGGCTGGACCAGTGTTTTTTGATTGGTCGACCACTCCGAACGTTTTTAGGAAATGTTACGTCCCTTACCACAAGTTTCAACACACTATTAACTCAACCAGGCCCCACCCCTTTATTTATTGTATGCCTTGGGTGGGAATTATTTAAATGAGATATATTGTAACGTGTTTGAAACGAGTTCAAAAACAGTGTGCACTGATAAACAGAATAACTCCCTTTGAAATGACTTTGTGCTTTGTAACTTTGCAGACCTTTTCATGCTCAAACAGCAACATTACACAAAAAAAAAATGGAAACATAAAAAAGCACAATAGGTCCTCTTTAAACAATGTTTATTGACTCTTTTTATTGAAGATTTGCTCTTTTTCCTATATTATTTAAATTCAACAAGAAATCTGACATTTTAAAAAAACAAGTAGGGCAGGACTTTTATCCATCAGAAATGTATTGGATCATAAAAAATGGGCATTACCTGAATGGAGCCACATGATTGGAGGGGAGATGGAATGCGACATAAGAAGACCAGGAATGTGTAAGGAGGTAAATATATAAAATATACTCACTTATGCACTAAACTCTGGTGAAAAGGAATGAGTTGTGTTTTAAGCAGTTTGATTCAGTCTTTAATCTATGAAGTATTTAACATCAGTAACAATGCTTTTGCAAGACACCTTGAAAGGGTCAAATTAAACCTGTTATTCAGTAAAAAGGGACAAAGTTTTGCAATAGATCCAAAGATTATTAAAATGAAGGTTATGTAGCAAACCTTGCAAATGAAAGAGAAACATCCTAGGATATGCTGAAGAATAGTACCTGTGCTACGTCACTGTAAGGCCCAATCCCATTTCTACCCCTTAGCCCTTCCCTTTCCCCTACCCTTTCGTTTTGTTCATTTACTTGAAGGGATAGGGGTGACTCGATTCTCTTTTGGCTGGAGTGGTAGGGGTAAGGGGAAGGGCCAGATAGCCCTTCAAATGAAGATTTTTCAGGACCACACTTCGAATGAAGGGGTATGAGGAGTTTGCCTCCATACACAGACTACCGTGCTGCTAGAATGTGTTTAGTGATGTTGCCACTCGCGATTGATCACTTGTGTGTCGCCTGGCTGCCAGTTTCTCCATAGCTTACTAAACGCACTATTTGAGTGATGTGAACACAAATTAATAATAGTTAAAATATATATATCTGGTCATCCTTCATAACGCAGTCGATTTTTACATCACGTATCGTATATAAACTCTCGCGTTATCAAGGCAACAACTGACTTGACGTATAACGTATGACCGTTATCGCAGCACCAGAGTAGAAAACGAAACCAGAACTGTGTCCCAAATGACACACTATATGCACTATGTACTTATGTACTCAACCGTGTAGTGTATGAACTATACATGGTTATTTTGTCTTTCAACATCAAAATCTGGTAGTGCCTCCCCCTCCACTACGTAATTAAAGCTGCGACAGTTGAGTGTTTGAAGTGTCCAACATTCCACACTTCGGTTAATTTAGTGCATCATGTGGGTTTTAAAGTGCAATTTTTCTTTTCTGGAATTTTCAGTGTGAACACACTACTTACACTATTTATACTTAAAAACGTTATAGAATAGAATAGAATTAAATAGTTATAGAATTAAATGTTAAAGGACACTAATAAAAGAAACGGGGTATGATGCCGTGTAATGGTATAGTGGTGGTGTCCCATTTCTTAGGGGAATATTTTCACCCCTACGCCTTGCCACTCTGTTTCAAGGGGCAAGGGGAACGGGTGTAGGGGTAGGGGAAGGCGAAGGGGTATGAAATAGAATTGGGATTGGACCTAATGTTTGTTCTCATGGGGTCTGCCTCTGGCCCTGTTCTGAGAGTCAGTGTATTCAGCATGGCTGGCAGGTGCAGTGTATGATCATCAATAAAGCCAATATGAGTCAACACTTGCATTAATAGGAAAATATATGTAAGCACAACTGTGCTTTGTGAAACTTTCTGCAATGTGCAGGTCCAAACGGTGCATGACATTTGTGTTGAGCGATGTCTTGAGCTCTGAACCATGTGAAAGGGCCAATATGATCTTTATCATGAAAATTAAGCTAATATTTTGTGCTGGTAATTTATGCAATACATTATGCATTATCTATGAGCCTGTTTGTAGTTATTGAATTCAAAATAAGTGTGATACTTTTGGGGGGAAGGGGTTCATAAAGTCTGAGGCACTTAAAAGGACATAGTAAAAGGAAAAAATATGTGATCTGTGCTGGCAAAATGTAGCCTGGATGCCAGCCGAACTTAGCCCCGCCCATAACATTTTTACTCGGGCAGTTCGGTCTGGACTTTCTCCGTAGAGAAGTAATTATGCCCGAACAGAAACTGTTCGGACCAATGAAATTGTCAGGGCGGGCTTTAGACGATGATGGACAGATGATCAACAGTAACGTAATCATCCACGTCACCAAAGAGCACTTGGGTTCAATTTGTTCTAATCCTAAACGGAGAACTTGTTGTATATGCATTCACCTTTACTATTTCTCTCAGAAATGATGATCGTGTTGGTAAGTACTCTGTGTATCCTTAAATTCTTTTTTTACAACACCGGCAAAGATCGTTTACACTCTTTTTCAATCTTTTTCTTCTAACGTAACTTATTCCAGCGTGCGTGCAGGTACAGGGATGCCAAGTTTTTACAACAAAACCGCCCAATTGCTAACGTTCCTCAAAACTAGCCCAAAACAAGCCCAATAGCTTTCCTGGGGTGTTCTCCGGGAAAAAAAGGCATTTGGGGGGTAAAATATGTGTTATTTTGGCAGGGCTGGCAGCTAAAAATCGCATTCCTGGGTCTGTATATCACATAATTAGGGTCGCTTCAACCCGCGGACATGGCAACACAGTGCAGTTGAGTTCTGTTGACATTTGACAACTAACGTTGTGCGTCGCTCCGTTGCTCTGATTGGTTGTAGGTCTATCCAATTGAGGTCTTTCCTGGTTCGGTTGAAACACGCCCCATAATCACAGCCCAACGGAGCAGTATCAGACTCATTTTCTGACTAGAATTGAGTATGACGACGTCAGGCTAGGCAAAATGAGTCACAATGAGCAAATTCAAAACAAAATTCTCTAATCTAAAAGTTATTGTTATTTTCCTTCTCTATTTAAAAAACCTTCAAAATGATGTATGATTTGTTTGAGTTGGACAAAAAAATACTGAGCTACATCTGTTTGAATTCTTTAGAGTCAGAAAAGTTAATTTTGAGAAAATTCCATTTAAAGTTTTCTGAAGGTTTCAAAACAAAATGTCTGGACGGACCTCTTGCTTCTCTGCGTGTCGTGTGCCATTGAGCTGCTGGGCTGCGCACGGGTTGTCACGGCAAACCAGCGCTCGCTCTGCGCTCTAGGTGTGCTGTCCCCTTGATGGAACTGCTGGTCCTTCTTATGGGGGAACCTAGCGTTTCATTCGGGGCTCCAGCTGAGGATCAGATGTCAATCGCTGCATCGGAGAGAGGGCTGTTGTGCTCTGGGAATGAGGATGATTCTGAGCCCACTCCAATGGTGTGTGCTTTGCTGAATCAGATTCAGAGTTAACAGCCATGCTTCCCGGGATCATTCCCGGATGTGCATGGAAAACTTGGCAGTATGGCACTACTTTGGATATGGAACGCCAAAGGGGCCGAAACTGCATACGTTTTTCCTACCCTCAATGGTGGGGTGGCTGTGCACAGACCACTTCCACCCTGCACTCTTAATGCACGAGGGTTGTTCTAAGTGGTGACCTGGAGATGAGCGGGGCTGCTCTTCCCCGAAGGAAATCTTTTGAGTCAAAATTCTGTTCTGCTGCTGGTGTCACAACCAGTGGTACACAAATTCTCAAAAAAGAAAAAAAGAGCAGTTCCTCCTATCTCTGGGTCCCAAGGGGGTTCGGAGAGCTGTGGACGGTCCAACGTCGGACCACACTCATCATCCTCCTTCGCCAGCGGACAGTAGTGGACGGTTCAAGGACGCGACCTAGCCTTCTCACGTACCCCCTGCCCACTCGTGGAATCACAGTGTGCACAGCACACTCACACCCGCTGCGGGCCACCTCCACGAGACAGCCGCCCCAGCCTGGTACCTGCATTCCTCGCAGGTACCAGGTGGAACAGGTGTCCAGGCACACAGATGCCTCAGCCATGGATTGGGGAGCCACATACAAAGGGCATGCAGTGTCAGGGGTTTGGACACGCCTGCACCTGCATTGGCACATCAACTGCCTCGAGTTGCTAGCAGTGCATCTTGCTCTGAGCCGCCTCAAAATGCTGTTACGGGGCAAAGATGTACTAGTCCGGACAACACTGCGACTGTTGTGTATATCAACCGACAAGGTGGTCTGCGCTCCCGTCGCATGTCGCAACTCACCCGCCATCTCCTCCTCTGGAGTCAGAAGTGTCTGAGGTCACTTCGGACCATTCATGTCCCTGGTGTGCGCAACCGTGTGGCCGACAAGCTTTCACGAGCTGTGCTCCCAGGTGAGTGGTGACTCCACCCCCAGGTGGTCCAGCTGATTTGGAGACAGTTCGGGGAGGCACAGGTCGACCTGTTTGCCTCACCAGAAACGTCCTACTGCCAGTGGTTTTGTTCGCTGACCGAGGGTACACTCAGCACAGATGCACTTGCGCTCAGCTGGCCCAAGGTCCTGCGCAAATATACGTTTCCCCCAGTGAGCCTACTTGCTCAAGGTCAGTGAGGACGAGTTGCAGGTCCTGTTGGTGGCGCCGTACTGGCCACACCGGACCTGGTTCCCAGAACTTATGCTTCTCGCGACAGCCCCTCCTTGGCCGATTTCTCTGAGGAAGGACCTTCTGACTCAGTGACGGGGCACCCTGTGGCACCCACGTCCAGACCTGAGGAAGCTTCATGTCTGGCCCCTGGATGGGACAAAGAGGTTCTAGGTGACTTACCCCAAGAGGTAGTTAACACCATCACTTCGGCATGAGCACCATCGACAAGACAGGCTTATCGCTTGAAGTGGAACCTGTTCATTAAGTGGTGTTCTTCTCGCCGAGAAGACCCCCGGAGATGTTCGATCGCGTCTGTGCTTTCCTTCTGGCAGCCAGTGTTGGAGCGTAGGCTGTCGCCCTCCACCCTCAAGGTCTATTTTGCTGCAATATCCACCTATCACAACCACGTAGAAGGTAAGATGGTTGGGAAGCACAACCTGGTCGTCAGGTTCTGTGAGACGGTGAGACGGTTAAATTCTCCTTGACCTCCCTCCATACCCTCTTGGGATCATGCTCTGGTGCTCGAGCACTTCAGAATGGCCAATTTGAGCCTTTGCAGTCAGCAGAGCTAAAGATTCTGTCTATGAAGACTTTGCTGTTGGCTGCACTGGCCTCCATCAAGAGGGTAAGGGACCTGCAGGCATTTTTGGTCGACGAATCGTGCCTAGAGTTCATGGCTATGTGCCCAAGGTTCCTACCACTCCCTTCAGGGACCAGGTGGTGAACCTGCCAGCGCTGCCCCCGGAGGAGGCAGACCCAGCCCTAGCTTTGCTCTGTCCAGTCCGCGCTCTGCGGATCTACGTGGATAGAACTCAAAGCATCAGGACCTCAGATCAGCTCTTTGTCTATGACGGTGGCCAGCAAAAGGGAAAGGCTGTCTTCAAGCAGAGGATAGCCCACTGGATAGTGGGTGCCATCACCTTGGCTTACTAAGCACAAGGTGTGCCCTGTCCGTTTAGGGTGTGAGCACACTCTACTAGAAGTGTGTACACTGGCATGTGGCACCTCGCTGTCAGACATCTGTAGAGCTGCGGGCTGGGCGACACCCAACATGTTCGCTAGATTCTATAGCCTACGTGTAGAGCCGGTTTCCTCCTGTGTTCTCACCTCAGACAGGTAGAAGCACTGACTGGCCTTGGCTCTTATCTGCTTGCTGCGCTATGGCACTTATATTCTCCAGAAGCATATTATATTCTCTGTGAGTCCTCCATCACCCTCTGTGCCAGACGTGGCGTCTGGCATCAGGCCTCTTGCCGCTGAATCCTTGAGAACCGGTGTTGGGCTGGGGTTATATGAGTGACCCTGCGGGGATCCCATATATTTTGACACGGTTACTCCTACGGGAAGCCCGTGTCTTTCCCTTGGAAGTGCCTCCCCATCAGTAGGACTGAGCCCCCTCTCTCTGTTGCGGACTACGGCTCAGCATTGTACTCCACATAACCTTCCACTAGGGCACGCTTTCCCAGTGTTATCCTATAAGTCACTGAGCAGGTCATGCGGAACAGCTGTGATGGATTTCCCGGTGTGAGCCCCGTCTCATCAGGTAAGAGAGCTCAGGTGGCTCACACAGGGCACTGGAGGGGGCAGAGGCCATGGCGCTGTGGTAGGGATTCCTATTCGTCGGTACTCCGACGTGGCGTCGAGAGTGACCGACTGAATGGGAACGTCTCGGTTACGTATGTAACCCTTGTTCCCTGAAGGAGGGAATGGAGACACCACATCCCATCACCATGTTCTCTGTACCCTGCTGGGGTGCCAGTCTACCTACTCGGCTCCAGTCTACCTACAAAAGGCTGATTTGATGCAAACACCTGGAGTAGATTGGCTCTTAGGAGTGAGATTCCTATTCATCGGTACTCTGACGTGGCGTCTCCGTTCCCTCCTTCAGGGAACGAGGGTTACATACGTCAATGAGATGTTCTATGAGACCGCCGAAAGCCAGACCGCCTCAAGGCCAAGATCTATCATTGTTTGCCCTGTGGCCGTTTACAGCACTGAGTGAAAACAGGCATCAGTGAAACACAAACAAGCCCTGCACGTCATGGAGATGCGGATGATCCGGTGGAGCTTAGGTATAACGCGATGGGATGAGGTAATGAACGAAGATGTCAGGAAACGGCCGGGCATTGCCCCAATCCACAGCGCAACTTCGGTGGTCTGGACACGTCATATGGAGCAACAAGGATCCAGGATTCACACATACCCGTTTACACCTGATGTTTTAATCGGTCCACTTTCAACCACTTATGTCCTGAATTATTTGAGGGGCAGGTCTATGGGCAGGTAAATGTATGGACTTTTTCAGATATTTCGATCTAATGAACGAAATAAGCTCACACAATTTACATATGAACGCACCCGGAGACGACGGAAAAACATACAGAGAGCAGCAGCTGTCATTTCTGCAAGACCACGCCTAATGCTGTGAGTGTGCATTAGAAATCAAGAATGGTGAGAGAATATTGTGCTTGGTACGTTTTTCATCTTCAAATAAAACTTGGCTCTCCAGCCAAAGTTTAAATCCCATCTGGCTAGCACGCTTCCCATAATGTTTACGCATTAGGTCAGTAGGCGGATTTTAATAATAGGTGTAAACCAGGTCTAAGTCCCCAAGGATGTCAACCAAAGATGCGGTGGCTCAACTGACTGACGGAAGACATGAAGATAGTCAACACTGCCCCATAGGACACCCTCAACCGTGCCAAATGGAGAAAGCAAAAAATAAATAAAAGAGCAGACCAGAGGGATTAACGCTAGGACAAAGAAATGTCTTGTGTCTTGTGTTCACTGAGACATTTTGCATTCGCCTGCAGAACTTTATTAGGAAATAATATAAGGTGGGAGGAAAAACTATATTTCAGTGCTATTGTGAGGAGACAAACTTTTTGGGGAGAACGCAATAGTTTTGTGAGAAAATGCAAATGTTTTGCGAGTGAACGAGTGAGTGAATTTTGTGAGTGAATTTTGCATTCGCTAGCAAAACTTTATTAGGAAATAATATCAGGTGGAAGGAAAAACTATATTTCAGTGCTTTTGTGAGGAGACATTTTTTGGGAGAATGCAATAGTTTTGTGAGAGAATGCAAATGTTTTGCGAGTGAACGCAAAGTTTCTTGGGAGAACGCAATACTTTTGTGAGAGAACACAAAAGCATTTTTCATCCTATCAATATGCCCCCTTAAGGGTAATACAATTGTTGTGATATTGTAATGTTAAATCTCATAAAGTAATTAAATTAGTATTAAATAGCTTGTAACCAGGGCTTGATATTAACTTTTTTTTGATTGATTGATGATTGACGACATCAGCTAAATGTGAGTTTTGTTTTATGGGAAGAAAAACAAAGGAGAAATAAAGCTATAGAAGCACACAAAATCCGATTGGTGAAGCTTGCTTGCTCTCATTGGCTATCGCGGGTATCACGTCAGAGGCAGCCTGATTAACATGTTTGATATTTCCGATTTGGGATCGCGCTGGCTCCAATCGATCGGGAGCAGTAAAATTATCGTAATTGACACCACATAATTGAGGATTTTTTGGACAAAAAGTTGTTTGCGACAAGCATCGAATCGGGCCACGTCCCCAATTGTTTGGGGGTGCAAATCGGGCTCAAAATTGGACATAAAAGCTTCAAATGTGTGACCAACTATATTCATCCGGAGCAAATGAAACGAGTGAGTGAGGGGAGGCGGGTTTATGTGTCAACTCGCTGATGGACAAATGAGAAAGCAAGAAAGCGTAGTCTTGTATTGTATATCTGCGGAAAATGAGTATTGGAAGCTTAACAGTTATTTCAGAAATGTATCATCTATATTTTGACAACACTACATTGCACATTATTATTTCAGATGCCTTTTTAAAAGAATAGTACAATTGAAAACTGTATATATTATATATAAAAATCGGCCCAATAAAGAAACACACACAAAAACGTGTCTTGTCCATGGCTCTTTGTGAATGGCTCCCTTCTGGCAAGGAGAGTAAATAATTTGTTGCTCCTCCTTTTGATGTTGTATCTGCAGTCAGGTCAGTTTTTTAACATGATGAGATGATAGGAGCACTGGGAAAGACACAGCGGGTTGAAAAATGAAACATAGGGCGATTAAAGTTGGTCTTTATACTCCCATACTGCAGTAGCTGCTAGTCTTCCCACACCTTTCACTCATGATGTATCTGGAGGCTTTTAGATCATCTAACAAAGCTCCTCATGAAGACATCTCTTTACACTAGTACTCCTCTCGTCTGAGCCCCTCTAATGCCTCTTGTGTCCACAATGACCCTGCAGGAATGCTAACCCTCCCCTAGCGCTGACGTTTATTAGCCTGAGATCTCACGTGTCAACGGGAGGACAACTATATAACACGCACCGGTCCCATGGACATTTTAGGAGCTAGATCCTGCTGGATCTGGCTGGGATCATAGGAAAATCACTTAAATGTTTATAGGCCCAGACCACATGGGAGAGAGAGGTGGAAGTCACTTTCACAAGCGGCAATATGGATGATATATCCATTTAGCGCCACAGTAGCGGCTAGTCTGTTACGCCGCTTTAAAATACTTAATGAAACATCTCACAGTTTAATTACATGGTGGTGCTGACTACAGAACAAACACATTTGACGAGTCTATTTAATATCATTCATGATGGGGGGCAAATCTAGTGTCTGGTTTCCATCAATCTGCTGTTGGAATCTCAACTACCAAATCACTGATGTAACATTTTTTACACCGCAATAAAAGGCTAATGCTTGAACGAAAGCAAAATGTGGAGAGGATACACAGGTGCATTGTGGGATACAAACACTGCAAAACTTTTCAGATAACATTGTTCTGCAGGCTTCTGAAGTTTAGCAATTTTGTATTAGAACAGGAAGGTTCATCCGGTCTATTGGCAAATTGTAAATGAGACTACTCATCCGTTTAATAACTTACAGAATAATATAGAAATATCTCCCTAAATCCTTCTTTTGGGAGGGAGGGATAATGTTTCACAGACGTTCTTCTGTTCTGGGTTGCAGTTGGAAAGTTACTTTGACACTGTAGTTTATATTATTGACACTTTATATTATATAATAACAATATCTATATTATTATAGTTAATATAGTACCAAGATACAATATTAAAAGTAGTTAATCTGAAGTCAAACTGCTCTTTCAGAACAAAAAGTAAATCTGATTTAAGAGAACACAATAAACCAGACTTTCTAATGCTACAACATAAAATTTAGGTTTGGGATTCTGCCATTTTTTTAGATGCATCACTTTTGAAAAGTTTGGGGTCGGTATGATTTTTACATTTATCTGAAAAACATCTCTTATGCTCTCCAAGGCTGCATATTTTTGTGGAAAACCATGATAGATTTTTTATTTTTTTTCAGGATTCTTTCATGAATAGAAAGTTCAAAAGAACAGCATTTATTTGAAACAGAAATATATTGTAACATTATAAATGTCTTTACTGTCACTTTTTGTTTATAAATTTAATACATCCTTGCTGAATAAAAGTATTTAATTTTTTTTTTTTGTTTAATGTTCTGACTCCAAACTTTTGAATCATAGTGTAACTTTTTAAAGACTGTGTTTATGTGGGGTTTTTAATATGCTTTGAGACAAACCATGTGCAAAATCATCAGTCAACGACATTGCTGAGTATTTTCTCCTTGAAACTGCAGTAAATCAAAGACGTGATTTCCTACCCATTTCCTACCATAACAAGCTTGTAACTAATCCCGTCAACGTGCGGGGCAGTGCTTTTCCACAGTGAGCAGAACACAGGAAAAACTGGGTACATATAGCAACAAAGCGGGTGAATTATGTATGTGATGTATATTAAAATGACTCTGAAATGGCGAATTGGAAAAGGGGTTGTACAACATTAGCAAGACATTATTAGCTGTTTGATATGTAGTCAAGCCAAAGGCTAATCATATCAATTACCTTTATGTGTCCGATGTTGTGGAGAGCGATGCATAAAACGCATTACCATTCTGATACATCGACTTGTAGACAAACCTTTATAATTCTCTCTTCCTCTTCCTCTTCCTCTTCCTCTTCCTCTTTCTCTTCTTCTTTCTGGTTCAAACATTTGTGCCTGAATTATACCAATATTTCCACTTGCCATTGTGTAGAGTTTTACGACAGCTGAGCGAGTAGATCAGGTAGTCCGAGCTGTGGCTGGTTGCATAAACTGCTTAGACCAGTCTTACAATTATTAATGAACTAATGATCATATATATATATATATATATATATATATATATATATATATATATATATATATATATATATATATATATATATATATATATATATATATATATTTATTTTAATTTTTTTAAATCATCCATCCATCCATCATCTTCCGCTTATCCGGGGCCGGGTCACGGGGGTAACAGTCTAAGCAGAGACGCCCAGACTTCCCTCTCCCAAGCCACTTCCTCCAGCTCCTCCGGGGGAACCCCGAGGCGTTCCCAGGCCAGCCGGGAGACATAATCGCCTTCGCCTTACTGCTCAGCTCCTTCTTCACCACGACAGATCGGTACATTGACCACATTACTGCAGAAGCTGCACCGATCCGTCTGTCAATCTCCCATTCCATCCTTCCCTCACTCATGAATAAGACCCCAAGATACTTGAACTCCTCCACTTGAGGCAAGAACTCTCCACCAACCTGAAGTGGGCAAGCCACCCTTTTCTGACTGAGAACCATGGCCTCGGACTTGGAGGTGCTGATCCCCATCCCAGCCGCTTCACACTCGGCTGCAAACCGTCCCAGTGCACGCTGAAGGTCCTGGTCTGAAGTTGCCAACATGACAACATCATCTGCAAAAAGCAGCGATGAAATCGCGTGGTCCCCAAATTGGACACTCTCTGGCCCTTGGCTGCGCCTAGAAATTCTGTCCATAAAAATTATGAACAGAACCAGTGACAAAGGGCAGCCCTGCCGGAGTCCAACATGAACCGGGAACAAGTCTGACTTACTGCCAACAATGCGGACCAAGCTCCTGCTCCAGTCGTACAGGGACCGAACAGCCCTAAGCAGGGGGCCCCGGACCCCATACTCCCAGAGCACCCTCCACAGGATGCAGAATGCCTTCTCCAAATCCACAAAACACATGTGGATTGGTTGGGCAAACTCCCATGAACCTTCCAACACCCTGGAAAGGGTATAGTGCTGGTCCAGTGTTCCACGACCAGGACGAAAACCACACTGTTCCTCCTGAATCCGAGGTTCCACTATCGGCCGAATTCTCCTCTCCAGTACCCTGGCATATACTTTCCCGGAGAGGCTAAGAAGTGTGATCCCACTGTAGTTGGAACACACTCTCCGTCCCCCTTCTTGAAAAGAGGGACCACCACCCCAGTCTGCCAGTCCAGAGGTCCTATCCCCAACCACCATGCGATGCTGCAGAGGCGAATCAGCTAAGACAGCTCCACAACATCCTGATAAAATTTGGAATCACACTCCAACATCATAATGGCAAAATCATAACCCAATATATTTCATCATGACGATAACGTTCCCATGCCCAATGTGTCTGTGTATGACGCCAAAGATTTCTCATTAAAATCAATGGAGTACCCTTTGCGTCGAAAAATTACGCCTAGGGGTACCTTTAGCAGAAGGCACTTGACCATGCTTCAGATTTTGACGCCTTGGGAGTGAGAACGGGTTGTTATGCAACTGGCTGAGGCTGAGGCTGAGACTAATTTGCATATGCATGGATAAATTAAGCATGGGTGTGGAGTTAGTTACATTCAAGCTGTTTTAACCCTTGTGTGGTGCTCATATTTTTGTTATTCAGCCAGTGTGTGTCTGGTGGACCTGCTGCATTTTTGGGTTTTTAATTCAACACAATACAATGTTTTATGTTAAAATACTCAACAGATGTTTACTTCATCCCAATTACAAGCAATATAAACAGCATATATGGTTAATATTTTCTCTTTACCTTTGTTAGATCACATTTAAGAATTGCAACCTCGTGTGGGAACGGCAGGGGTAGAAACAAAACTCACTCTTGCACTCTCTCACACTTACACACAATCTCTCTAACACACGCACACACACACACACTCATGCACGCACGCACACACACACACAAAACACACACACACAAAACACACTCACTCACTTGGATATGTGGTGTATGGTTACTCTCCATAGGCATAATGTGTTTTCTAATGTAAAAACTGTATAATCTATCCCCTACACTAACCCTATCCCTAAACCTACCAATCACAGAAAACGTTTGGCATTTTTTGAATTTCAAAAAACACCATTTAGTATGTTTTAGTATGAGGACACAGATGTGGTCATAAACCATGTTTACGTTGTAATACCCTTGTCATTATACACATTTGTGTCCAGTGGACCCGAACATCCTGTGTGTAATATAAATGTGTAGGGGGGGTGTACAGTGTGTGGTCATTGAAAATGGGTTCTGATATATATTCCGCACAGAAAATGAGCCAAGGCCAATGAGTCTCAGTTTGAAAAAATAATTAATCGTATAATTTTTCTTTTGATAAAATTAAAACGGTTCCAACAGACCCGAACACCATACAAGGGTTGAAGGGATAGTTCACCCAAAAATTTAAAATGATGTCATAATTTACTCGCTCTCACACTATGGAAGTCAGTGGCAAATCTTTTGTGTTCAGTATGGTTGGGTATCTTTTGAAATTTTTCCTACGATTGCTATTCCGATTCTGCTTATCGAGTCTAATTCTCATCGATTACCAATTTTGATGAATCATTCACAATTATTCTATGTCTTATTGCAAAACATTTCATTGTTGCTGAATACCATGAACAAAAATCAACAGGCTAAGAACATTTACACAAGGAAATTTTGCCTATTGTTTAAAACTACCATAGCAATAACAACTAGCCTAACTAATATACATTTCAAGCATTATTAAAGACAAGTAAACACTCAAGTCAAATAACAAGTAAACAGTTATTTAAAAAGAACAAATAAAAAATTGCAACCACACAATTAAATACAACTGAACAAAGATACGGTTAAAATAAACAGTGTTTTAAAATGTTCTGGTGTTCAGGTAGAGAAACTGTAGTCAAATGTAAAATAACACTGCACTTTATAAATAAAATCTAGTAATCATTACAAATATAGATACAAAAGTTATTCAGTCAAGAACAGCGAGTGAATGTTCTCTTTGTCTTGTGTTGTTTGGTTAACATTATTATAGAGACGGCAGCAGGAATATTAGGCTGCTGTCACTTTAAGAGCTGCACGAACCCAATACTGTTACATATGAGTTTTCTTTCTCAACTGTTTACATTCACTTAAGACATAGACAAGATATTTTGACATATATTTGTGTGTATTTGTCCGTTCAAGTGCAAAAAGACATGGAAGAGAACTCAGTTCAGTACCGCACACTATACAGTATGAGAAGAGGCTTTCTGACATTTTGGATGTGTGCAGACAACAGTCTTTTTACGTTGAATGATTGAAAATCACATTAAAATCACCTTTTCTGTGAGCGTGCTTTGGATGTGTGTGCAGTACGTAAAACAGTGTGTGCAGGTCTTCTTGTGCTTGAATGATTTAAAGTCATATTAATATGTGTACACAGTAATTTATGAGAGGAATAAAAAAAAATAGTGTCTTTTCGAATCCATGGTTCTTGGAAATTTGAAACCGGTTCTAAAATGGAACCTGTTCTCAATACCCAACCCTAGTGTTCAGCAGAAGAAAATAACTCGTACAGGTTTGGAATAACTTGAAGGTGGGTAAATGATGAAATGATTCATCCCTTTAAGGCATGAAGAAATTATTTTTAGAGTGGGAAAAAACTGTAAAATATATAATTTTGATTATCAACAATGAGTTTTAAGCATACAATTATTGACTGCAAGGATACTTAAAAATGCTGTAGGGTTTAACTCTAAAACCAGCTTTTTCGTTGTTGTTTTTGTATTATTTGTGGGGTTTTTGTGTTGTTCTTTTTTTAAACTATCAAACATCCATTATATTCCAATCGCATCCCAACTAAGGGATAAAATTGTAGACCTGTACAAGGCTGGGATGGGCTACAGGACAATAGGCAAGCATATTGGTGAGAAGCAACAACTGTTGGTGCAATTATTAGAAAATGTAAGAAGTTCAAGATGACGGTCAATCTCCCTCGGTCTGGGGCACCATGCAAGATCTCACCTCGTGGGGCATCAATGATCATTAGGAAGGTGAGGGATCAGCCCGGAACTACACGGCAGGACCTGGTCAACGACCTGAAGAGAGCTGGGACCACAGTATCAAAGAAAACCAATAGTAACACACGGCGCCGTCATGGATTAAAATCCTGCAGCGCACGCAAGGTCCCCTTGCTCAAGCCAGCGCATGTCCAGGCCCGTCTGAAGTTTGCCAATGGCCATCTGGATGATCCAGAGGAGGAATGGGAGAAGGTCATGTAGTCTGATGAGACAAAAATAGAGCTTTTTGGTCTAAACTCCACTCGCCGTGTTTGGAGGAAGAAGAAGGATGAGTACAACCCCAAGAACACCATCCCAACCGTGAAGCATGGAGGTGGAAACTTCACTCTTTGGGGATGCTTTTCTGCAAAGGGGACAGAACGACTGCACCGTATTGACTAGAGGATGGATGGGGCCATGTATCGTGAGATCTTGGCCAACAACCTCCTTCCCTCAGTAAGAGCATTGAAGATGGGTCATGGCTGGGTCTTCCAGCATGACAATGACCCAAAACACACAGCCAGGGCAACTAAGGAGTGGCTCCGTAAGAAGCATTTCAAGGTCATGGAGTGGCCTAGCCAGTCTCCAGACCTGAACCCAATAGATAATCTTTGGAGGGAGCTGAAAGTCCGTATTGCCCAGCGACAGCCCCGAAACCTGAAGGATCTGGAGAAGGTCTGTATGGAGTTGGCCAAAATCCCTGCTGCAGTGTGTGCAAACCTGGTCAAGAACTACAGGAAACGTATGATCTCTGTAATTGCAAACAAAGGTTTCTGTACCAAATATTAAGTTCTGCTTTTCTGATGTATCAAATACTTGTCATGCAATAAAATGATAATTAATTACTTAAAAATCATACAATGTGATTTTCTGGATTTTTGTTTTTTTGTTAGAGACTTCTACATGCTTTGTAAGTGGGCAAACCTGCAAAATCGGCAGTGTATCACATACTTATTCTCCCCACTGTATATATATGACCACTATAACTGTACTGCGCATTAATCTGATTATAATGCTTTTCTCCATCATTTGATGAATTATTGTTGTGATGATCCATAGAAAATCTCTTTTAAATGATATTCTGTTTACCGGAATATTCTACAAGCAGTAATAGCGCAACGTTAATTATGCCAGCCACACCGATAGTAGTTTTGTGACAAAGAGACAATCGAGAATCTAAAATTTGGTAATTAAATACTCACACAACTATGTCACTTTATTTTCCACATGGTAAAAGTGCTGGTAGTTACCGAATAAGATGTGGGTTTTTGCGCTGAAACTTCACACACAAAAGTGGCTTATTGAATTTGACCCTCAGTCTCCTTAAAAAGAAAACCAACAATGACCTTATAAATGGCCTTTCCACAGTGAAAACCACTCAAGTTCCCATTACTTTGTTGTTGTGTTCAATAACCCTCCCTATCAGAGTCTCTCTCTCCCTGAAGATCTCCTTCAGCATTTATCACAAATGTCAGAGAGTTTAACTTGGTACCTAGACCCGGATCCAGCCTGTGCAGTCTTAAATGGTCCACCTAATAGTTTCCTACAGTTGAGTGATTATATGACCTCTTGCTTCCTTCTCTAGCCATTAATCTAGTGAATGACACAGTAGAGTAGGGATGAGCTGTGAGCCTCAGCCCACCCGCCTTCAGAGCCGTTGCCAGTATGATTACAAGCAGAGATGGATCTCGATGGCTTGAACGCAGGCAGAGTTTTGGACGGTCCATGGGGATATGTCCCTACCAAAGTTAAGAGATATTGAATAAATCCTACCAATATTTCTAGTGATTGCAGTTATGGCTGAAGATCTGTTAAGAAATGGGTTAAGAAATTATCATGGGATAATTATATACAAATTAAAGGGTTAGTTCATCCAAAAATGGAATTTCTTTCATTAATTACTCAGGGTGAGTTGTTCCAAACCCGTAAGACCTGCGTTCATCCTCGGAACACAAATTAATTATGAAATGATGAAATCCAAGAACTCTCTGACCCCTCCATATACAGCCATTTAATTACCACTTTCAAGGCCCAGAAAAAAAACTTTAAAATAGTCCATGTGACTCAACCTTAAAGGGGTACTGCAGCGCTGGGAAGATGAATGTGTATTTAAACTGGGTCAGTTATTTAGTAGAAATGTGAAATTATTTTTGAATTTGGTGCCTTCTAGACTGAGAAAAGACAGAAAATATATTTTTGTCTCATGTGGATGAAAGACAACAACTCCCAGAATGCACTTGCTTCGCTGCCCGAGGCCACTCCCAAAGCCACGGCCACTGGTTGTCACTTGCCCACTATGACACTGCCCCCTGACTTGTTATTTTGTTTTCAGATTTGTCATTGTGTTTTCTGATTTGTTATTTTGTTTCCCTAATTGTTATTGTGTTTTCTAACTTGTTAATTTACTTTTAGACTTCCCATTGCGTTTATAATTTGTTGTTTTGTTTTTGAATTTGTTACTTTGTTTTCGTAATTACGATTTTGTTTCGCACTTCTCGGCCACCGTACTTCTGCGCAGTCTACGTTAGCCAGCTCCTGCATCAGCATCACATGCATGCATCATGGTGCTCACGTGAACAGCATCAGCCAATGGTAAGCCGGCGCTCTGGCGTAGCTCTGACGTAACTCGAAAGCACTGGACTGTATTTACAATGTCAACAGCGTAGGAGACTGACGCAGTGAAGAGATTGTTGAATAAAGTCGTTATTTTTATTGTTTTTATCGCACAAAAAGTATTCCCCTCGCTTCAAAAAATTAAGGTTGAACCACTGTAGTCACATGGACTATTTTATCGATGTCTTTCCTACCTTTCTGGGCCTTGAAAGTGTTAATTAAATTGCTGTCTATGGAGGGGTCAGAGAGCTCTCGGATTTCATCAAAAATATCTTCATTTGTGTTCCGAAGAAGAACGAAGGTCTAATGGGTTTGGAACAACATGAGGGTGAGTAATTAATAACAGAATTTTCATTTTTTAGGTGAACTAACCCTTTAATAAATGCTTTCTATCAACACAAAAGTCTTCTATGTCAAAGAAGACTTTTTATTAATTATAGTAATTAGACACACACATTGTCAGTCATTCTTATTTATTAACACTTTAATGATGATTGCTGCTGCTGTTTATCACAACATATATAATATATTATAGATTTAACTATACAGCAAGGTTATTACCATTTGCTAAAAAAAAAGCATTACTTAAATACTTAAATGCATTGTTTGTTGCCAAAAATAAATAAAAAATTGGATTAAAAAAATATTGGATGAAGCAAATGAAAAAGATAAATAGGAGGCGACAGGCCTAAAAGGACATTATATGCATGGGCGAATAATAATGCATAGAGATGGATGATTCCAATATAGTTCTCATAAAATGCCAAATTAAAAACGAAGTGTGGTAGGTGCCTCTTAAGGTTGCTCTGACTGGGCACCAGATGAATTGCTCAAGGGTGAAACTGGAGCATAATAACCGGCATAATAATAATGTTCCTGGATCAACATCAATTTATTTTTTTATTTTTTTTGATAGATACTGAACTTTAAACAATATAGGCCTAACCAATACAGTCAATGTGAAACACTATTTCCAACCATTTTTACGTTCATAAAAAATGAAAAAATCAATAAAAAATTGGGCCAGGACTTGAGTTTATCAGTCAGGAATTGGCTGAATCATGAATAGAGTGGTACTTGAAGTATAAATAAAAATAAAATACAAAATACAATGACAATGTCAGGATTCATCAGGCTCAAATTAAGAAAGAATGGTTGGATAATCATGAAAAATAATTTTCCCACATGAATATGCACCTCTGAGTCCAGACCTTAGGTTAATTAAAAATATATTTGGGATGTGCTGGAGTAGACTTTACAGAGTGCTTGACTGTTGGCATTGTCAATACAAGATCTTGACCATAAATTGATGCACCTCTTGATGGAAATAAATGTTGTGATGTTATTTCCATCAAGAGGTGCATATGGACATGATGTGTCTTGATGTGGTTGTTTATGAAATGAATTTCATCAATTAGGGTTAGAAGAACAGTGGCCAAACATATAACATGCTAGAAACATAATTATCACTGCATTAATGATCCAATCCTAGCCTAGAAAAAATCTAAAATAACATCAGTAAATTATGGAGGTCCTCAAGGATCTGTGTTAGGCCCTCGGTTATTCTCAATATATATGCTGCCACTTGGTAATATTATAAGAAAATCGTTTCCACTGTTATGCCGATGATACTCAGTTATATATTTCAGCACGACCAGATTAAACCTCTAAATTATCCAAGTTGACAGAGTGTGTTAAAGATATAAAATATTAGATGACCTGTAATTTTCTCCTATTAAATTCAGATAAGACTTATAGGACCAAAAACCTGCACACAGAATCTCTTAGAATATAATTTGCATTTAGAAGGATGTAATGTTACTTCATCCGCTACAGGTAAAGACCTGGGTGTTATATTAGACGGCAACTTGTCTTTTGAAAATCATATTTCATATGTCACAAAAACAGCCATCTTCCACCTCAGAAACATCGCTAAGCTATGGAACATGCTATCTGTCTCTGATGCAGAAAAGTTAGTTCATGCATTCATGACCTCTAGACTAGATTACAGTAATGTATTACTAGCTGGCTGTCCTGCATCCTCAATAAACAAGCTAGTTAGTCCAAAATGCAGCTGCTAAAGTTCGTACTAGGTCAAGAAAATATAATCACATAACACCAATTTTAACATCCCTACACTGGTAGCCTATTAAGTTCCGTATCAATTATAAAGTATTGTTACTGACCTATAAGGCCCTAAACGGCTTAGCTCCTGTGTATTTAACTGATCTTCTATCGCCTTATAACCCATCACAATCTTTAAGATCACAAAACTCTGGGCTTCTGGTAGTACCTAGGATATCTAAGTCCACTAAAGGAGGAAGAACGTTTTCATTTCTGGCACCTAAACTATGGAATAGCCTTCCTAATAATGTTTAGGGCTCAGACTCACTCCCCCAGATCAAAGACGCATATCTTTAGCCAAGCATTCACATAATGCATCTCATAACCTTGTACTCCAGTTATATCAGTGCACATGATAGTCTTTGCTTACTGCTTTGAACAGCAGCTACGCTAATTATTTTCCTGTTCTGTTTTATCTCGGGACGCCCATCCCGAGGTAACTAGAGAGTCTGTCAGCTCCAGTCTGGATCCAGCCTCTCATAAAGACTGCAGATGACCAACAAATGTGAAGAGACGACTCCAACTCCTCCGAGGACTTCAGATGACGCAGCTCTCCATCGACACGCACCCATGCTCATTACTATCTACCCTAAGCATTAACAACATTCTTATTTCACTTATTTCTGTGCCTTAATTTAATTATTATATTGATTAATAATACATTGTTAGCTAATCTGTGTGCTTTGTATATGTGCATTTCTGAAATACATAACGGGGACAAATCACTTTAAATTGTAATGTAGACGCATGCATTTTCTGTGAAGATGCTTTGAAACGATATGTATTGTGAAAAGCGCTATACAAATAAATGTGAATTGAATCGAATTGAATATTTAAATCCAAACACCGACTTTTTTTGGGATGAGCAGTGTATTTAATGATGACAAAATTAGATATGTTTAAGTAAAGTGAACATAATTTAAATGTGTCATATCTATGAAGGGCCTGAATCATTTTTTGAGTGCTCACGAGTTTGGCTGTTTTTTGAAATAATCGCTGGGATTGCAACTGGGATTGCACTGGGATTGCAACTAGGTTAGTTTGAGGAAAGGGACTAGGGATTTGGGGTGGAAACGACTGACAACACACCTTTTCTTCCTCTTTATGTTTACTATGTTAGTTTCACAGTCGCAGGTGTCAGCAGACAGGTGGCTGGAAGGGACTGAAATATGTTTGACTGTTTCTCATTCCCATTGAGCTGGAGGATGTATTGAGGTGTTGTTCTAGAAACATGTCCTACTTGGCGAAATCACGAAGCAGATTGTGGATTGATTTTCATAGTCTGGCTTCTTGTTCCAACAATTAGTCTTTCACAGTTGAACACGCAGCGAGCCAAACTCTCTAATGCCTGCTACAGACTGGGCAATTTCTGCAATCCTATAAGATCATTACAAATCACACTGTACGACATGGATCTAATAAACTAATGACATGTTTGTTGACTGGATGATGATGACACCTATTGAATCGTAGGCTACGACGCAAGTTACTATAGAATAATAAAATGTCATCAGTATGCGCTAGATGTAAACAAATAGAGCAAGATGAATTGCACTTTGGCAATTGTGGCTTTTTTGTGAGCTGGAAAAAAAAGTAGAGGAAGCAAAAGAGGAGAATATGGATAGGGAAAAGAGGCCATCTTGGCATGCCAATCTTTCAAATGGAGCTTGAAGTAAGTAGTTTTATGTTTTAGCGCCATGCCGCATTTATCAATAGGCCATTTTATGTTATATTTTGATTGGCTAGTCAGTAGACATAGAGCAAACACACTGTGAGATGATCATGCAAAAATGTTGACACTTTCAGAAAACCTTTCTTTGGTCGCAAGACCGTGACAACGGACGTTTTTGAAACTTTCTCACTGTATGACATAGACCACTATTTAGGAGCCACAACCACAGAAATCGCCATGATTGGGCATCTTTCATCTGGGACAGCACAAAATGGTACAGTGTGTACCGGGCATAATGATCAGACTCTAGTTATATATTTACAACATTAGGAATCAGAGATATATGACTCATTTTGGCCAGTTTAACACAATCTCTATATCACGTGTTTGACCTTGTAATATTTCCCAACTCATTTACTCTGCTAATGTGTCATATTGACTATCAATCATTTAACGTCTCTGCTCTCAGCAGAGTGAATCTAACTGCTTTAACCTTGAAAGTGACCCTATCAAAAGATCAGTTAATCTACTGCCATATTCTCCCTAATAACGGCCTTTTCTTCCTGGTGCAGCACCCTAAATCACCAATAGTTGAGGTGACATTGATGCTGGATATATATTGGATTGATCCATTTAAGAGCTATAAAAGAGATTTTGGGCAATGGCCAGTGCGGGTTTTGCGAAGTCAATTTGAACAATTTACGGAGGCCATGACTTTCCCACTTGGCGAATCAAAGCAGCGGTGACATCATACTGTGATAATTTATGGGTGCTTATGAACACTGAGCCATAGGGTGATGACAGATGAGCAGTTTCACATATCAAGTGCATTCTGGGAAGTTCTCTTTTATAGTGTTTTAATAACACATAACTGTTGTTACTGTACTTGTTGGCAACAGAAGTGAAACTGGATATTATATGTCTGGGATCTGCAGGTATGTTTTGTGTTGATGCTCTGATAAGCCAGTGCTGTCATTTTTTGTTGGTAGTAAGTGCTTTGTTCTATATTTGTGTTCATTTGTGTCACAACAATAATATAATTTTTGATGAACGACAGTGGACAAGTGATGTTTCACTCTTAGTTTTCGCAGGCAGAAAACTAAAGAATAGGAAGTATCATCAGCGAAACTTCAAATGGCTCAGCGATTTACTGCAGAGCAAGTACTGAACTCAATCAAATATATTAGTGTCACTGTCACTTGATGTTGGATCTTGTGAAGACGCTGTTTAAAGGGTTAGTTCACCCAAAAATGAAAATTATGTAATTAATTACTTACCCTCATGTCGTTCAACACCCGTAAGACCTCCGTTCATCTTCGGAACACAAATGAAGATATTTTAGTTGAAATCCGATCGCTCAGAAAGGCCTCCATTGGCAAAATGCACGGTACACTCTCAAGACCCATAAAAGGTACTAAAGACATCGTTACAAAGTCCATCTCACTACAGTGGTTCTACAATAACTTTATAAAGCGACGAGAACAGGGTTCTAAATTAACACCCGCCAACCCGCCAAATGCGGGTTAAAATTCATTTTTGGCGGGTGTTAATAAAAACTTACTAGCCAGTTTGGCCGGTGATGCATGAGGCATTACATGCATGATACATAAGGCTCTGTTCCGCTCTGTTCTCAGTCATTTATCTCCTACATTTCCCATGAACACTATGCCGTAGCTTGTGTTTGATTTTCAATAAAAAAAAAAACAATAAAAAAACACTGGCGTAATGCTACGTGATGACGTTTCATACGCCCATTGGCTGCGCGCAGTTTGCAGTTAAACCAGCGCGAGAAACCATGGAAACGAATAGACAGAAAACACAAGAAATAAGACGAACGGAGTTGGCTAGTAACGTTAGGTTAATATTAAACGAAATGCGGCGGTGGTTGGGACAGACTTCTGGGGGCGAGAAGAGGAACGAGGCAGGGGATGAGGAGGGTATCGACAGAGAAACTAAGAAAAGAAAATTTAATGCCAAATGGCTGACGGGTCGTGAATGGCTAGTGTTTGATCACAACAATGTCGTCATGTATTGTCAGGATTGCCGCATGTACGCAAAAGAAAAAAACAAAACAAACAATTTCGTAGTAGGATCTAATAATTTTAAAGTAGAGGCAGTAAAGGACCATGAGAGTTCCCGAAGTCATCAGGAGAGCCTAAGGGTTAAAACTGCCAAGACAGGTCGTATTGAAGAGAGCCTTGCTGGGAGAAGCCTCGCTTTATTGAAGACGTCTGAGTTGGAGAAGATGCAGCTACTTTTTCGAAATGCTCACGCCATCGGAAAGAAGGGCAGGCCTTTCACCGACTTCGCATGGATGTGTGAGTAAGTGAATTAACGTTACTATTTACATGTTTCAGAAACAGTGCATTTAATACGATTCAAAGTGCTTCCATAGACACAGATGAAACTTTACGTTTGGGGGTTTCAAAAATAAAAAAACAATATCACTGAAATGTACTATGTTGTAGGCGCTAACAGTGGTGTTACACGAAAATTAATTTCAGGGTGGACAGGAAGAAAGGCTTGAAGATAGGAGAGACATACACAAATGACTACCAGGCAAAAGAGTTCATACACTACATAGCAGAGGATGAGAGAAGAAAGATGAGGGAAAGATTATCAGATGGCAAGTTCATCTCGTCATGTCAGATGGATCCCTGGACAGTGCAGTGATGGAAGAAGAAATGGTCTACGTCAGGAGTGCCAGTAAGGGGAAGGTCAAAGTTGATTTTGTCGGGGTAAAAGCTGTCTCAAAGCCAGATGCTACAAATATAGCTGAAGCAGTGTGCAGTATAATGGAAAATGGAGTCAGCACAGATTGGAAGGACATGCTAGTTGCAATCACCACAGATGGAGCATCTGTAATGACAGGGGTAAAAAATGGTGTAGTTACAAAACTGCGTGCAGACAGATCTAATGTGCTGGGGATCCACTGCATGGCCCATAAGCTAGAGCTTGCCTTTTCAGACGGAATACGGAAAAATGTGATGGCCAGGAAAGTTGAGGACCTGTTGAGTGGACTCTACACCTTATATCATAAGAGTGGAGTGAACAGGGCCAACCTAAAGCAACACTTCAGGGAGCTGAACATGAAGGCTTTGATGCCAACCAGAGTAGGTGGAACCCGGTGGCTACCACATCTCTTCATAGCACTAGACCATTTTCTCAGGGGATATGCTGGCATTGTACACCACCTAGATGAGAAGGTATGTTAATGTATAGCCTACTAAAACCAGCAGTGTAGATGGATTATTTAATGTTTGCTTTCTTTTTCTCTTCATCAGTTTTAAATGCTGTCTGATATAATGCAGTTGTTTTGTTTGTAGTCCCAGGAGGCCACGAACATCAATGCTGTTCTGAGGGCCAAAGCCAAGGGGTTTCTCAACATAGGCAAGGATGGTGGAGTGCTCAGATTTTGCTGCCTTCTCCATGACACCATCTATCAACTGAGCAACCTCTCCAAGTCACTGCAGAGGTCAGTGTCAACCCTGGCTGAAGCTCAGAGCTGCCTTTCCTCCACTCAGGCTGTCATAGAAAAGTACAAGTCAAGGTATGTATTATATATCCTACAATTTATGATTTGATTTTAGGTTGTGTTGGTGTGTTTTCATCTCAGTATAAATAAAAAATAATTAAAAAGATGCTCATCCATCCATCTCTGCACAACTGTAGACCTGGGCCTAAGCTGAGAGCAGTGCTGGACACAGACACCTATGAGGGAGTCCTCCTGAAGCCTACTGATGCCGACCAGCATGACAAGGCAAAGAATGAGCTAATCGATTCTCTGTGCCGGTGCATCACTGTTAGATTTAGTGATGTGAACAGTGGTGTCCTGCAGGCTATGCAGCTGACCAGTTTCCAGTGCTGGCCAGAGGCAGACACGAGTTCAGGTTAGCAATTCAAATGTAATGAACAAATCTTTACGCATTTTATGTTTTAAGACAACTGCTTAACTTTATATTAATGTTTTCCCCATTGTTCTCAGATTTTGGTGATGAAGAGGTAAACAAACTCATCAGTCACTTCCGACCTCTTTTACTGTCTGCTGGAGTAGATGTGGAGTTGATCCCTGATCAATGGACAATTCTCAAGTCTGAACTGTACACAGCAGGATTCAGCCAAGGTACTTGGAGAATGATGTTTGAGGAAAAAAATTCATATGAATGTACCATATCAGTAGCATTTTTAAACAAGTGCTTGAAAAGTTCCCAAGCTCTATAGAAAAGTCTAATATTGTAAGACAGTTTTATTTTGTTAATCGGGAATCAGAGTAATTAACATTTTGTTAAAGGCACAATCCCAATTTGAATGCCATCTTTTAATAACTAAAGTTGCATTTGAAAATGTATAATTGTTTGCAAATGCATAATGCATATTGTCTGTCTCACCCTGCTACAGGAACCTTTGAGAAGACCTGGCCTACTGTGAACAGAATGCTGCGCCATCGGTGTCCTGATGTCCTTGATCTTTTTGATGCTCTCCTCACCATCCCTGCAACTACAGCTGACTGTGAAAGAGGGTTCAGTGCTATGAAGCAGGTAAAGAGTGACTGGCGCTCACGCCTAAAAGGTGAGACCCTCTCTGACCTCCTTAAAACCCAGTTGTGCTCACCTGACATCAAAGACTTTGACCCAACCAAAGCCATTGACATCTGGCATGCTGACAGTTTGCGCTCACGCAGGCCTGACTTTGTGCGCAAACATGGAACAAAAGGAACAGAGGGTGGCTCAGATTCTGATGGCACCTCTGAAGAAGAAGAAGAAGAGCTTTGAAGACATGCTATTCAAATGATAGATGGATAGATAGATAGATAGATCCCAAACTGAAATTAAATGTTTGCACTTTCTGTGTATATTTTTTTGTATTGTACTTTTTTTCATTTTTCATTGTACATTTTTCATGCCAGCAATTCTAATAAAATAATCAAATGCATTCAGTGGCAATCATAATTTCTCTTATTTTCACCGCAAAAAAATTGGCTAGTGGATATTCTGATTGGCTGGTAACTTTAGAAAGTTACCAGCCACATTGGCTGGTGATAAAAAAAGTTAATTTAGAACCCTGGACGAGAATAGTTTTTGTGCTAAAAAAAAACCTTAATAACGACTTATATAGTGATGACCGATTTCAAAATAATGCATCATGAAGCTTCGAAGCGTTATGAATCAGCTAGTCGATTCATGATTCGGATCACGTGTCAAACCGCCAAACTGCTGAAATACGTGACTTTGGCGATTCAAATCGCTGAATCGACTCACTGATTCATAACGCTTCGAAGCTTCATGATGCCTTGTTTTGAAATCGGTCATCATGATATAAGTCGTTATTTAGGGTTTTTTTGCACACAAAAACTATTCTCGTCACTTTATAAAGTTATTGTAGAACCACTGTAATGAGATGGACTTTGTAACGACGTCTTTAGTACCTTTTATGGGTCTTGAGAGTGTAAAGTGCATTGTGCCAATGGAGGCCTTTCTGAGCGATCGGATTTCAACTAAAATATCTTCATTTGTGTTCCGAAGATGAACGGAGGTCTTACGGGTGTCGAACGACATGAGGGTAAGTAATTAATGACATAATTTTCATTTTTGGGTGAACTAACCCTTTAAATTGACAGTTGTGAGAATATGTTTGAGAATATGAGCCAGATGCTGAATGTACTGGGAAATGAGCTCTGACGAGGACAGTGATGATGGTATAAAACATCTGCTTAAACGGAACCCTTCCAAGCTCCAAAAGGTAATGGAATATGCTTTATTTTATTTTTCTGTTACTCTAATATCAGGACAGTTTTATATTATCATGGATCAGGTAGAGATCCATCAGTGTTACAAATAGATCCGGGTCGCTAAAGACCCTAATATGTAATAATGACTGACAAAACATTTATGCAGTCAAGGGTTAATTCAATTGGAAGGTATGGATTTTGTTACCTATAAGCCACAAGTTGTTTGTGCCTCTGTGTGTTCTCTTTCTTTCTCCCGCCTCCTGTCAATTTCTTAGACACACCTACACGGGATGGCTATTGGTCCAGGAAGCTGTCCATCTTCATTAAAGGGCGTGACGTCATGACTTCCATTGCTATATCCTGTCTAGCGCCAGAGTTTAAAAGAGCAACAGGACGGACGCGGGGAGGGCTTTGCTTTCCTGTTTCTTTGTGTTTGTTGTGTAATCTGCCCTTTTGGTTAGTTTTTGTTACGTTTGGTGATTTATTTACTTTGTATAGTTTTGAGTTTTCTTTTCATTTTCTCATGTGTTATTTTTGAGTGAATTGACCATCTCCTTGGTCCATGGGAAAACTGGACAGGTAGCATGTCAAGTGACGTACACCTTGCAACATCTAGTGACTGTAATGTATAGAAACACCAGCTTAGAAGTGAGCGCCACTTTTCTATGTTTTGTTTTGTTAGAGAGGATAGTTAAGTTAAGGCGTGAGAAATGCTGAAGACTTGCTTTTCTTATTTTCTTTTCATCAGTTAGGTTAGATGTTGAACTTGAGTTATTTTGTTCTGTTCTTTTCTTTGGTGCCACTTTTTGTCCTTTTCCCCGGTTTACTATTTTTGTATCTTTTTATTGGTTACTTATATCTTGTATATATTAATATATCTTGTATTAATATTATTTGTTATATTGTTACTTTTCATTATTTCTACCATTTATTATTATTATTATTATTATTATTATTATCTAACATTTGTTTTTCCTCGATCATATACTAAATTGTTTATTCATTGGCAGTTTGGTAGTGTTTTGTCTTTTGCCACCATCACTAGCACACGTAAATGATCACAATCTCAATGTTGCCTCTTCCAATCTAAGACCAAAATTGGGCAGTTGTGGCCTAATGGTAAGAGAGTCAGACTTGTAACCTGAAGGTCCGGCAGGAATTGTCAGTGGGGGGAGTGAATAACCAGCACTCTCCTCCACCCTCAATACCATGACTGAGGTGATACCCTTGAGCAAGGCACCGAACCCCCAACTGCTCCCCGGGCCCCGCAGCAATATGGCTGCCCACTGCTCTGTGTGTGTGTGTGTGTGTGTGTGTGTGTGTGTGTGTGTGTGTGTGTGTGTGTGTGTGTGTGTGTGTGTGTGTGTGTGTGTGTGTGTGTGTGTGTGTGTGTGTGTGTGTGTGTGTGTGTGTGTGTGTGTGTGTGTGTGTGTGTGTGTGTGTGTGTGTGTGTGTGTGTGTGTGTGTGTGTGTGTGTGTGTGTGTGTGTGTGTGTGTGTGTGTGTTCACTACTGTGTGTGTGCACTTGGATGGGTTAAATGCAGAGCAAAAATTCCAAGTATGGGTCACCATACTTGGCCACACGTCACTTCACTTTCACTTTCAAATTGGGAGGCTGTAACATTTAATGGGGGCTCGTCCGGGATGCATCAGTCCTGAAAAATTTTATAATTGTAATCAGTTGTGAGTGAGTCGTGATTGACGTTGCGTGATTTGGCAGCGTATTCATGCGGAGAGGTATTGTAGTGTTAATTTGCTTATTATGCATTATGGAAACATTTAGTTTCCTTAGTATGTTAGAACGGATCCCAGGAGGGATTTATGTGGCAACATTCATACAGATAGACAAGCAGTTAGTAAAACAGTTGCTTTGCTTAGTCAGTTAATGTTGTTAACCTTATAATTATGCACTGGAAACGTATAACTCAGGATTACATTAACCCAGGGTTAAAAGTTAGCCTGGTTTAACATCTTCAAGTGTGTAAAGCCCATGTATGTTATCAAGGACCTACAATTGTTTCATTTTGAAATGTGATTCAGCACAAACCTAATCACTCTGTATCAAACCTTGTAGGAAATCAAGTATCTCAAAACTAATACTGACATAAAACTGTACAATGTTATATGTTCAAGTACAAACATTCAATGTATAAACATGCCTGAAGCTGCCATTTAAGACAGCAGAATGTTACTGCTTCTTGATATAAAATAGCACAGCTTGTTTTACAGCCTGATGGCTGCTATTGATCAAATAAATATCTCAACTCTCGGAATGGTAGAGCAGCCCTCAAGGAATTTGGATCGACAGTCCATTACAATATTTCACTTTCATTGCCCCAGGTGTCATCTCAGACACCACCACATGACTGCAAAAGACAGAAATTACATCTACTGTGGTGCACAAATAAAAAAGTGACAGATTAGATTAGAAGTTTAAATTCCCAGCATTTAAACAGAAATCTTTCAGAGATGTCAATATAAAATAGTTTTATAAAGCTCTTTAATTGCATTTTACCCTTTTTCTGACAAGCGCAGAGATTAAAATAAACTTTCTTTGACTTTAAAAGAATATTCATTTGAATATTGAATTTAGTGGTGCTTGACAAAAACAAAACAAAAAAGTTTGACAAAACCTGCCACCAATGTGCTAGAAGGCTATGGGTTGTTGCCAGGGCATTGTTATGCTGGCCCAAGTCAAAGGAGTCCACCCAAAAGTGTTTCTGGTCCCCCCTTCAAATGTAAGTCAACGGGATTCTTTCACCAATTTTATCACCCGAAAAATGTAAATGGTGCAGGCGAGTTACACACTGATATTTTATACTTAAGGTTACGGATTTGAACTGCACATATTATGACAGATGTGCCTTTTATGATTCTATCAGTGTCTTCCAGTTTTAAATTCTCATGATGTTGGTGTTGTACATCCTGGGACAATTTCAACCCACACACTCCCATTTCCCATCATTTCATTCTTTCATCTCCCTCCCTCACTTCAGAATGCTCATTTCCAAGTTAGTCTAAATGTTCCATAGCCTCTGGACATGTACGTGTGTAGACAGAGAAAGAGACAGATTTAGAAAGATTTCTATGATTTAGGAGTACATTTCACATTTGACCTAATAGAGGACGCTTCTGAAAGTAAAAAAAAACAACAAAAAAACAAGTTCATTATCTCCATAAAGAAATTTTTAGCTCTAATGTATGGTAACACTTTATTGTGATTGGCTACTTTAGACATTCTACTAACTATAAGTAACTTTGCAACAACATGTCAACTATATATTGGCAATATAGTGTATATACAGTGTATGTATATATATATATATATATATATATATATATATATATATATATATATATATATATATATATAATACACTCACCTAAAGGATTATTAGGAACACCATACTAATACTGTGTTTGACCCCCTTTCGCCTTCAGAACTGCCTTAATTCTACGTGGCATTGATTCAACAAGGTGCTGAAAGCATTCTTTAGAAATTTTGGCCCATATTGATAGGATAGCATCTTGCAGTTGATGGAGATTTGAGGGATGCACATCCAGGGCACGAAGCTCCCGTTCCACCACATCCCAAAGATGCTCTATTGGGTTGAGATCTGGTGACTGTGGGGGCCATTTTAGTACAGTGAACTCATTGTCATGTTCAAGAAACCAATTTGAAATGATTCGAGCTTTGTGACATGGTGCATTATCCTGCTGGAAGTAGTCATCAGAGGATGGGTACATGGTGGTCATAAAGGGATGGACATGGTCAGAAACAATGCTCAGGTAGGCTGTGGCATTTAAACGATGTCCAATTGGCACTAAGGGGCCTAAAGTGTGCCAAGAAAACATCCCCCACACCATTACACCACCACCACCAGCCTACACAGTGGTAACAAGGCATGATGGATCCATGTTCTCATTCTGTTTACGCCAAATTCTGACTCTACCATCTGAATGTCTCAACAGAAATCGAGACTCATCAGACCAGGCAACATTTTTCCAGTCTTCAACTGTCCAGTTTTGGTGAGCTTGTGCAATATTGTAGCCTCTTTTTCCTATTTGAGGTGGAGATGAGTGGTACCCAGTGGGGTCTTCTACTGTTGTAGCCCATCCGCCTCAAGGTTGTGGGTGTTGTGGCTTCACAAATGCTTTGCTGCATACCTCGGTAGTAACGAGTGGTTATTTCAGTCAAAGTTGCTCTTCTATCAGCTTGAATCAGTCGGCCCATTCTCCTCTTTTCCCTTTTCACATCATTCTTTGTAAGCCCTAGAAATGGTTGTGCGTGAAAATCCCAGTAACTGAGCAGATTGTGAAATACCAACAACCATGCCATGCTCAAAATTACTTAAATCAAATATATATATATATATATATAAATATATAAAAAAAAATATATATATATATTGTTCCAATCACTTCCATGGCCACAGGTGTATAAAATCAAGCACCTAGGCATGCAGACTGCTTCTACAAACATTTGTGAATGAATGGGTCGCTCTGTGAATTCAAGCGTGGTACCGTGATCAGTTGCCAAATGTGCAATAGGTCTATTTGTGAAATGTCCTTACTACAAAATATTATACGGTCAACAATTAGTGGTATTATAACAAAGTGGAAGCAATTGGGAACAACAGCAACTCAGCAACGAAGTGGAAGACCATGCAAAATCACAGAGTGGGGTCAGTGCATGCTGAGGCACACAGTGCGCAGAACTCGCCAACTTTCTGCAGAGTCAATTGCTACAGATCGCTTATGGTGCCGTTGTCTCTTTTGGCAGAATAGTGCCATCTAGTGGTAGCATGTTTTCTTAGACAGCTGTTTGTGTGGATCTTGCAAGGCTAAACCAGCTAAATGAAAGTCTCAAAATCCAAATGAATCAAATGGGATCGGCTCACAAATGAGTAAAAAAATGCATAAGCATCACCGGATTCACAAATGCACATCATACTCATTGCACGCACAAATTCTGACCAACTTTAATACAAAATCGAATTGTATTCACAATGTCTCTATTTGTACAAAATCCTGTACATTCATGTAAATCTGGATTTTGCAAGTTGTAAAGTATTAGTTTAAATGTAGAAATGTACATTTGGTATTTGTGCATGCATTAATAATTAGCACCAGGCATATTCACTGGTAGTTGTTTGTTTGTGGGTTGTGAAATGCTTAAAAAACGAGAAAAGAAAGTCTCTAAATCCAAATGAATCAAATGAGATTGACTCAGAAAAGACGCCAATAAATGCATGCGTGTCACATGATCCACAAATGCACATCTTTGTTGCATGCGCAAATTATGATACACTAAAGCAAAATAAAACATTTTTATTCACAAAAATTTCTCTATTTGTACAAATCGCTGCACATTCATGTAATTCTGTATTTTTGCACACACAAGTTGAAAGACATTTGTTTGTGGATAGTAAAACATATCTGCAACATTTATCAAGTTCATGGATAATTGTGCATGCATTTATTAATCATTTTGATACTACAACCCCAAATCAGAAAAAGTTGGGACAGTATGGAAAACGCAAATAAATTTAAAAAAAAGAAGTGATTTCTAAATTTACTTTGAATTGTATTTCATTGCAGACAATATGAACACAAAATATTTCATGTTTTGTCTGGTCAACTTCATGTCATTTGTAAATATGCATCCTTTCCTGTCATTCAGACCTGCAACACATTTCAAAAAAAGTTGGGACAGTAAAGCATTTACCACTTTGTAATGTTGCCATTCCTTTTCACAACACTTAAAAGATGTTTAGGGACTGAAGACAACAAGTGATGAAGTGTTTCAGGTGTAATTTTGTCCCATTCGATCCTGCAAACAAGTCTTAAGGTGGGCAACAGTACGGGGTCTTCGTTGTCGCATTTTGCGCTTCAAAATGCGCCATACATTCTCTATTGGAGACAGGTCGGGACTGCAGGCAGGCCAGTCAAGTACCCATACCCTCTTCCTCCACAGCCAGGACTTTGTAATGTGTGCAGAATGTGGTTTTGCATTGTCTTGTTGAAATATGCATGGACGTCCCTGGAAAAGATGTTTTCTTGAAGGCAGCATATAATGCTCCAAAATCTCTATGTACTTTTCAGCATTAATGGTGCCTTCACAGAAGTGCAAGTTACCTTTGCCAAGGGCACTGACACAACCCCATACCATGACAGACCCTGGCTTTTGGACTTGTTGCTAGTAACAGTCTGGATAATCCTTTTCTTCTTTGGTCCGGAGCACACGGCGTCCATTCCTCCCAAAAAATACCTGAAATACTGATTAATCTGACCACGGTACACGTCTCCACTGTGTGATGGTCCATCCCAGATGCCTCCGAGCCCAGAGAAGTGAAATGCCGCTTCTGGACGCTGTTAACATAGGGCTTCCTTTTGGCACAGTACAGTTGTAACTGCCATTTGTGGATGTAACTACGTATTGTGGTACTTGACAAAGGTTTGCCAAAGTAGTCCTGAGCCCGTGTGGTGATATCGCTTATAGATGAATGACGATTCTTGATGCAGTGCCGCCTGAGGGATCGGAGATCACGGTTGTTCAGCTTAGGCTTGCGCCCTTGTCCTTTATGCACAGAAATTCCTCCAGATTCCTTGAATCTTTTAATTATGTTATGCACTGTTGAATGTGAAATATCCAAATCTCTTCCTATCTTTCTTTGAGGAACATTGTTTTTAAACATTTCAATAATTTTCTCACGTATTTGTTGGCAAACTGGCGATCCTCGGCCCATCTTTGCTCCTAAAGGATTAGACCTTTCTTGGATGCTGCTTTTGTAGCAAATCATAATTACAATCACCTGTTGACATCCCCTGTTTCAAATCACATCATTATTTAACCATTTTACCTCATTACTAGCCTTAAATTGCTCCTGTCCCAACTTTTTTTGAAATGTGTTGCAGGTCTGAATGACAGGAAAGGATGCATATTTACAAATGACATGAAGTTGACCAGACAAAACATGAAATATTTTGTGTTCATATTGTCTGCAATGAAATACAAGTCAAAGTAAATTTAGAAATCACTTACTTTTTTTTTTTTTTGCGTTTTCCATACTGTGCCAACTTTTTCTGATTTGGGGTTGTAAAATCATCCTATAGGAATATGAGCTGTGAGGTTGTTCAGCAAATACACAGTTAATCTACAGTGATTTCATTTTGCATTTGTAAAAGTTCATGCTAAATTGCTGAAATCCTCGAGAAAAACTACACTACCCATAATCCTGAAGAGAAATCAACCAATCAGGTATGTCACTGTTATTATGGAAAACCCTGCCAGAGTTCAGCAGCAGCTGTCCACTCCCATAAAGTATTGCAGATTATGAAATCAAGCCTCAATACACTCTTATGAAGGCCTATATGTTTGAATGTTTTTTTTTCAATAAACTTCAAATATAAGGTATTTTACACAATTAAAATAAAATTAAAGCGAATAGTTTGATATTTACCTATTGTTTTTCATTCGACTATATCATGTGCAGTGTTTTATGAGATGAGTAGTTACAGTGATGTTATTGTTAACTTAATCTAAAAACTATTAAAAACTTAAACCTTAAAAATTAAAATTATTTCCTTGATAACTAGCTGAAATAAAATAAGTTGAAGTTGAAAATTAAAATTACTTAAAATAAAAAAATTAATTAAAACTACAGATGCACATAGCAAAATTACTAAAACAAACAAAAATGTGTAATAAACCATAAATATAATGATATACATTAATTATAAATACTATATAAAATACAAAATAACACTAGTAGTGCATTTCTTCATTAAAGAAGTTGACTACAGTGTTTCACTACCAATCGGAGGTTGTAATCTTGTAATTTGCATCAGAGCTGGTTTGTTTGGTTCATAAAAACACTTAAAACTATTTATTGAAGAATTTTGATCTATATAGAGAAATGAATGGGTAAAACACTTTTCAATACAACTCAGTAACATGTATTCTAACAAAGTCATCTTTTAAGAGTTTTTTTTAGCAGGAAGTTCATCAGTCTGGAACTGATGGTGGTTTAGAAAGGTCTGGTGTTTACAGTCTTACCGCAACACACCACACACATTTCATGCTCATACCTTCTGCTCGGCTTTTAATTACCAGTATGGCACCCTCCATGCGCGCTGGCTCAGACCTCCGACCATCTGCGGCACCAGCCAAGGGACCAGACCAATGAGCCTCATTTAACACTTCCTCCAGCCGACACTTGAGCTAGCGTTCACACCCAGTGTGTGCGAGCATCTCGTGTCAGTGGACTGCTCACAGTTTACATAATCTAATATGAAATTCAAAGATTAAAGTAATCCGATTATTCAGATCTGATGTTCATCAAACTATCTATTGGGAATCAAAGCAGTGAGTGTTTATATCCGCTCAAACCTGAGAAAAGAAAAGAACACAGCATCGCTGTAGGCCATGTGATTTTTTTTCAGCCTCTCTTTGCACAATACAATGTTTTGACCTCTTTTATCAGTGCATGATTTGTAAACTAATACATCAGTCACACATTTCATTTCCAAACTGCAAAAATACGCACAACGTTGCCAGATTCACGTTAATCTGTCAGATTTTTGAATAAAACTTGATCAAGCTTTTAGCACCACTCACTGGACATTTAACTTTGAAAGCGAAATGTACAAGAAGGAACATAATATTATTTTGCTGAAATGTCACCACAAGGACATTTATCTTATCAGAGCTAATAAGTTAACGTACACCTAATTTAACCCTTTCACTTATACGATCACACCGGTGTGATCATTCGTGGCTGGTCCCAGTGTGATTAGAACGTTCAGTGAATCACGTGATCAACTGCTAAATAGTGCTTTTGCGCTTTGGCAGTTTTTACACACTGATGTCTATGGAAGTGACAATAATAATCCTTTCCATTGTAATTAGACAACCAGTTTTATTCATATCAGATACACATTGTGTAAGTCATTTTAAAGTTTTCTCTATTCTTCTCCCAGTTCACCGACCACTTACTGTCAAGTATTTCGGGAGAAGTGGATGAATTCACGTGTTGTAAATCCAATAGATCCGATTCTCTGAGCTGCGGCACAAACTAAAATGGCACACATCGCACATATAGCTCAACTAACGCGATTGTTATAAAAGTGTTTAAACAACAAAATACATCCACTTTCCCATATTTGGCAATCGGAATATCAGATATTTCATGCTATAGGTAACAAATTTGTGAATATTTTTGATTAAAAGGAAAAATTTTATAAAAGCAGATCATCAGTTATACAACACTATCGCGACTGCGGTGCGTCATTAGATTAGATTAGATTCAACTTTATTGTCATTACACAAGTACAAGTACAAGGCAACGAAATGCAGTTTAGGTCTAACCAGAAGTGCAATAGCAGCAAGTGCAGGATATACAATGGTTGCGTAAGTGCAGGACATAAAAATGTTCTGAATATATATAAATATGTATAAGTAGAGAGATGGTTATTACTATAAGTAGAACTGAATTTACAGATGAATATATACAGTGAATAAATATACAGATGGCTATTACTATAAACAGAATTTACAGGTGAATATGTACTAGAATATAATATACAGATGGCTATTACTATAAACAGAATTTACAGGTGAATATGTACTATGAATATAATATACAGATGGCTATTACTATAAACAGAATTTACAGGTGACTATGTACTATGAATAAATATACAGACGGTTATTACTTGAACAGAATTTTACAGTTAGAGGTATACAATAATATGTTAGGCTAATATGAGGAATATAGCAGTGGATTAAGTTAGTACAATAAATTATGGACAGAGCTATCCGAAAGAAATTGTAAAAGTGCAGTGGAAAGTGGTTGCATATTCCAGTTAGAAGTACGGTGCAAAATGCAAATGTAAACATTGTTACTGTAAATACAGTCGGCAGTGCAAATGAGCATAATCCAGTTACGGTATGGTGGTGCAGAATGCATAAGTAAACAGTTGTTACTGTAATAAACAGTCGGTAGTGCAAATAACAAAGTGAATGTAGGTGTGAGGTAGGAGAGTTCGCAGTTTATGAGGGAAGTGGATCAACGGGGGTTTGAGTTCAGTAAAGAGACAGCTCTGGGGAAAAAACTGTTCTTTAGTCTGCTGGTCCTGGTCCGGTGGATCCTGAAACGCCTGCCGGAGGGCAGGAGAGAAAACAGTCTGTGGGCTGGGTGAGAGGAGTCCTTGAGGATGCTGCGAGCTCGATGCAGGCAGCGTTTCCTCTGGATGTGTTCGATGGCAGGCAGTGGAGTTCCTGTGATGCGCTGGGCAGTTTTCACCACCCGCTGCAGTGCCTTGCGCTCCGCAACAGAGCAGCTCCCATACCACACTGCCACACAGTTGGTCAGGATGCTTTCTATTGCGCAGCGGTAGAAGTTCACCAGGATAGCCGAGGAGAGCTGATTCTTCCTCAGTGTCCTCAGGAAGAAGAGGCGCTGGTGAGCCTTCTTGACCAGGCTGGAGGTGTTGGTCGTCCACGACATGTCCGCCGAGATGTGGGTCCCCAGGAACTTGAAACTGGAGACACGCTCAACAGCCATTCCATTGATGTGGATGGTGTCGTGTGTGCCTCTTGACTCCTTCCTGAAGTCCACGATGAGCTCCTTCGTTTTGGTGGTGTTGAGGAGCAGGTTATTATCAGCGCACCATGTGGCCAGGTGCTGGATCTCCTCCCTGTAGGCAGTCTCATCGTTGTTGCTGATGAGACCAATCACCGTAGTGTCGTCCGCAAACTTGACGATGGAATTAGTTCCATACACAGGCTTGCAGTCGGAGGTGAAGAGGGAGTAGAGAAACGGACTTAGCACACAGCCCTGTGGTACACCAGTGTTAAGAGTGATGGATGTGGAGCAGGTGGATCCTGATCGAACATTCTGGGGTCTGTCAGTTAGGAAGTCCAAAATCCAGTTGCACATTGAAGTGTTGATGCCCAGGTCTCCAAGTTTGGCAATTAACTTGGATGGGATGACAGTGTTGAATGCTGAGCTGAAGTCAACAAACAGCATGCGTGCATACGTGTTCTTATGGTCCAGATGGGTGAGCACAGAGTGCAGTGCCATGGAAACGGCATCCTCTGTGCTCCTATTGCTGCGGTAGGCAAACTGGTGTGAGTCCAATGTGGATGGTATAGAGTCTTTTAGGTGTTCCAGGACCAGCCGCTCAAAGCACTTCATAATGATGGGTGTGAGTGCTACAGGGCGGTAGTCATTAGGGCACCTCGGGCTGGAGTGTTTCGGCACTGGCACAATGGAAGTGCGTTTAAAGCATGATGGTACAGCTGCTTGGGTGAGAGACAGGTTGAAAATGTCTGTAAAAACCCCAGCGAGCTGCTCCGCACATGCCCTGAGCACACGTCCAGGGATGTTGTCTGGTCCAGCAGCCTTGTGCGCGCTGATCCGGCTCAGTGCCTTGCAGACATCTGTGGAGGAGAGTGTGATTGGTGGGTGGTCAGCTGAGGGTTTGAGCTTGGTGGCAGTTTCTCTGTTGTCTCTTTCAAAACGAGCATAAAAGTAATTTAGCTCATTCAGGAAGTTGACATCAGTGGCTGCGGGGGTGGAGTGGGGGGGTTTGTAGTCACTGATGGCCTGGATGCCCTGCCACATGCGTCGAGGGTCAGAGTTGGAAAAGTGACCCTCAATCTTAAGCTTGTAGCAGTGCTTGGCCTTTTTGATGCCCCTCTTCAGGTTTGCCCTGGATGCGCTGTAGGCTTGTGCATCTCCTGATCTGAAGGCAGTGTTGCGTGACTTCAACAGGAGTCGTACTTCCCTGTTCATCCAAGGCTTCTGATTTGGGTATGTGGTGATCTGTTTCTGGGTTGTAACACTGTCGATGGTGGTATTGATATGATCCAATACTGAGGAGGTGTAGGAGTCAATGTCCGTGTGAGCGCCACTGGTGGCTTGAGAAGCAAACATACTCCAGTCTGTGTTTAGAAACCTTTCCTGGAGTGTGGAGTCTGCCCCCGCAGGCCATACCTTGATGGTTTTCATTGATGGCTTCACGCGGTTGATGAGGGGTGAATATTTGGGGCTGAGGAACAAAGAAAGGTGGTCTGACTGTCCCAGGTGGGGGAGGGGTGTCGCAACGTAAGCTCCGGCCATGTTTGTGTAAACATGGTCTAAGGTTTTGTTTCCTCTGGTGTGGCAGGAAACATGCTGGTGAAACTTGGGTAGCACTGACTTTAAGTTTGAGTGATTAAAGTCACCTGCAACAATAAACGCAGCTTCCGGGTGATCAGTCTGTTGTTTACTGATGGCTGCGTGAAGTTCTTTCATAGCAAGCTTGGCATCAGCATCGGGTGGAATATAGGCTGCTGTGATAATGGTGGAGGTGAACTCCCGGGGTAGATAAAACGGTCTACATTTAACCATGAGAAACTCCAGGTTAGCTGAACAATGACTCCCAACAATAGCAGAGTTTGTGCACCAAGCTTTGTTAATATAAATGCACAATCCGCCCCCTCTGCTCTTCCCGGAGCCATCTAATGTTCTATCCGCCCGGAGTGTGTGGCGTCCCGCTAGCTCGATAGCGGTGTCCGGTATTCCGCTGTTTAACCAGGTTTCCGTGAATATTAGGACGTTACAGTTCAAAAGTTTCTTACTGTGTGTGATGCTGAGTCGAATCTCCTCCATTTTGTTCACTAGCGACCGTACATTGGCAAGGAAAATGCTGGGTAAAGAGAGCCGATGAGGAGTAAGCGTTAGCTTAGCACGCTTTCCTCCACGTCTCCCCCGCCTTTGTTTACGATCACGCCGCCGTCTGCGTGCACTTCCGCCCGGCCGGGTAGAGTGCAGAGTCACCGGTGTCTTAGCGATCTCAGGAAGGAGTTGTAGATTGTCCATAAAACTGTCGGAAATTCGCAAACCAATATCCAAAAGCTCAGCGCGGGTGTACGATGTAAAGGCACAACTGTTCTGTGCGAACAGACCCGAGAAGAACAGGAAAAATACCGCAAAATTGCAGAATCTGGAGAGAACCAGAGCCTCGCGATCTACTCGCGCCGCCATCTTGGTCAATACCCATGTGAGTCATGTGACAAGCAATGATGCGTCACCATGGAAACAATAAAGTGATATGTTCTAAATGACGTCTTGAAAAACTCTGGGGGGTCAGCCAGAATATTTGAAACTTACGTGTGAAAGGGTTAATATATTTCATTTTTACAATGTTGGTATGTTAAAGGGGTGGTAAAACACATTGTTTTGAAGGCTTGATTGTGTTTGTGGGGTGCACTGTAACATGTGTTCATGCTTCGTTTTAAAAAAAATTGCCTTATTTTTCATATATTTGACCTTTATTCTACACTGCTCTGTCCCTCCTTGTAAAACGGTCTGATGCTTTCCGGGTTGTATGAAGCCAGTCCCTCAAAAATACGCAGTGGGCTCAGATTGGTTAGCTGGCCCAGTGTGTTGTGATTCGCTAACCGCAGTGCACGTCGGAAACGTCACGCCCCTTACCGGAGGCTGTTCAGTATTAGAAACAACGGCGTCAATAAAACCATATGAGCTCGAATCAGACCCAGAACATTTGAGTGAAGATGATCGAGCAGAACCTGTTCAGTCCTGGAGAGTAAAGACTGCGGATCTATAATGATCGCTACTGAATGGCACTTTAACTTTTGTATTTTTAGAACGATTATAGCCAAATATCTGTCGCAAGAACTAACCCAAAACAAACACTAAGCACTGGCTTTAACTAGTAAGTTAGCCAAATCTCACACAGAACCATGTTTAGCATGCCTGTAGATAAACAATACATAAAAGCTCTAATCAAAGAATCATTTACACTAATGCCAGGTTCGCTGTTGAGATTTTAACGTTAGTGTTTGTAACGATAGGTGTTCGTCGGATAACGTTAAGTATGAATGATCATTTAACAGACTGGTTTGCAGAACAGCGCTGTCATCTGTTTACTTCCTTGCTACAACCTATTACAGGAAAACACATCGATGAAAAATAAATCAGACTTACAGGTTGTGGCCCGTAACAGCTTCTGTTTGTAAATCCAGCTTTCAGGACAAGCCGTGGTGCATATCCTGTATTGAACTCGCGAAGTTTGTGGAAGATTGTGTTGTCCTCCGTGAAATGTGCAGCGCGCGCGTCGTGCATCCACGCACCGGCAGTGTTTTTTTCACGCAGCTGACGTTGTGCAAATCTGGTATTGAAATCGCGAAGACGGTGGATGCATGGAGCCCTGCGCGCGCCTGATTCCCCGCTGACTCAAACACACGTGCATATAACATGCTGTCTTTTAAACGCTCTGCAACGCACCCCCATCCCTATGAAGGCTGAACAGAGCAAGTGCCCCAGACCTGCAATCCGGATGAATATAACAGCGTTTCCTCGGCATCGCGGCAACAACACTCCAGCCTACTAACGCTTCCCCGCGGCGATACAAAATTGCCTCGCCCCCCTTATTTCATATTCCCCGGAGGAGGGGTTTATGTAAATATTGGGCCTGGTGATGTCAGCAAAACCTGGGTGAATGTGTAGTAGTCCCTAGCGGCCGTTTGCTGTAGTCCTTAGAAACTGATTTCTTTAAAAGCAAATATCTCTCTTTGCTTTAAACTTTGAACGTTGTAAATTTGCAGATGTTGTTTATGCTCAAGCAGCAACATTACACGTTAGCTAAAGTTAGAATAGTGAAATCGTGGTTTACCACCCCTTTAAGATTATTTAACATTGGAGTTGTTTTATTACAATTGTGATAATTGATTATCTTTATGAATTAATACATGTAATTATGAATTAATTATAAATAATTGTATTTAATTTACTCACCCTCATATCATTTCAAATCTGAAGATATTTTAAAGAACGTTGAGACCCCCCCCCCCCCCCCCCCAAAAAAAAAAAAACCTGAACCCTACTGACTTTCATTGCATGGACAAAAAAAAATCAACCACTCAATTTATTTTAATAGGCTGAGGAGTGATATAGTCAAATTATAAATGTTTATTCAATTAACTTTTATTCAATTGTGTGTGTGTGTGTGTGTGTGTGTGTGTGTGTGTGTGTGTGTGTGTGTGTGTGTGTGTGTGTGTGTGTGTGTGTGTGTGTGTGTGTGTGTGTGTGTGTGTGTGGGCATGTTTTTGTGAAATATCAGGACACAAATGTGTATAATAACATGGGTATGACATAGGTATTACAAAAAGAGGGTGAAATATGAGGACGTTCCCCATGTCCTCACTTTTCAAAATGCTTATAAATCACACAGAACAAGTTTTTTTTCACAGAAAGTGAACTGCACAGTCTCCTGTGAGGGCTAGGTTTAGGGGCAGGGGCAGTGTAAGGGGATAGAAAATACGGTTTGTACGGTATAAAAACCATTACGCCTATGGAATGTCCTCACATTTCACAAAAACAAACATGTGTGTGTGTGTGTGTGTGTGTGTGTGTGTGTGTGTGTGTGTGTGTGTGTGTGTGTGTGTGTGTGTGTGTGTGTGTGTGTGTGTGTGTGTGTGTGTGTGTGTGTGTGCGCGCGCATGCGTGTGTGTGTGTGTTAGATAATGTCATCTGTATGTGTGTGTATAAGATAATGTGTGTTAGACTCACAAAATCTCATGCAACTCAGGGAACAATGTTTTTTAATGAAGGAAACAGACCCCAAATACATTATGAAGGTAAAGCACACATGGGAACTCCTCCAGTTGTGTTTAAAAGCATTTTGTGATGCACCTCATGGAGTTGGTTGCGAGAGTGTGTGCAGAAAATGCATAAGGAGATGTTATGCTGTTTGAAACACCCTCTCCACCCTTTCTGCAAAGTTTTGAACACTGCATGAGGTCTTAGAACCTTAGTGACTAACATAATCCCACATTAAACCCAAACCTCAAAATTTCCTTTTTCTAGAGTAGCAATTCCCAAAAGATCTCACACTAACTCCTTCCTGCCTTCAACCAGGCCCACACACACACACACACATCCAAGTCTGTTGTCAGAGCAGTTCCACTGGGCTGAATTTGATCCAAAAACATCCTGACACTCAATTAATTTCATGTGGTCTTACTTCACAGACAGGCCCCCTAATTATACGTCAGTTCCACAATTACACCCTTTGCGATGCTGAGTGGGTGATGGACAGAACTGCTAGTTGTTACACATATGTCAGTGAGGGTGAACCTAATCTCTTTCCCCAGGGAAAATGTTTGCTCTTGGTTGCATGTGTTTTGCAGGGATGCGTTAAGCTAACTTCAATCACACAGACAGATGTGAACAAACAAGTAACCCTCAACGCCCAACTCCAAACCAGCTCCCTTACTGTGGGCTGAAGCGTTTGCCCCGAGCAAGCCAAGTTCTCATCAATGCACCACAGGAGAACCACATTTGTTTGCACATTGTGGAAATGGTGTTTTGCTTACATTTATATAATTTCAAATCCTGCTCCTTTTGCAGATTCAAGCTAAATTACAATAACCTTGATTTCAGGTTCCATAAAAAATGAATGAGATGTTAATGTGAGGAAAGGCAATCATTTAAACACTCACTGATGGACTGCCCCACATTCTGTTTGTACCTCTGTCTAAACATTTCACTTACACCTAATTTTTCTGCATATGTTCCTAACATATTAATTATTTCCTCGCCATCACGGCTGGTTTGAAACTCATTTGCTACATATATTTATATATAAATATAATTGATAAAGTGTAAATAATAGATATATAGTAAGTTCTACAACTATCACAACATTTTGATGAGTGAATATTTTGATGAATTGTTTTTTTTTTTACACTGATAATAATCAGAAATGTTTCTTGAGCATCAAATCAGCATTCTAGAATGATTTCTGAAGGACCATGTGACACTGGAGACTGGAGAGATGATGCTGAAAATTCAGCTTTGATCACAGGAATAAATACATTTTAAAATATATTACAATATAAATGTTCTTTAAAATTGTAATTATATTTCACAATAGGCTTAGTGAGCAGAATAACTTTTTTTTTTTAATCTTACGGACCCCAAATGTTTGAACAGTAGTGTGTGTTCGTTAGTTTATTCAACACTAAAGACATGAGGAATTATGGTTTACAAAGTGGAATTTCTATGAAAATTTCTATGATATTATATTCTTAAATAATATAATTTAAGTCTTAGAATTTGGTGTTTAGCCATTCCAACATACACTGATCAGGCATAACATTATGATCACCTCCCTGACTCGTTGAGGCATGGACTCCACTAGACCCCTGAAGGTGTGCTGTGGTATCTGGCACCAAGATGTTAGCAGCATATCTTTTAAGTCCTGTAAGTTGCGAGGTGGGGCCTCCATGGATCGGACTTGTTTGTTCAGCACATCACACAGATGCTCAATTGGATTGAGATCTGGGGAATTTGGAGGCCAAGTCAACACCTCAAACTCGTTGTTGTGCTCCTCAAACCATTCCTAAACCATTTTTACTTTGTGGCAGGGCGCATTATCCAGCTGAAAGAGGCCACAGCCACCAGGAAAGGGTGTACATGGTCTGCAACTAGGTTGGTGGTATGTGTCAAAGTAACATCCACATGGATGGCAGGACCCAAGGTTTCCCAGCAGAACACTGCCCAAAGCATCACACTGCCTCCGCCAACTTGCCTTCTTCCCATAGTGCATCCTGGTGCCATGTGTTCCCCAGGTAAGTGACACACACACACCCGGCCATCCACATGATGTAAAAGAAAATGTGATTCATCAGGCCACCTTCTTCCATTTCTCCGTGGTACAGTTCTGATGTTCACGTGCCCACTGTTGAGGCTTTCGGCAGTGGACGGGGGACAGCCAGGGCACCTTGACTGGTCTGCGGCAATGCAGCCCCATATGCAACAAACTGTGATGCACTGTGTATTCTGACACCTTTCTATCAGAATCAGCATTAAATTCTTGAGCAATTTGAGCTACAGTAGCTCATCTGTTTGATCAGACCACACGAGCCAGCCTTCGCTCCCCAAGTGCATTAATGCACCCATGACCCTGTCGCCGGTTCACCATTGTTCCTTCATTGGGCCACTTTTGATAGATACTGACCACTGCAGACCAGGAACACCCCAAAAGAGCTGCAGTTTTGGAGATGCTCTGACCCAGTCGTCTAGCCATCACAATTTGGCCCTTGTCAAACTTGCTCAAATCCTTACGCTTGCCCATTTTTCCTGCTTCAAATACATCAATTTTGAGGACAAAATGTTCACTTACTGCCTAATACATCCCACCCACTAACAGGTGCCGTGATGAAGAGATAATCGTTGTTATTCACTTCACCGTCATAATATTATGCCTGATCTGTGCATAAAACCACTGCTAGAGAAAATGAGCATTTGGTATTTTTGGCACAAAAGTTTGTGAGATATCGTCATTGTGATGACTTCCATGTATGATGCCAGGTCTGGTCTACTCTACACTCATGTGTATATTTCTCTGTTCCTCTGTCAGAGACTTTGGAGGCTTGGGGGTTCGCTGCGGTAGGCAAAGGATTGCACTTTTCTGAATTAAGCTTCTAAGGAAGTAACTGAGCTTTGAGTTGCCACATAGCATCTCCTTCAGTCCCTCTCATTGCTTTGTTCCTCAAACTCCTTTTTTATGTCGCTGTCATTTGGGACTGACACTATCACCGCTGTTCTACTCTTGTTTATGCCGAGCTGAATAGCCACTATTCATTATTCTGTCTAGATCAGGGAGCCCCTCATCTGAGATTTGCTGTTGTCCCACTACTTCCTGTGGATCATCTCTCTTGGACGTTTTGCCTCAAACTTCCCAGCAGCTATGAATATTTTAACCCCATCACAATAAATTTTCAAATTTTTATCTTATAATTTCAATGTATTCTAGTGCATTCTTTTTCTCGAATTGAATGCAATAGAAGAACCATTTTAGGTTCCCCAAAGAACCCTTCAGTGATCAGTTTTTAAGGAAAATTTTCCACTATAAAGAACCTTTTGTACAATGGAAAGATTCCATGGTTGCTAGAGGTTCTTCATGAAGCCATAGATATAAATAGATTTATTTTTAACCTTCTGGTGCTGTTGGGTCATTTTTAGGTCATTGTAGATTACAAAAATTCGTCAAAATGTTGGCCCTTGCTACTAAATTAATTTTTTTGACATGATTCGAAAAGGTCAAATGTCCTGAAAAAAATAGTCACACTTGTATTATTCATGGTCAAAAATGACGGCATTGGAAATAAATGTTTTGAATTTCAACTAGTGGAAATGTTTGGTACTGCGCACAAACAAAATGTTACTGAAAGGGAATTTTTTTAAATTTGGAGCACAACTTGTTTCGCTTTTTTCGCAGTTTTAGTGTAAAACATGTTTTGGAAAAAAATTAAATAAAAATTAAAATTATATATATATATATATATGTATATATATATATGTATATATATGTATATATATATATATATATATATGTATATATATATATATATAATTTTATATGAAATATATATATATATATATATATATATATATATATATATATATATACTTTCACGATGTCATATAAAATAAAATATTAGTATTTATAATATAAATATTTGTATGTATTTTTCATAATAATCAACTTCTTTAACTTTTTGTTTAACTTTTTTTTCACTTTAGTGTCTTCTTTAAAAAGAAAACAAACTTAAAGTTTGTACACCAAAGCATTCAAGATATACAGTTTAAGTTGGAAATTTCATTTTCAATATGCTCAAAAAGTGGGATATCACACATGTAATAAATGGATCATGACTATTCCATAAATATAATTTACTACCATAAAATCCCCTAATAATACAAAATAATAAATGAAAAACATTATCAAACTAAAATATAATACATAAATTTTATTGACAAAAAGGTCATTTTTGACCAGCACCAGATGGTTATGAGTGTAGTATCATTCAGTTTCAGTCTGTCTTGTAATAAATCACATTTTAACAGAAATTCATGACAATTTCTCTTTCAAAACATGTTTTGTACCAACCGTGTTACGTTCAAAATGGAGTTGAATAATACTGAGTGGAAGAAAAAATGTCCTTAAAGATATAGTTCTTGCTCATGTGGTTTCAAATCTATTTGACTTTCTTCTGCAGATTTTTTGGAATGTTTTTGGTAACACTTTACAATGAGGTCTCATTTGGTAATGTTAGTTAATGCATTCGGAACAATAAACTATCAGTTAGCAATGTTTACAGCATTTAATAATCATCGTTAATGTTAGTTGATAAAATACAATTCTTCATTGTTTGTTCATGTTAGAGCGCATTAACTAATGTTGACAGATCTAACTATTGATTGTAAAAATGTATTAGCATATGTTCAGATTTTGCTTAAAATTAATACATTCATAGAAGATTTGTTCATTGTTGTTCATATTAATATTAATAAACCTTATTGTAAAGTGCTACCCTATTTTTTCCACACAATAAAAGTCAATGGGGTCCAAAGCCACAGAAAGAAATTCATACATGTTTGTAATGACATGAGGGTGATAAATGATGACATTTTTATTTTTCCCTTTAACTACCAAATATTGTTGCACCGCACCAAAATATTCCATATCAAACATTTGTATGTTATTTGTGATTTTTTTAGTAACACTTTACAGTAAGGTTTAATTTGTTAACATTAGTTAACTACATTAGTTAACATGAACTAAAGCTAAACAATACTTTAACAGCATTTATTTAAATTAATTAATCTCAGTTAATGTTAATTTCTACATTTTCAAATACATTATTAAAATCAAAAGTTGTATCTGTTATCAATAGTTCATGCAGTATAGTAAGTTAATGTTAACTAATGCAATAACTAATGTTAAGAAACGAGACCTTATAAAGTGTTACCCTGTGATTGTGCGTGAACCCCACTGACTTTGAGAAAAACGGTTTGAACCATGCGGTCAAAAATCATCTATGTTGTCACTCCCTCAAATATGATGTCAGAAAAATCCAACTATTATTTTCAAAGGGGGAAAAGGTTCAACCCAATCCCAAGGGTTATACAGGCTTCATGCCAGCATAATGCATCACACAGAGCATTTGCACAATCAACACAAGGTCAACACAAGAAAAATCTGTGTTTAATTAATATAGGCAAACGGGGTTCAATCTTAATGAGCTATTTAGCCAACAATGAGGGGAAAAGTGCAGCGCTCTGCGATAATCCATAGTTACGTTACGAATTGGCCACTTGAAGGACACTAACCCATACTGCCTTCTCAGCGTTTCCACAACCAAAAGACGGTTGATCCATATGAAATCAATGTTTGTGTTGTTTGGTGAATAGAGCTATTTTTGTTTTCCGACATAATTGTACTGACACACAGAAAAGGGGGAATGATTAGCTTTCATGCACATGAAGTGCGGCCATAACCTTGTTTGTACTCCTGCAGAACATATTTTAATGCTACAAACAAGGGCATAATGGAGTTGGTGGAGATTCCATTTTACATAAAAGCCCTTCGCATGGTGCACTGAGGCTAATAAAGGACGAAGAGAAACCTTTGGCGCTATTTGTCTTCTGAAAGACATAATTAATTTGCTATATGAAGTCTCTGGGCTTGTAAAACGTAGAGTCAATAAAGCAGCACACAACACCCATGACAGGTGAATTTTATGGTAAAAGCTTTTGGAACGTTCCCACTCTGCTTAAGCGGCTGATATCACCTTACTTAAGATAAACACGATCGAGTGGTGGAATAAGACAAAGAACAGACAACAGATGGTGGAAACTGCATGTGCAAGTAAAAAAGGAGAAAAAATACAAGCGCTAATCTTTGAAGGGCGGCACTGAGCCAGAGCTGTTTTTATAGGCCTTCAATAGAACATTTCCCAGCTTTCGTCAAATCACTCTTCAAATTTGTTGAGCGAAGGCAATGGGATCACTCACACGCATACATCTGACTCTCAGCATTAGGAATGTGGAAACCAATCCCCCAGGGGATCGATGGAAAATGTGTGAAGAAAAACGTTTTATATAAATTATGAAACGTATTTATTCATTATGTGTAAAATAAATAAATACACTAACTTTCAAAAGTTTGGTTAACGACTTTCAGTCTCTTGTGCTCCAGTAACATTGCCTAAACAATTTTTTTTTAAATTATTAAATAGACTACCTTTCTCTCACCTTATGCTCACCAAGGCTGCATTTATTAAAATATTATTAAAAAAATATCCCAAAGTATTATTACAATTTAAAATAACTGTTATAATGTCACAAATTCTCTGTGCCTGGGTCCATGGACTTTTATTTTGATATTATTTTGTCTTGCTTTGCCTGTGTTCAGTTCCAGTGTTTAGTTATTCATTCGTTATTCATTGCCACCATGTATTTATACCCTCAGGATATGTTTACATTACAACAATGTACTAAAAACAGATGGCAACGATGTAAAAACGGTCCCACACGGGTTAGTTGGAGATGTCACTTTGTCAAGAAACACCCCGAGAACACATAATACACATTGATGTCACAGTTTTCGCGAATTCACATTTTTGTCATTTACATGGAGACTGTAAATGTATTGTTTTCAAATCCTTGCACTTTGAAAATCGTTTTCAAAAGCTTGCATTTTCAGGCCCCCAAAACTGTGTTGTTGTGTAAATTAATGAGTCAACTGGATCATCTTTGTTTGTTTTCTTAGTTTCTATTAAATGCTATTTAACTGCTTTTTAGTTCAGTTAAACACATGTAAGGGATGATAGTGTTGATGATTTACCTTGGATACGAGCGAGAGTGAGTCTGCAGTGTATTCGCGCAAGACCGACGGCGGCTTCATCACACAGTGAGTTGTTGCCCTGCATCATATTCTTCATCAATCAACTGTTTGAAATGTAAGATGACCTAAATAGGTCTGAGGCGGGGCAAGTGCGTTGGTTGCAGTGGTGTAAAGCACGCCACCCCGGGACTCTAGAGCAGTGGAGTCGTGCTCTCTGGAGTGACGAATCACACTTCTCTGTCTGGCAATCCAATGGACGAGTCTGGGTTTGGCAGTTGCCAGGAGAATGGTATTTGTCTGACTGCATTGTGCCAAGTGTAACGTTTGGTGGAGGGGGGATTATGCTGTGGGGTTGTTTTTCAGCAGTTGGGCTTGGCCCCTTAGTTCCAGTGAAATGAACTCTTAATGCTTCAGCATACCAAGACATGTTGGACAATTTTTATGCTCCCAACTTTGTGGGAACAGTTTGGAGATGGTCCCTTCCTGTTCCAACTTGACTGCGCACCAGTGCACAAAGCAAGGTCCATAAAGACATGGATGAGTGAGTTTTGGTGTCGAGGAACTTGACTGGCCTGCACAGAGTCCCGACCTCAACCCAATAGAACACCTTTGGGATGAATTAGAGCGGAGACTGCGAGCCAGGCCTTCTCATCCAACATCAGTGACTGACCTCACAAATGCGCTTGATGAATGGTCAAAAATTCCCATAAAGACACTCCTAAACCTGTGGAAAGCCTTCCCAGAAGAGTTGAAGCTGTTAAAGCTGCATAGGGTGGGCCAACTAATTAAACCCTGCGGATTAAGAATAGGATGTCATTAATGTTCATGTGTATGTAAAGGCAGGCGTCCCAAAACTTTTGGCAATAATATAGTGTATATATAAATATTGTGACGAGTCCACCCAGAGGAATCAGCGTCGCCCTGGCAACAACACACCTGCACGTCATCACCATGGGCTGATCGGTCACAGCTGCACCTCATCAGCCCGGAGACATAAAAGCAGCTACGGATGAGCAGACAGACAGACTCTGGTCTCGAGCTGAATGTACTGCTGGACTAACCTCTCTCTTTGTTCTCCTAGAAAGCAGCGAGTGACCGACAGCCCACTTCACTGGAGCACGTTTGGGACACCCACTTTCACCAGGATCGAGCACCACACGGGACGAGGATTCACCAGCCACCACGCACCGGCTCACTAACTGTTTTCACCCTTATCACGAGCACTGTAATTAAAATCCACCCTCCGGGGCCTTTTTCACTCAACCTGCCTTGTCGTGTGATTCCTCACCCCGTGACATTGGTGGAGAATGCGGGCAGAAGCGTGAGGAATCACCGACAGGTTCACCGCACCCAAAAACCTAATCTTCTCTGTTTGTTTTGTTTCTGCACGCCAGGACCCGGAAGTAGCGCGCTCGCTCCCCGAAGATGGAGGAAGTGTTGCAGCGCCTCACGGAGGTGAGCATCCGCCAGCAACAGATCGCGGAATATCTCGCCACCCGCCAGGGCAGGACGGAAGATGAACTTACCGCCATCCGTGTTGCCGCTGCCCAGCGCGTTCCGCTACCTGATCCGCGTGCCCAAGCCACCCGCCTGCTGCCGAAGATGACGGCGGATGATGACGTGGAGGCTTTCCTGCAGGTATTCGAGTCCACTGCTCAGAGCGAAGAGTGGCCAGAGGGCGATTGGGCACGCGCGCTGGCACCTTTACTGACTGGAGAAGCCCAGCGGGCTTATTTTTCACTTCCCCGTGCGATCGCTGAGGATTATGACGAAGTCAAGCGGGAAATCCTGGCGAGGTTGGGTCTCTTATCTATCTGTGCCGCCCAACAGTTTCATGAATGGGAATTCAAGCCTCGTGTGCCAGCCCGTGCCCAAGCCGCCGAACTGAAACGCATCGCTCACCATTGGCTGATGGAAGGAAGTCCCACGGCAGCTCAGGTAGCGGAACGGGTGGTGGTCGATCGCCTCCTCCGTGCTCTTCCCCGTTCCATCCGACAGGCGGTCGGAATGAAAAACCCGGCCAACACCGCGGAACTCGTGGAGGCGATCGAGCTGGCGGATGCCATCCACCACCGTGAGGCAGGGGAGCGAGTGTTGCCGTTCCCCCGGAGGGTGGTCCAGGAGCGACGGCCGCTCGAAGGCACCTCGCAACCAGTGAGCAGGCCGACGGTTCCCCCGCCGCGAGACGAGCCCATGCCCAGCGCCGAACCCATGCCGCCTCCGCGTGCGTGGCTGGCAGGCTGCATCGTCCACCAGCGGATGCCATCGGGAGCCCCGGAAGCAGACGTGGTGATCGAGGGAAGACACTTCAGAGCCCTGCTGGACTCCGGCAGTACGGTCACCCTCATCCAGTCAAGAGTGTGTGGGCCCCGAAGAGGCGAGAAGAGCTTCCTCCCCATTACGTGTGTGCATGGAGACACTCGCCAAGTGCCGGCCCGTCGAATCACCATCTCTTCGCCCCAAGGTACCTGGCCGGTGGAAGTCGGCCTGGTAGAGGACCTTCCGGTGGCCGTACTGCTGGGGAGAGACTGGCCGGGCTTCGATGCCCTGCTCGCCGCCGCCACTCAGCCTGTCAGCCAGGAGGGGAACCGTCAAAGACGGAGACGGCCGCGAGGACCCCGCCGCCGACCAGCGCTACTAGCCTCAGACAGCGGGAGAGATGGTGAGTCCCCCTCCCAATCTACTAATCCGTTCTTTGATGTGTATCAGCAGGCTGCCGGAGGGGGCTCATTCGCCAAGGAACAACGGGAGGACGATCGCCTGAAGCACTGCTGGTCCCAAGTGCGGACCATCGACGGGAAAGACGTCCTCCCACGGCCCCATCCTCTCCCGCATTTTTTCGTTGAGAAGGGCCTACTATACTGTGTCGCACAGCGGAGGGGGGAGGAGAAAAAATTGCTAGTTGTTCCTCGGACCAAGACCGAAACCATCCTGGAGTTGGCGCACTCCCATCCGATGGCAGGTCACCTCGGGGCAGCTAACACCACGCAGCGTATCCGCGACCGGTTCCACTGGCCGGGACTGGAGGCCGAGGTGAAGAGGTTCCCACTCATTCCGCTGCCCATCATCGAGGTGCCCTTCACGCGGATTGGGATGGACATAGTGGGGCCGTTGCCAAAGTCTGCCCGTGGCCACGAACACATCCTGGTCCTCGTCGACTATGCCACCCGGTACCCCGAAGCGATTCCCCTCCGCAAGGCCACCGTGAAGAACATCGCCCAGGAGCTGTTCCTGCTGGCCAGCCGGGTTGGCATACCAGCGGAGATACTGACTGACCAGGGTACCCCGTTCATGTCCCGGCTAATGGCGGATCTCTGCAGGCTGCTGCGGGTGAAGCAGTTGAGGACCACGGTCTACCACCCACAGACGGACGGGCTGGTAGAAAGGTTCAACAAGACCCTCAAGCAGATGCTGAGACGTGTGGCGGCGGAGGATAAGCGGGATTGGGACCTCATGATTCCTTATGTGCTCTTCGGGATCCGCGAAGTACCCCAGGCCTCAACTGGCTTCACCCCCTTTGAGCTTCTCTTCGGCCGCCAACCACGAGGGCTCCTGGACATCGCCCGAGAAGCTTGGGAGCAGCAGCCTGCCCCTCATCGCACCCTCATCGAGCACGTCCGCCAGATGAGGGAACGGATCGACCGGGTGATGCCATTAGTCCGGGAACACCTCAGCAAGGCTCAACAGGCGCAGCAACGCCGGTACGACCGGGCAGCCCAACCACGGGAGTTCCAGCCGGGAGACCGCGTCATGGTCCTGGTCCCCAGCTCTGCCTGCAAGTTCCTGGCCACCTGGAAAGGACCATATACCGTGATCGAGAGGATTGGGCCAGTCACATATCGTCTGCGGCAGCCGGGACGACGGCAGGCAGAGCAACTCTACCACATCAACCTCCTGAAGAAGTGGGTGGGGACCCGGGACCAAGTAGCGGCCTTGAGTATCACCGACCCCATGGTTGTAGACGTCAACCCCCATCTTTCGGCTGCCCAGAAGGCGGAGCTGCAGCACCTGGTCAGTCAGTTCCAGGATGTGTTCTCGACCCAGCCCGGGCAGACCAACGTGGTACAGCACGACGTCCGAACACCGCCAGGAGTCATCGTCCGGCAACGGCCCTACCGTGTCCCGGAGGCTCGTCAGCAGGCTATTGAGAAAGAGATCCAACAAATGCTGAAGTTGGGGGTAATCGAACCATCCCGGAGCCCGTGGTCCAGCCCCATCGTGATGGTCCCAAAGCCGGATGGCACCCTCCGCTTTTGCAACGGCTTCCGACGCCTGAACGAAGTCTCCGAATTCGACGGGTACCCCATGCCTCGGGTCGACGAGCTACTGGATCGGTTGGGAAGGGCCCGGTACATCAGCACCTTGGACCTCACCAAAGGCTATTGGCAGGTACCACTCTCTGAATCCGCTAAACCCAAGACTGCTTTCTCGACCCCCAGTGGCCACTGGCAGTACCGGACCCTTCCCTTCGGCCTCCACGGGGCCCCAGCGACCTTCCAGCGGATGATGGACATCATCTTAAGGCCCCACCAGGCCTACGCGGCGGCCTACATCGATGATGTCGTCATCCATTCCGAGGCATGGGGAGACCACCTGGAACGTCTGCGGAGGGTGCTTTCGGAGATCCGGCGGGCTGGACTCACTGCCAACCCCCGCAAGTGTCACCTCGCCCTCTCCGAGGCCAAGTACCTGGGTTTCCGAGTCGGAAGGGGCCTCATCCAGCCCCAGGAGAAGAAAGTCGAGGCCATCCACTCCGCCCCAAGACCGCAGACGAAGACCCAGGTACGGGCCTTTTTGGGGTTGGCAGGGTATTACCGATGTTTTATCCCCAACTTCTCCTCTCTAGCCGCCCCCCTGACAGACCTGACCAGGAAGGGGCAGCCGGAGAAAGTCTGCTGGACCCCAGCCCTCGAGGAGGCTTTCGCCCGGGTCAAGACAGCCCTGACGTCGTCGCCGGTACTCCGCGCTCTAGACTTCGGTTGCCCCTTCCTGCTGCAGACGGATGCTTCCGACACAGGACTGGGAGCCGTCCTGTCCCAAATCCAGGAAGGCGAGGAGCATCCGATCGTCTACATCAGCAGGAAGCTGTCCCCGGCTGAGACGAGGTACGCCGCCGTCGAGAGGGAGGCCCTGGCCATCAAGTGGGCAGTCCTGGAGCTGAGGTATTATCTGTTAGGCCGCAAGTTCACCCTGGTCACCGACCATGCGCCCCTGCAGTGGATGGCCCGCGCCAAGGACACCAACGCCAGGGTGACTCGCTGGTTCCTAGCGCTCCAGGACTTTCACTTTGAGGTACGTCATCGGGCCGGGGCCCACAACGCGAACGCCGACGGCCTCTCAAGGATATGGACAGCTTCTGCAGGTCTGTCAGGGGTCATTCCCCACCCTCCCTTTGTTTCACCCCTACTGTCTCCATATGTTCGCAGGACCAGAACGACGCTTGGGGGGGGGGGGGTTGGTGTGACGAGTCCACCCAGAGGAATCAGCGTCGCCCTGGCAACAACACACCTGCACATCATCACCATGGGCTGATCGGTCACAGCTGCACCTCATCAGCCCGGAGACATAAAAGCAGCTACGGATGAGCAGACAGACAGACTCTGGTCTCGAGCTGAATGTACTGCTGGACTAACCTCTCTCTTTGTTCTCCTAGAAAGCAGCGAGTGACCGACAGCCCACTTCACTGGAGCACGTTTGGGACACCCACTTTCACCAGGATCGAGCACCACACGGGATGAGGATTCACCAGCCACCACGCACCGGCTCACTAACTGTTTTCACCCTTATCACGAGCACTGTAATTAAAATCCACCCTCCGGGGCCTTTTTCACTCAACCTGCCTTGTCGTGTGATTCCTCACCCCGTGACAATATTATATAATTAATAATAATAATTATTATTAATAATACTAATAATAATAGCTTTATCTTCTGTTACACTCAAATTGTGTTTAAACATCACAGGTTTAACATATAAATATGTATACAAATTATAATACAGTATAGTAAAATATAGGCTATATGTATACATATTCATAAAGGATTCATACATTTTTACATTTCTAAATCTGTGCATACAAATATTTTCTCTGACACTGTCAGATCTTCATTCGAGGCAGAGATGAATTGAAAATATGACCGATGACACTGGTCAAACTGAGCATGTGTTAGATGGTAATAATAATAATAATAATAATACATGTGGATTTATGGCAACAGTAAAATGAGTTAAAATGTATTCTCAAACTTTTCCTAACTTCAGATTCAAATATAGATTCAGCAGCATCCAGGTTGAAATTTAACCTCCACTTTTTTTTTTCCAAGGATGTGCTTTTCGAGCCTTTCATTCTCAATTAGACTCTCTGCAGCGTGTCCTCTTGGCTTTCCCTCGCTTTGTGATGAATATGGGCAACATTTACAGTGTAACCAATAGAGGCTGGGGCACTGAAGTGAAGAGATGAGGAAGAGGAGGAGGAGGAGGAGATTTAGAGGGGGAGGATGACAACACTGTTCTGCCAAGGGAAGCGTTCAATTTCTTGCCTCATTTAATGCAGGTGTGTACAGGTAGAAGCTTCGAACACACACACACACACACACACAGTACGAGTCAACAAATTTTCAAGCATCTGTTCACCAAACTACAGTCTTTGGTGTGCGTTTCAAGGACAACAGGATGTTAAAAACAAGAGGCACTTCACAAGATTCCCAGCCATGAATCTGCGGGATTAACAAACAGCACCAGCGACAGCAATCTGCTTATTAACATTTTAAATCAAGGACGCAGTTTCACTCCGTAATCAATTGTTGTGGAGTGACTGTAATTTCAGTTTGGTTTTATGATGAGAAAAACAACACGACAATACATATTTTCGCATGATATGATGCTCATTGCCCGTAAACCATGAACACGGAACAGATTTGACGCTTTCACGATTGTCTTCCAGGGAATCTGGTTGGAATGAGGGTCACGCATGTTGGTGATCGTCCTGTTCTGCAATCTTGAAATGCCACTTGAAATTGCTTGCCAACATTCCATCAACTTTAGACAGATGTTCTGATTATGGTCAAATGGTTTCGACTGACATGATACATTCATGACACATACCCAATAAGAAAGACGCTGTAATTTAATACTTGAAATTGAGCAGTCCTCCATGGAATGGAAATTTTGTACGAGTCTAGCAAAGTCCAAATGCCAAGAACCAAAAATCATAATGGTGTTTGTATGAAAACCAGATTATATCCAGATGATAAGCGTGAAAGTGCAGTTGGCAATGTTTGTGTTTACATTTGTGACCTCTAGAAAAACTGAATGGAATGGGGTTCAAATGTTTCTCAAAAAAAAGTTCTTAAGGTATGGCCATAAAATATATTAATATAAATTTTGGTAACACTTTACTATAAGGTTTAATTTGTTAACACTACATAAGTTAACATAAACTAACAATGAAAAATACTTCTAATCTTTGAAAGGATTCCACAGCTCAAGTAGTTGGAGTGACGTTTTTGACAAGTCGACTTGAAAATGTATGTTTATGTTACAAATTAGTTCGTTTAATTCAATATAGTTTGTTGGTTGAACAAAATTAGGGGCAAAGCATAGAAGGTGCGTAGGCACCTATTGTATCCTTGGCGTTCTCATTATTATTCTTTTGTTTCTTCTTCTTCCGCTCTGGAGGTCTATGGCAGCCCCTAGAACCGCTCGCAGGAAAGTTATGAAATTTGGCGTTGGCTTTGGCGTATCATTGCGAAACTTGTTATGATTAAAACTTTTGGGATGGAAATAATATGAGGTGGAAGGAAAAACTATTTTTCGACTCAGCTCCATGTCCCCTTAGAGGCCAAATATTATCAGTGCTGTGATAATATTCATCAGTGTGAATCCAACATACGTCATGTACGTGATTTGTGGAGCTCACCAATAGAAGCTACAAAATATGCGTAACAGAGAATACATGCAAGACTTTAAATTGCTGTGGAATAGCAACAGTTTAGGCAATATGATCTTGCGTTCATAATTTAACAGTATATAATCAGGCCAATAATACAATATAGTATTTATTAGGCTACAGCAAAAACAAGTTTCATAATAAATGCATGAGTCCCCTGCAGGTACGAGTAATGAGAAAGTTTAATTTTGCTTTCACGTTGACTTGAATGAAAGTGTAGCATCTATATCTGACCTGTCTACGCATTATGTCCTCTATTATCCTGACATCAATTCATCTTCAACAAATCTTTGACAGCCATTTTCAATGTGTTGTTTCAAACCCCACAGCAAAAGTAACTGGTTTGACGTCAAAGGCGAGCAGCCTGACTAAGATGCATTAGCCCTCCTGCGATATTATAGATTGTTTAAATAGTCTCCTAAAAACAAAATTGATCCAGTATTATCAATGTCACTCACTGGCGAGATAACGTACAGCAGCTCTCCATCGATGGGGAAAACCGCTATTGATTACAAGACATCTTTTTAATAAACACATATCTCCTTATGGATTTTAGACAGGCCTGACTGGTAATGGCATTCACAACCTATAAACTGTGCTGAAGATAAATGAACTGCCTCAAGGGGTTATTGCGATGCGTGCAAGGAGTTTGCCGCGAACTTCAGAGTGGGGGGCTGGCAACAACCAGGCTCTTATGACAAACAGATTGATCGAACTGTATCAATCGACAACCTCGGGCGAGCAGCCAACCAGGAGTGTTTTTTAATGCGAAAAGCGTTTTGAAGAAGTTCAGGATTGTGAGTGTGGAAAAGACAGTAAGGTAGGAGTGATGCAGCTCAAGGGAGGGAATGCTCAGTTAACGGATGACAGCACAAGGACCCAATCTTAAAGTTGAGGACAAATGACCTTCGCGGCACAGCAGCTAAGGCGTTGTCACTTATTCTGTGCAGATTTTTCATGTACAGAAGTTGCAGCTTGTTCACAAGTTTCATGAAATGTGAAGAGATTGAACAAAAATGACACATGACAAAAGTTTATTTTCCAGAAGCGGCCATGTGAACTTTTTTCTTCAAAGTACAGTCTTTGAAAACATTTGAGCACTCAAAGAACTCAAAAAAGGTAAAAGATAAAACTGCACCATACGGAAATATACAAATGAAAGACTGTCTGATTCAGAGTCTTTGCCAGATGTTTCTGCCATTAAGTCATTTTCTCTCCTCACTGAATGTTTCATGATGCGATGTGACAAAATCAGAACCTTTTGGATGCTTAATACAGCTATAAGGGTTTTAGATCACTGTGGCAGAAATAGCACAATAGTCGTCTTACTTTGTATGTATACTGTGCTTAGTATGCACATTTTCTGTATGTTTATCTGTTATTGTAATATCACTAACAATATCACTCATCTACTTATCTTTCTGGATCTGTCTGCTGCTTTTGACACAGTTAACCACCAGATCCTCCTGTCAACCCATATGACGAAGGGCAACTCAGGTAGAAGTCTTACCTGTCGGGTAGGTCCTTCAGAGTGTCTTGGAGGGGTGAGGTAGCTAACTCACAACATCTAGCTACTGGGGTTCATCAGGGCTCAGTGCTTGGACCACTTTTCTTCTCCATCTATGTTATCACTAGGATCTGTCATTCAGAAACATGGTTTTTCCTATCACTGCTATGCTTATAACACACAACTCTACTTCTCATTCCAGCCAGATGATCTGACAGTAGCTGCTCGTGTCTCAGCCTGTCTGACAGACACTTCATGCTGAATGAAGGACCACCACCTCAACTCAACCTTGCAAAGACAGATGCTTGTGGTCTCAGCCAACCCAACAGTTCATCACAACTTCTCCATTCAGCTAGGTTAATCAACCATAACTCCATCCAGGAAACTTGGACTTAAACTTCATGGACCACATTGCTAGAACAGCGCGGTCCTGCAGATTTGCCTTATACAACATTAGGAGGATCAGGCCCTTCCTATCTGAACATGCTTCATTCCTTGTCCAAGCTTTTGTTCTATCCAGACTAAACTATTTTAATGCTCTCTTGGCAAGCCTTCCAGTATGTACTGTCAAACCTCTGCAGATGATCCAGAATGCTGCAGCAAGAGTGGTCTTTAATGAGCCGAAGCACACGTCATGTCTCACTTTATCAATTTGCACTAGTAGCGAATTGCCGCTCGCATCAAATTCAAGGCACTGATGTTTGCCTACAGAACAACCTGGCTCTGTACCCCTATACCTAAACTCACTACTTCAGACCTATGTGCCCTCCAGAAGCTTGCGTTCTGCAAGTGAACGGTGCCTTGTGGTGCCATCCCAAATAGGCACAAAATCACTTTCATGGACCTTTACCTTGACTGTTCCATGCTGGTGGAATGACCTAACTCAACCCGAGCTGCTGAGTCTAAAGATGCATCTTTTTTGTCAACACTTGACCCATCAATACTAACACTTGCTATTCTATTATGTACGTATATCTATTTATTTTGTTATTTATTTAAGAAACAACAATGTGATATGTGTAGTGTGCTAAAATAACTGTGACTAGTCACAGCACTTCCATATTGTTGCCCTATTGTTGTTTTGATTGCTTCTATTGTTCTCCTAATTTGTAAGTCGCTTTTGATTAAAGCGTCTGCTAAATGATTAAATGTAAATATCAAAATAAATAAAATAAAACAAATAAAAAATGTAATATATTTTAAATATTATCCAAAACATAATTTAATATAATATCACAGCTTATATAATAACCGTCATATATTATAAAAAAAAGAACTGTCAAATGTCAAATGATGTGATATTTTAAGAGACTTGAGTGTCTGCTATATCATTTCTATCATTTCTATCTTTTCCTTTTCATATATTTATTTATTTATATATCATTTGATTAAAAAATTGTTTTTTCCCTTAAAAATTAAGAAAGAAACTACGTATATGTTTAGGCTTTTCCACCCAATAATATATCAGGACAGTTTTCATTATCATAACAGGAGAGTCTTTATGTAAAAATAATAATATATATATATATATAAATTAGGGATGCAACAATACAGTTAGTCCACGGTTCAATACATACCTCGGTTTTTAACCACGGTTTTCGGTTCTGTACGGTTTTTTTGCTATTCTATTCTTAGGCGACAGGAACAGCAAGAGGTTAAGGACAAAAAAGACAGTTTTTTATTGCAATACTCTTTCTTTATTTTACTTAAAATAATTGAAAAACCTTACTTAAACTTTAAACTTTACTTAAAAAAAAAAAAGCCTTGTACATATTCCTAGTGTATAGAATAATATAAAATAAATATATATAAAGATTTACACTGGTAGCTCAGAGCTGTACAGCAGCATTTAAGTATGAAATTGAATGGATAAATGTAAAAATAAAACACTACATAGACTTCACTATAAAATATACACTGATTCTTATTAAAGCTACTGTATTAGTTTTTCAGTCAAGAGCAGTGAGTGATTTTCTCTTTGTCTTTTGTTGTTGTATTAACATTAAAGGGATAGTTTGTTCAAAAATATTAGAGTGAGTAAATAATGACATAATTTTAGAGGTGAACTTTCCCTTTAAGGACAGCGTGTTCACTACTGCCCTGTTGTCAATTTAAGACCTCCGTGCATCTAATATACAGACACACGCGATTTTACTTTCACTTTAGACATAACCGACTGTGTTTATGTTAACCTTGTGTGTATTTGACATTAGCGCAGTAAGACGACTACTTAGTTCAGTAATCTCGTGTTTGACAGGCGTTTAGTGCGCGCGCTCGGAGAAGTGCATGTTAAAACGAATGAAACCGGCAAGGCTTTAAAACGCATGCAAATAATGAACTTTGGTTATTGTGAATAACTATAGTGTTCCGTGAGTATAACTCTACCACTAACGTGTGATGTGAATGTATGTCGCGTTGTTCAGTATTGGAATGAAGGAAAATGATAGAATTAGTGAAAGTAAAACTGTGAAGGCCGTACCGAACGGTTCAATATTATATTGAGAATTGTGGCATCCCTAATATATATAATATATATAATCTTTTTATATTTATTCTATCTATGTATCACTATTTTTGGCCCAAAAGAGGGACACAACTGCAGTACTTAACTAAACGACATGGCACACACCAATAGCTACATGAGCCAAATGGACAACACTGAAAGAATTTATTTTGCGAACCAGTGATAACACAGCACAGATCAATTTGGGCAGTGCGGCGTTGCACGGTCTGACTGGGTATTAATGTAAACACAGTCAGTTATGTCTATGTAAGTGAACGTAAACAGATGGAGGAAAATAATGTCAAAATGTGGGTTCTGTGCATTAGACCTTGCAGTGTAAATGCAGCCAATGTGAAGGGAACAATTTTCTATGAACTTCATTTCCAGTGTAAAGACAACAAAAGCACAGTGAACCCAAATTTAGTTTTCTTTATGATTCATGATTTCACCACAGCATGCTGAAGAGCTCATCCGTCCCCGGCTTCTGCTCTGAACGATCCTAACCCCTCGTTCTCTGTGACAACAGACACCTGAACAGATGGATGCCGCTGCAGACAGACTGGGCCCGCTCACGTTCTTAAGTACACTGAGAATCACTGACAGAGAGAATGATGGAGCACCTGGCGTGGGAGAGAGACCTTCTGTTATGCCACTGTAAATTGGCTTGACAAGAAAAACGTTTCGCCTCTCAATGTCAGACATTTGAGCGCTGGCATAAACGGAACTGCAGCTCGGCAGGTGCGGTGCAGGAAAAGGAAAACTGATCCGCTGAACACATTTCCCTCATTAAGCGAGCTGCCCCGAGGCAGTGAATTACGCTTTCCGTTTTAACAGCTACAGAAGGCCAGGTTAGACATTGCCGGTGTGTACTGTAGAAAGTACTTGCTAGTAATGAGTAACTGTATTTTACAAGTGGTACTTGTCTGTGCAAAACATGATGCTGGGGTGGTTTCTAAGATGTTGATATATGATTTCTCTGGTGTTTTGGGTAGTTGTCTGAGAGTTGTTGGAAAGTTGCTTAGTTGTAGGCGGTTGCTAGGTTGTTTTGGGTGGTTGTTATTAGACACGGTTATGTAGTTTATACTGTGTTTTTGGGTTGTGGCTAGGATGTTCTATGGTGTTGTTAAGCGGGTGCTATGGTGTTCTGTGGTTGTTAGGGTGGTTTCTATGGTGTTGCTAGGCAGTTGATAAAGTGTTTTATGTGGTTACTAGGGTATACTGTATGTAAGACAAATGGTAGAGCGTTTCTAGGTAGCTACTATGTCTTCTAAATGGTTGCTAAGGTGTTGCTATATGGTTTCTAGGGTGCTTTGGTTAGTTCCCTGTGAATTGTTAGACAGTTGATAAGTTGTAGGTGGTTTCTAGGTCGTTTCTAGATTGTTATAGGTGGTTGTTAGGCATGGTTATGAGGTTTATACTTTTTTTTGTTTTTAGGTGGTAGCTAGGATGTTGTAATGTGTTGTTAGGCGATTGTTGGGGTGTTTGTTGATTGTTAAGGGGTTTTCTAGGGTGTTGCTAGGAGAAACTGGATGGTTGCAAGGGCATTCTAGAACAGTAGATGATAGGGTGTTCTGGGTTGTTGCTAGATTGTTTCTAGTGATTTGCTATGGTGATCTGAGTGGTTGCTAATGTGTTGACATATGGTTTCCAAGGTGTTTTAGGTAGTTGCCTGATAGTTATTAGACAGTTGCTAAGTTGTAGGTGGTTGCTAGGTTATTTTGGGTGGTTGTTGGGCATAGTCATGTGGTTTTATCATGTGTTTTAGGTGGCTAGGATGTTGAAATGTGTTGTTAGGTGATTGTTGGGGTGTTTTCTAGGATGTTTCTAGAATGAACTGGATGGTTGCAAGGGCATTCTAGTACAGTAGATGATAGGGATTTCTGGGTTGTTAGAGTGTTTCTAGTGATTTGCTAGGGTGATCTGAGTGGTTGCCAAGGTGTTGATATATGGTTTCTAAGGTGTTTTAGGTAGTTGCCTGACAGCTGTTAGACAGTTGCTAAGTTTTAGGTGGTTGCTAGGGTGTTCTGTGGTTGTTGAGGGGGTTTCTAGGGTGCTGCTACGCAGTTGATAATATGTTCTATGTGGTCGCTAGGGTGTACTGCATAAAAGCTAAAGGGTAGAGTGTTTCTATGGAGCTTCTAGGTGTTCTAAATGGTTGCTAATGTGTTGATATAAGATTTCTAGTGTGTTTTGGGTAGTTTTCTAAGAGTTGTTAGACAGTTGCTAAGTTGTAGGTTGTTGCTAGGTTGTAATAACAGGCTGTTAGACAGTTAAGTGATGTACAGTGTTTTTAGGTGGTAGCTAGGATGTTCTAAGGTGTTGTTAGGAAGTTGCTAGGGTGTTCTGTGTTTGTTAGGGTGCTTTCTAGGGCATTGCTAGGCAGTTGATAAAGTGTTCTTTAAGTGGCTGCTAGGGTGTTCTCTGCATGGAAGCAAAATGGTTTCTAAAGTGTTTCTATGGAGTTGCTGAGTGTTCTAAATGGTTGCTAAGGTGTTGATATATATAGTGTCTATGGTTTCTTAAGTAGTTGTCTGACAGCTAGACAGGTGCTGAGTTGTAAGTGGTTGCTAGGTTGTTCTAGGTGGTTGTTATGCATGGCTATGTGGTTTATATTGTGTTTTAAGGTGGTGGTTAGGATGTTCTGGTGTCGTTAGAGTGGTTTCTAGGGTGTTGCAAGGCACTGTGCCACAGCCATATTACCCTGTAGCCCAAGACTAGTTGCCCACTGAAGCTATGCAGGGTTGAGCCTAGTCAGTAACTGGATGGAAGACCTCCTGGGGAAACTAGGTAGCTGCTGGCTAGTTGCTAGCGAGGCCAGTAGGGGGTGCTCGACCTATGGTCTGTGTTGGTCCTAACACACCAATATAGTGACAGGGACAGGTCCTGACTCTCTGTAGTCATTAAAAATCCCATGGCACTTCTCGTAAAAGAGTAGGAGTGTAACCCCGCTGTCCGGGCCACATTCCCTCCAATGGCCTTTATCAATCATGGCCTCCTAATAATCTTCATCCTATGAATTGGCTCTATCACTCTCTCTCTCTCCTCTCCACCTATAGCTGGTGTGTGGTGAGCGCACTGGTGCCGTTGTTCAGTGGCTGCCGTCGAATAATCCAGGTGGATGCTGCACACTTGTGGTGGGTGAGGAGAGACCCCTGATATGATTGTAAAGCGCTTTGAGTGTACAGTAGTGCACAGTAAAGTGCTATATAAATACCTAATTCATTCATTCATTCATTCATTCAACTGTTTTTTTTTTTTTTTTTTGTCCGCTGGTTGAAAATCTTTTCCAGTAGTTTCCAAGCACTTTAAAAGCACACTTTTCAATTGTTATGTACTTGTTTTCAATGTTTCCTTCCCAAATTTATTTGGCCAAAAAAGAAAAGAAAAAAAACTTTATTGAGGAATTTAAAGCTATAGAAATAGCATACAGCATTCAATAAAGCTATAGAAATCACATACAGTATAAGCAAAGATTACAACTTGTCATTTGAAACTTTTCTGAAAAATCACTTTGGCTCTAAACTGAGCAATTACCAGCTCCCAGGGTTTGGCCTTTAGGGCCCTAAACAGAAACTTGGGAGCCAATTTTAACTTTTAACTTGAATGAGAAAAAAAAAGGGGGATCAGAAAGTAGTTAGTTCAAGTTTTAAACTCTTTGCACTAAAACAGATGAGTCGTCTTACAGCTCCATCTGTTTCTCTCAGTTTTATGTTCTCATTATCAGGCCGTTGGACACAGAAGGTGGCCGACAGGTCACACTCTTTTAGTTCTCCATCCCTCCATCACCTTCTGTTTTTTTCACCTTATAATGTTCCTCTCCAAGTTTTCTTAACTGTTCTGCAGCCTGTGAAAATGGGGGAAAGGGAGAGAGACAGTTACTGTAGACACTCAGCAATTACCACACACTGTATACTACTGTTCAAATGTTTGAGGTCTGTAAGAATTGTTTAATGTTTTTGAAAGAAGTTTCTTATGCTCACTAATTTATTTGATAATTTATTTTTGATAAAACAGTTTTGAATTTAAAATAAATGTTTTCTATTTAATTATATATTGTAAAATGCAAGTTATTCCTATGATCAAAGCTGAATTTTCAGTTTTCAATGTCACATGATCCTTCACAAATCATTTTAATAAGCTGATTTGCTGCTCAAGAAACATTTTTGATTATTATCAATGTTGAAAACAGTTATGCTGCTTAATATTTTGTGGAAACCAATATATATAATTTTCATGATAATACTGTATATATTTGTCTTTGACAAAAGACATTTCAAAAGAACAGCATTTATTTCAACCATTTTTTGTCTTTATTTTTTTTTATATCATAGTAAATGTACACAATTTATTACCGGTAATTACTACATTTATGAATTGTATTCTGTAAAGTCTATACTAGGCTCTTTAATTGCAGGTTCCATTGTTACAACATGCCCCCAAAACAATGTCCACATGGTTAATGAGCTGTATCTTTTGTCCTAGACAATAATGGTGGAAATGTTGAATAGATTTTTGTAGGCCTACAGTACGTGTCTATACAGAGAATGACTAAACCTGTGCTGAGAAATATTTACTGAGAAACTAGCTCCAGCCTCCCCTATGCAGTTCTCTAGAAGTGCTTGGACCACAATTTGCTGGGATAGAGATATAAATTTTAAAAATAAAACTGTAGCAAAAAAGGCAGATTGCTGTGAAAGCACATTATGAAAAACACACAGTGTGACCCAGACCCTCCAGCGACGACAGACTCTGTATTCATGTCTAGCGCTCACAGTAGAGGAACCACCAGTCGCCCACTCTCTCCTGAGATAAGTCCCTGCAGGGGTGTGATTAAACGTCCTAGCGGCTGTGTCACTTCCTGATCCAATCTCTCAGCCACAACACTTTAATTCCTTTGCAACCGCCGCTGCGGCATGGGTTGATGGAGGCTGTTGCCGCCGTTGAGTGAGAGGTCAGTCTCATAAACACTGGCAGCTGGGCTCGCCATGGGAGTGCCGCATTCATAAAGCCATAATAAATGTTACAGCACATTAAATCGCCCCAGAGGTTCAGCACGATATTCCAAACGAAAGCTGCTCAGTCATGACGTTTGAGCGCAGAAGATAAAAAAAGCGCCTGCCGCATTACCCTTAGCGTCCCTGCGTAATGCTTGGCAATAACTTGGATATGAATATGTGCTTGTGCGCACTAGGAACCAGTGAGGAACCAGCGATACGCAAGCTCTAAATATGGCTATGGCGTATGTTGAGTTTTGACTGGTTGAGCAGAACCTGGATTCAAATCTGGCCTAATGAGATTATGTATTTCACCCTAAACATTAGAACACTGTCATCAATAAATTATCATTTCTAATGTTAGTTCTAACGTTTATTTATAGAAATCAAATTAGAAGAGGGAATCTACTGAAGCCCAAAGATATGGTGGCTGAGAGGGCTCAACGTGCTGAAACTGTAGAAAACACATGCAAGTAGAAAAAACACCAGCAAATTACGAATACATTTTCATCAGTTTGACAACACGTGCTGCAAATACTCTCATCGCAACCCAATACAGAACCACACAACAAATACACACACCAACAAATGACCAACCTGGCTGGGACATTATTGTTCATTGTCTACTCATCAGTGGTGCTGTCGATGACCTGAAAAGTTTTTTTGTTTATTTTAAAATACTGATCGTATGTGCATTGTGAGTATTTGCAGTGCGTTTCTGTATTTGGTTGTGTTGTGAGTATTTGCAGCGCATTTCTGTATTTGGTTGCATTGTGAGTATTTGTAGTCCGTTTCTGTATTTGGTTGCATTGTGAGTATATGCAGTCCGTTTCTGTATTTGGTTGCATTGTGAGTATTTGCAGCGCATTTCTGTATTTGGTTGCATTGTGAGTATTTGTAGTCCGTTTCTGTATTTGGTTGAGTTGTGAGTATTTGCAGTGTGTTTCCGTATTTAGTTGCGTTGTGAGTATTTGCAGTGCGTTTCTGTATTTGGTTGAGTTTTGAGTATTTACAGTGTGTTTCCGTAATTAGTTGCGTTGTGAGTATTTGCAGTGCGTTTCTGTATTTGGTTGAGTTGTGAGTATTTGCAGTGCGTTTCTGTATTTGGTTGAGTTGTGAGTATTTGCAGTCCGTTTCTGTATTTGGTTGTGTTGTGAGTATTTGCAGTCCATTTCTGTATTTGGTTGCGTTGTGAGTATATGCAGCGTGCATTTCTGTTTTTGGTTGCACAGTGAGTATTTGCAACGCGTGGTTTCTGTATTTGGTTGCACAGTAAGTATTTGCAGTGCGTTTCTGTATTTAGTTGCGTTGTGGGTATTTGCAGCGCATTTCTGTATTTGGTTGCACAGTGAGTATTTGCAATGCGTGCGTTTCTGTATTTGGTTGCTATGTCAGTATTTGCAGTGCGTTTCTGTACTTGGTTGCATGTGAGTACATGCAGCGTGTGTTTCTGTATTTGGTTGCGTTGTGAGTATTGGTTGCGTTGTGAGTATTTGCAGCACATTTCTGTATTTGGTTGCGTTGTGAGTATATGCAGCATGCGTTACTGTTTTTGGTTGCGTTGTGAGTATTTGCAACGCGTGCGTTTTTGTATTTGGTTGCACATTGAGTATTTGCAACGCGTGCGTTTTTGTATTTGGTTGCACATTGAGTATTTGAAGTGTGTTTTTGTATTTGGTTGCTTTGTGAGAATTTGAAGCACGTTTCTGTATTTGGTTGCGTTGTGAGTATTTGCAGCACATTTGTTGTCAAATGATGATGAATTTTTCTTAATTTGCTGGGGGTTTTTTTCTTTAGTTGCAGCATGTTGAGCTCTTTCGGCCACCATATTAAAAGGCTAAAAGCATTATTAAATTTTTCAGGTTTTTTTCCCTCAAAATCTCTCTCTCTATATATAAAATGAACAAATGAGCAAATTTATTTTTACTATGATCAGTGAATTAAGCTCTGTCCGTACCAAGAATGATAACTACAAAGATAACTATAATGATAAATGTAATAACGTCCACCACACACAATAATGTTGTTTATTTTAAGCATGCTGCAGTTATGTTATCTTTGTTATGACATCTAACGTGTCATTATCGAGTTGTGGTGACTTCCTTATTCTTACAGAATTAGAACAATTAATTAAACTTTATAATTATAGTTATAGTCATCGCCCTTGATGTGAATAAGCCTTAACTCAAGCTGAAATATGTCTATGTCTATCAGTGACCGTCAAAATCAGTAGCTGTGTTCACATTTATGCGTAAACAACAGGAAACGATATTCTTGCAGCGTGTACATGTGACATGAAGACTGTGACATACTGTATAAACCTGCACATCAACCCGATTACTTTAATTAGCAATCATGTAATGTTTGGATTCATCCAAACAAAAGGTGTCCATGTAAATGCAAAGACACTAAAGAGAGATATATAGCTTGTGGAATTAATTATATTCTTAACTCAGTTTCATCTTCTCATAGACTTGAATCTCTTTTTCTCGATAATACTAATGTAAAAAGTTGGTCTAAGAACATCAATATAGTATTGTGAGGTAAAATATTGTAGTATACATCACAAATAGCAATCCCCTTCCACCACTGAATTAAATAAAGCTAAGACTAATTATAAGGGTAAAGAGACCATTGGGGGCAAGATATTGGCTTGTAAAATCGGGACTGGTCACTCTAGTGTGCTCACACGCTAACTTGCCTTTGAATTCCCCACCAGCTCAGTTGACAGAGGTCAGGGCAACAGATAACCAAGTTCAATTTATCGCAGCCCAAACCATTCTCACTCGTTTAGCTCGGAGAAAAACAGATGTCCTGGTTTAGGACTGATAACGCTTACCGTCTGCTGATAAATTTCACATTCAGGTGGACAAGCTGGGGGGAAATGGGTTTGCGGGGAGTGTGAAAAGGGCTCGGATTGCTGTCGGGAGGGGGGCTGGTGATTGGACCCAAGTCAGTGCGACCGACAGAGTCGCAGCGTGACGGATCAGCGTGGACGGCCAGTGTCCTGACAACCTCCGGATGGAAGGCTGTAATTTGATCAAGCTATCAATCAATACAACCAGATGGGCATCAATCAAGAGCGTAACGTGCTGCACCCTTATCCTCCTCCCTTCGGCGGCCGCAATGAGAAAAAGGAGACAGGAAAATAGGGGACTCAATTTCTGTTCGGCTCCCCTTCCCTCACTTGACAGCATCAGACTGAGCAGGGTCACCCTGGCCTGGGAGTGCCTGACAGAAACACTTAGACGGTGGAAGTAAGTCCCACATGACTGGACACATTAATGAAGCAGGTGAAGTAGGTGCAGAAGTGCTGGAAATATGAGTCATTGTGAATTAAACAATCTCTGGCTTCCAATGATACTGAGGACAGGAGCTCAGTACCGCAAGAAGAAGTCAGAATCTGTTAAGCGTTGCATTATAACCATACTTTAAGACTCTTTGCGGAAAACAACAAAAGTCGCCTCACAAGCCAATTATTAAAAATCTGACAGCATTGGCTGTCAGGAAAGGCACTTCAGAAGCCATTTATAACCTGTGGCTTTGGAGAAACTGGGCCGAGTAATGTTAGGTCATAAAAACCTGGGAATAATTGGGGAGCTAAGCTTGTGGAAACTCTAAATGTAGTGGAAAGACAGATAAAAACACCCCTGAGTCAGGAGAAGAATACAATCTACAGGTCTGCCTAGGCGTTAAATTGAAATCCAAACCCAGCCTGTAAACGAGAACCTGTGACCTGATCCAAACGGTATTGTCAGATTTTATGACCAAACAAGACATTGCTCACTCTTTTTATTTCCTATCAAGTGAGTAGATCCAGATGCACGTTTACAGAGAGCCAAAGGCCTGCTAAGAGTTATGTTAAAATCAAAAGAATATATATTATTAATACTATCTAAAATATTAGTAACAATTTTTTTTCAGATTGCACATTTTTAGAGAGCCAACAGCCTGCCAGGACTCATGTTAATGTTAAAAAGAAAATATTTATAATAATTATAATTAGTATTGTAAATATAATGAAAAAAATATGATAAATATTGTCAGAGGCTTATTTACAGAAAGGCAAAAGCCTGAAAGATGTTAAAATAATAATAATAATTATTTATTTATACCTAATTAATATATTTACTTTTTATTTATTTGATTGTGATTTTGTCTTGTCAAGAGTGTTTGGAGTGGGATAGAATCAGTTATGTGAAAAAGGCTAATGCCAATGCCAAAGTCTAGAACATGTTATTGTGAACACTGTAATTTTGGTTGCACTTTATTTTACAGTACGTGCACTTACTTGAACTTACAGTGTACTTGCCTAAGAAAGTACTGGGTAACATAAGGTAACTACATGGGAAGGTTATGGGGTAGGTTCAGGTACCTAGTTATTACCCAGTTATTCTTATTACTATAAGTACATCATATGTGCATGGGAACCAGGACTGTAAAATAAAGCGCTAACTAACATATTTTTGTTTCATGTTAAAGAACAAAGAAAACATACCTGTTCAGGTGTAAGATCCCTCTGTTCATTAGCTAGAATCTCATATCCAACCATAAACTTGCGGATGTTTGCGGATCGCAGTAGAGGAGGATAGTAGTGAGCATGTAGCTGCCAGTGGCTCATGTCTTCCTTTAGATAACTTCCTGTCGGAGCCCCTGGAGTACAGACCACAAGTGTTACCACACATAATGTACTGCAATTGAACACTATTAAGAGCATCATCATATCTACATTCAATTTCAATTTAAAACTTTAAACAACATATGTCCAACCCAATTTTCTTCCATAATGTGACATATTTCCAAATGGAACTGGATTTTAAATGAGAAAAAAAGAGGATTTTATCTAGCAGGAATGGATTGGATGGTAAAATGGTGTTGTTACACCAGACTAGAGCCAGACAAGCGGGTTTGCAGGGGATTGTGGGGAGAATGAAAATGTAGTCCAAGTAGGGCTGGGCGTTATGGCCAAAAAATAAAAAAATAAAATAATATCAGTCGATATTTATAATTATCGCCATAAATGTCAAATAAAATAAAATAAAACGTTTTAAGGCAGATTTTTGCCCTGAGTGAAAGTTGTAGAAACCAGACCATTAATTGTGGTTTTAAAGTAATCTTTATTGTAAAGAACATGACAAGCACTCCACGTTATTTTAATTCTTTACACTTTTCCAGTAATTTTTACTGAACAAAATAAATATCTTACTAGAAAACTTAATTTAATAGTTTCTGCATGTTCTAACGGTTGATATTGTTTCAAGTCATGAAACAGGTTTACAACTCAAGCTACTGACAAATGTGCATTTCTAAGAGACGAAACATGTAATATTATTATTATTGCAGCCTGCACTGCAAACTGTGCTGAAGATACACGTCATCTTCAGCACAGTTTGCAGTGCAGGCTGCAATATTAATAATATTACATGTTTCGTCTCTTAGAAATGCACATTTGGCAGTAGCTTGAGTTGTAACTTTATGTTCATTAACCCTCTCGAGTCGGCGGTCGCTCTCTTTTTTTCTTATCAATGCCAAAGAGACTCAAATAACTCTGTCGTTTTTTTATCATTCAGGCAAGTGTTATACATCATTATAGTCTGTTAAGTTTCAATTTTATTTTGTGTACAGTCACAATAAAAACAAAATGTTTTGCTTTTTGCAAAATAAAGAAAACAAACATGATGCGCGATCTGCAGCCTCGCTCTCAAAGACATTCATTCAGATAGTCTTCAGAAAAGGACCTCTAGTTTAGTGAATACTTGTCTCACAAACATGAGACATATGTCTAAAGAAACGCTGAAATGTCAGGTTTTAAACAATGTAAACCAAATCGAAAACAAATATGCTGTGTTTATGTCATCTGGTTGAAAAGTGATAGACGTCAGTCTTTTGCGAGCCACTTCATTATTCGCTAATGCGACCACGCCCACGGAGCACGCGCTCAAACTTTTATATGGTAAAATGTTAATATTTTATTCAAATGAACCATTGGTCTTCCATAGTAGCATACATTTAGATCATGATAACCCCAGTTCATACCACACATATAGCACCTCACTACCATGGTCAAATGTAACTATGGTTTCTATGTTTTTTATATGAAAAACAGTAGCCTAAATACATTTACTATAAATGCACAAATGCTATAGCTTAATCACAAATATATATTACATTACTCCTTTTATACATGTCTACATTTAATATATGTGAATACATCGATATAAATATCTCACATTCCTGCCAAAATACCATGGTGCAGTTAGTGTTACTACAGTAAATCCAAGTTAAATGATGGTGATTTGTAAATTGAAAAGCCTTCTGACTGTATCATTGTGCTCAGTATTTCTCCTGTTTGTAAGAACCGTTTCATCTGGCTTTAAACTAGTTTAAATCATAGAGACATTTGTGTTCTTCACTGAATTCAAGAGTTTCTCACTGGATCTCACAGCACTGTTTAGTGTTCATGTGACCGAGACCGCTCAGCGAGTAAACACATCTGCTGCGCTGCCATTTGAACTTTGAGCCGAGCGGATAAATGGTCTGTATGGCGTGGTTCAAATGAGTAGCGCTGTTCTGCTTTTGGCGCATAAACATTACGTCGAACATTTATTGAACTCTTGTTATCGTTTTATAGAGGAAAATTACATCGCAGTAATTATCGTTACCGTTTTATCGCCCAGCCCAAAGTCCAAGGAACCAAGGGCCATACTAATATGAACCTCTAACTGTTGGGAGCCAAGATATCTGGACTATTTAGAGACACACATTCAAGTCACCCTCAAAAGCATCCATTCTTTTTTGACCATAAAATGAAAGGCACTGGAGATCAAAACAACAGTGACTTTGATCATATGTGTAAAACTTTTTGAAAGTGTTTTTTTTTTAGTTGCCAGCCACCGCCAGCTTTTTTGGTCATTTTTACAAAAATGTCATGGCTCCCAGAATATTTGGTTGTTATGAATATCTGCAATATATCAAAACATAGCATGCAATATATCAAAAGAACAGACCCTCGGATTTTAAACCAAAAAAATATGTTTTATTCTAGCTTCATTCATGCTTTCTTTTTTTAATCAACACTTGAATGTGGGTAAGTTTCATTTAAAAAAATCACGTTTTTGTCAAAGACTACGTCTGGATCAGATTCTGTATAATGATCAAAACACAGATGGAGTAGATCGAGTCCATCAACAGCCCCAAAGCTTCACAGTCCTATAGCTCATTCTGGGTCAACATTTCATTCAGTAACATTAGGCCATTATGATTTATATGCTGTTTATTTTTGATGATTGCATTATTTTTCATATGCATCTGCTTACATATGAGATCACTCATTCCTGCTACTATTTTGTCTGTGTTTTGATCTGGAGATACTGTACTCTTTCAAGAGATGAGTAATAGCGCCACCCTAAATTTTAACAATGATAACACGGAAAGCCGTAAAAACTCATCATTGGCAGGGAAGCGTTTTCTCATAAATGAGGAGTTAACTCTCACTCAAGGCCCCAATACATTTCAAGCGTAATTTCATACAAAAATCAGGCCAAAACGAGGTTCGTCCCTGGAGTTTAAAAAAGCTCACCAAAGCGAACATTCTGGAAGAGTTCACTCCAGTTGGGAAACACCTTCGAACTACATTGGTCCATGGTGTTTACATAATAGGTAGGTGTGGCTCTGAGGCTCCACCTTCTTTGACGTGTAAATCTTTTCCTGTTAATTTCCTCTGTTGAGACCGTCAAGGTAAGATATGAGTAAAAATAATGGGATGTTTTTCAAAGTGAAGGCTGCATCCTACCGAGCCTGCGTCTTCCCTAGTCCAGTCCTTCAGAGGCTTGTAGGGTAGTGTCCTCCTCAGCAATTAAATGCTCTAGCAAACGCTAGAGAACCCATTTGCTTAAATTATTGCTAGTTTAGTCTTAGTGATTAATTTACAGCAAAACAAAAGACAACATCTATGCTTTCATGTCCAAAAACAATTTTTTTGTCTAACATTTCATAAGTTTAGTATCGACTCGTTTTCTGTCAGTTTATTTTCGTGAATTAAAATGTGTGCAAATGATTGAGGGTGATTTAAAGGATTAGTTAACTTCAAAATGAAAATGTCCTGATATTTTACTCACACCCATCGCATCCAAGATGTCTTTCTTTCTTCAGTCATAAAGAAATTACGTTTTTTGAGGAAAACCTTCCAGGATTTTTCTCCACATCATAGACTTCCATGGCAACCAAAATATTGGAGTTTTAAAGGGCTTCAGAGACTCTGCATGATCCCAGACGAGGAATAGGGTCTTATCTAGCGAAACGATCGGTCATTTTTTAACCTAAAATACTCATCTTGCGCAATCACACCCCCGTGTTTACAAAGCGCTCGTGCGAAGACTAATACAAACGTCCTTTAGCAAAAAATAAAGGTAAAACAACGATGTCAGGCGATTTTGAAGTTGAAGATGGAGTGTTTTTTGGTAAAGTGTGACCTTTCTGATGTGATTGCGCAATCCATGGCAAGATGAGCAATTTAGGTTAAAAGCTATTATCCTTTTTTTTTTTTTTATGAGCGATTGTTTTGCTAGATTCCTATTCCTCGTCTTGAGTCGCCTCGTCTACAAAGCCTCTGAAGCCCTTCGAAGTCCTTTGAAACTGCTTTGATTTGGAATTTATTTTCGACTGAAGAAAGAAAGACATGAACATCTTGGATGAGATGGGGGTGATTAAATTATCAGGACATTTTTATTTTAAAGTGAACTAATACCTTAAGGCCGCAAAGTATAAATCCAATGCATTCTTCAAAACAGGCCGAATGAAGGACGTGAAATGAAGGCTGCCTACCAAAGATGCTTCAAACTGAGATGGCCTTCAGCGACTTTGCACCGACGTGCAAAACGGCAGGCGTTAAAGTGTCATTTAAAAAAAAAAACGCCTCGGGTTCGTTTTTTTATTTTGACGCGGCGCGTTAAAAACTGGCCGACCAATGAGATTACTTTTGTTCACGTGCCTGGAGCTGCTGAAGTGACAGTAAAACACGACTTGGTGGCGCTCAAGGACAAAACGGTCTTGCCGAGCACGCATTGATCCGACGAAGAAGTAGTAAGTAGACTAAGAAGAAGATAAACAGTTAATGTTGCTTGCCAGTTAGCAAAAAGTGTGTGAATGGTTTTGGCCATAGACATAATATGTCTTATGGGTTTTGGCAAGCACGTAAATACTGTCTCTCTTCTTCTTCTGTGTGACAAGCGAGTGTCAGAAGCGTAAAGTGCCGCAGCACCACCTTGTGTATCGGGAGCGCTATCTACTGAATTTGCACGTTCACTCGGCACATCGCCAGTGAAAATCACTTGGGTGTGAACACTCAAGACGTGCCGAAAAGCGTCACGAAAAACGCTAGCGATAAGCGTGCGCGATATTCTTCTGGGTGTGTACAGGCCTTAAGGGTGGCTCTATTACGCATCGCTTGAAAGAGTACAGTATCTCCAGATCAAAGACAAAAAAGAGGCAGGAATGAGCGATCTCATATGTAAGCAGATGAATATGAAAATGAATGCGGTCATCAAAAATAAACAGCATATAAATCAAAATGGCCTAATGAATGAAATGTCGACCCAGGATGAGCTATAGGAAAGTGCAAGCTTTAAGGGTGTTGATGGACTCTTTAAGGCTTTAAGGGTGTTGATGGAAGATGTTTTTGTTTAAAAGCAGAGGGTCTGTTCTTTCTTTATATATATATATTGCATACTATGTTTATATATATTGCAGATATTCATACAACCAAATATTCTGGGAGCCATGACATTTTTGTGAAAATGACCAAAAATGCTGGCAGTGGCTGGCAACTTTTTTTTTTTTTTTACATTTTTTATATTCAAACAGTTCCAAAAAGTTTTACACATATAATCAGGATGTTTGCTAACAGTATATCACTGCAAATGTATTTTAAACTTCTTATAACCCCTAAGTAAAGAAAATGAACTTTGCTGTAAGTATATCAGGTCCATAAACCACTCCATAACCTACAATAATAAAATAGCTGCCATTTGCCTTAAGACCAAGTTATTATTTGACGAAACATTACAAAGAGAACATTTTTTTTTGTAATAATAACGTTCCATGATGAACTGCATGAAATAAGACCAAGAACATTTATTAACAAAGTAATAGGGTCAAGTTTAAAATTCATATTGATTCTAGAATGATGTCATGACCTCTATCGACTGAACAGATGTGATCTTTGCAAGGAAATGAAAGTTCAGTCATTCCCATTAAGACGTTATGACGCAGCATGCAATGGCTCATTAAATTTACTATGTGTTTCATTTTCAGCAGCAGATCAAAAAATGCTTGCTATCCCGACGGAGGTCATTCTCTGAACCCTTCAAAAAAGTCAAAAATGACTGGGTGCACGATTCAGTCCGATCAAATTGACTTGGCATCAATCCATCTATCTTACAAGTGAAAGAAGTGTATGTGGCTACATCAAAGCTGAATATGCTGAGCAGAACAAACCACAGCAACTAAAGCCTTCATTAAGAACCCAGCCAATGTACAATAAAAGGGCCTGCGAACTTTTGGATGCCAGTGGCATGCGAGACATCTCTTGTAAGGTTTCACGGTGCATATTAAGTTATAAAATGGCTGTGAGAACCAGTGGTTTGGCAGTCCGCCCAATCCCAGATCCCCCTCTCTTATCCCCATGTAATGAATGAAAAGCATATCATGCAATTTAAATCAGATTCATCCTGACTGCTCCAGTGAAACGGCTGTTCATTTCCTTTGCTGGCATTTTCTCGACTGCCTCATGCTAGCTGGATGTTACTGGGTTTGGATTGGGTTCTTACTTCCCAGCACTCACATGCACACACATCACTTTTTGGCCCATCTTGGGTTTCTTCTCAAGTTTGTTGACGTTCCTGCTTTACATTTGGCTCTAGGCTCTCCAGGGTTACTTCAATGCAGTGCAAAGGTATTTAGAGATTGCTGGCTAGCGGCCATTTTCGTCTGTGCCAGTGAAAATAATGTAAGCTCAGATTCTCCATTACTGTACCTAATTTAAACAGTCTGAACGTATAAAACACTTGGCACAACAGCCAAGAATATCAAGTTTGGTGATCTGAGTTCTACAAGACATTCCATGTCTATTTACAAATTATAGTGATGTCATCTTTTGTAATAAAATTGTGAACGTTGCATGCAATCTGGATTGTTCATATGCCTTGCCTTGAACAGACTCTCGTGTACCATTATTAGGATTCATGAACAGTGTTGGGGAAAGTTACTTTGAAAAGTAATGCATTTAACTAATTGCGTTACTTTTTAAGAAAAGTAATGTGTTATGTTACCTTTGCGTTATTTTTCTCACCTGGGCTGGGCTTGTTTTTTTATATAATAAAAAAAGTTCTATTTTTGGGTAAATGTAAAGACCCTTTCGCACCAAAATTTAAGTCTCAGGCTGATGGAAATGCAAATTCACACGTGCACAGTAGAGGGCGCAGCTCAATCAAACCTTTCAGCTGTCATTCTGGATAACAGAAGAATAGGACACAGGAGAAGAAAGTTGAATACCACCAATAAAAACAAAAAATCTAAAGTCATTTTTACTTATGGTTTAACTGAATCATTGAATGTCAGCAGCAAGTACACTAGTCAATAAAGTGAGATTAAATGCATGAACATATTTGTTTTATTTAACATTTAATTATTGGAGGTTTGCATAGTATTCTGATTTAGTTTATTAAATTTAGTCTAGAACTACAATAACCCTCATGTTTACACACAAAGCCTCTGCACTTATGATTTTTCTCCACATTGGGACAAGAGAGCTGTCAGTCAATGAATGGGAAAACGAAGTAACTTGCGTTACTTATTTGAAAAGTAACTATGATCTTTTTTGTAAATTTTAAAAGTAATGAGTTACTTTACTAGTTACTTAAAAAAGAAATCTCAAGTGTAACTTGTAATGCATTACATCCCAGCACTGTTCATGAATAACGCTGAATATTAACTGAAGTCTATAAGCACTCAGGAACACAAGTCAGATCAATAAAACAGTATGGCAAATAAGTTCACGAGTGGTAATTTTATATGTGTGTGTGTGTGTGTGTGTGTGTGTGTGTGTGTGTTTGGTTATGCTTGTGAGGGCCATATGTCCTCACTTATACAGTGAAATGACAACTAGTGATGACATTTTACTGCTCCTAACTAGATAAAAAGGCTTATAAATCAGCCAAGACATGTTTTATTTAAATATTGTGTTTTGCACTTTTCTGTGATGTGTGTGTTTTAACTATACTATTATAAATATTAAAACTATATAAAACATAAAACATGTATGTCATCCCTACCAGAAGAAAACTAGCTTTAAAATCTAGCTTTAGTTGACACCTGCCGGATTGTATCCCAGTATAGCTATATTGTGTTTACAGATATTAAAAATATATGCGATGATATTGACATTTTTGTTTCGAGTAGAGAAGTAAAAAAAAAAAAACGACCTTATCTGAACTCAGTGTTTGGAACAAACATACAAAACCACTGCTGAAGAAAACACGTTTGTGCAACTGGACTTTTGACTCAAATATATTAATGTTATTGACTTGGATACTTGTGACAACTTCCTCATGTTACAACTGGCCCTGGTCTTCCCTTTCTTCAATTTGAAAGAACACACACACACATTTTTTATACTGTACAAACTCTATTATTTCCCTTTACACTAACCCTACCCCTAAACCCATCAGAGAAAAGTTTCTGCATTATTTTTTTTCTTTTCATTAAAAAAACCCCACTTATTCTGTATGATTTATAAGCTTGTTTCCTCATGGGGTCCCCATGAGTCAGTATGAATTCAGTTCCCACCGGGATAGAAAAACATGTAAACACACACACACTTCATTTTCACAACCACCAATTAAAATCAAGGCTGAAGCACTACTAATTTCGGTTGCCTCATTAGCAATGACAATAGTGCATCAAAACAGAGCAGACTCTGCCCTTCTCGCTAATATATAATGCAAAGAAGATCAGAAGTTTGCTCTCAGTAAAAACAGGAGCCCATTCTTACTGTGAAAAAATAATAATAATAAAAAAAATAATAATACATGTTTGGAATGACATGAAGGTGAGTAAATGAATAGAATGACTGTAGAGTAAAGTCTGTATTCAATTGATCCTTTTTGCTTAAACAGAAATATGTCGCCTCTGTGACGAACAGGATTAGCTAATACGGCAAGCTGAATTCAAGGTGTGCTTTTAGTGCTTTTATTCAATTAAAGTCTACAAATTCCTTATCCACATAGGTACACTATGTTTACTTTTATGGAGAAGACTGAAGCTATCTAATAATTCCCAATTTGCACCGCTGTGCAGAAATGCACATAACACAAACAACTTCAATGACAGTAACAGCAGGATTTCAGTGCTGAAAAGTTCCACTAGTTACATTGACTGGCTGGTAATTTTCCCTTTGCAGTCTAAATAATGCGCCATGACTGTTTATCCTGGTTCTTCAGCTAAATATATGAATCCATAAAAGAGGCCTCCAACATCCTGCTCAAATTTTCAATATTAAATGCAATTCATTTCTTGCTGAAAAAGAGGAGCTGTTTATTATATACAGCCCAGGCTAAGCTCCAACAGCCTTGAGTGATGTAAGCTAAAACCTGTTCAACATGCTAGATGTGCCTAAACAGACTGAAAGCCAACTGGCTCTTGCTGATCTTCTTATAGCCTTCAATTGACATGCCTCAATATTCCTTCATTTGCTATTACAGAGGATAGTTATTAAATGAATACTGAGGTCTTTGTTGGAGGTCAACCTTCTTTTAGAACTTTCCCCACTGAAAAAAAAAAATGAAAAAAGTAAGAATTTACTTCACTATCTCAAACGACTTTCCTTTTCTGAGGATGTCACCAAACCCTCTTGTTACTTGAGCCATGTAACAAAACCTAGTGAGCCGCCTATGTACGCAGCATTATAAGGCAATTGGCCTTAAACTGACGGCTGTTCCAAAAGGTAGACAGCATATATGTACTTTACTACTGGAAAAATTCTGAAGCTACATTGTAGCAGGATTATTTTAGTTAAATAAAGCTAAAACCATAAAAAATAAATAAAGAGTTGCTTGGAATAAAACAAAACATTAACTCAAATAAAATAAAATACACATAAAAAAATAAACTTTTTTTTTCGGGTAGGGTTAGGGTTAGGGATAGCTACTTTAGTACTTAAAGGCTTAGTTTACCCAAAAATGAAAATTCTGCTATTAATCCAAACCCGTAAGACCTTCATTCATCTTCGGAACACAAATGAAGATATTTTTGATGAAATCCGAGAACTCTCTGACCCCTCCATAGACTGCAACGGAATTACAACTTTCAAGGCCCCGAAATGTGGTTCACTCTTTATGTTATGTAATGCACAGCTTGAGCCGAACGAGAGTCGCAGCACAGACCAGCCGCACAAGTCTTATTTCAATCATCACGAGAGTGAGTAGCTGAATGACAAGATGATCGTGGAAGATATGGTTTCAAAGTGAAATGTAAAAGCGGCTATTTAAGTGAGTTTGTCATTGTACTGTTTTGTTGATGTATTTTTCATTAAGAATAATAGGCTAATGAACCCATAATTTACGCAACCCACCCCAAAATAGGCGCTAATTCTAAACTGAAATTAAATTGCGCACGGCCGCACTGTCATTCATGGTGCGTGTCCACTGCCATGTTTTCAGTTAATTCCTTGAAAACACTCATACTCATCCACACCGTTATGAATGCCCGAGCTGCCATGCCCATTTTAATTTAAAATTAGCAATTTAAAAGCCCCAGTCAGGAATACTGGTGATGGCTGTTGTCACGCATCGATTAACCAATGGGAAAATGTCCTCACCGTCACATCCCTTACCACAAGGGATGTGGTGGTGAGGACATTTTCCCATTGAAAGAAGAGGTGAACATGTTCTTCCAATCTTTTGACCCCCCAAAAAGTGAGGATTTGAGTCTTGGAATCGAGTCCACCGATTCCAGAACCAGGAATCGGAGTCGATTCCAAATATTTCAGAATGGAACAGCCCAAGTAAACAGTTTGCTTGTGACAGCGACACTGCAAATATGCAAATAAGAACATTAAACAAGCTTAGAAATGTACAATGTGAAGCGTCAATTTACGAATACCCAGGATTAATTGTTAACGCTGGGTAAATTATGAGCAATGTGAAATGTGAAGCAAGATAGCCCAGGGTCTAGAATGACCCAGGATTAACTGTTTCAAGTGTGAAAAGCCTAATACTTGTTCAATTCATCCAGCAGATTTTACCTTTATGCAAAAGTAAAACTTATTCGAGAAACCAAAGGAAGTCAGAACCAGAAGGTGACATCAGCAAGAGCGGCTCATTAACTGTAAAAGTCGCCATGCTGCTAACACACAACAGAGCTGTGCACTAATTAGCCCGCTAACGCTACCTCCCCGGCTCATCAGAATGCCTTTGTGCCTTCAATGACAAAAAATAATAATAATTTTATTTCCCCAAACTAATGAGCTCCATTGGAAACAAAATAACAAGCTTTTCATGGGACTCGATATGTACTGGCGTCCTTTATTAAATGTGACTTTCCACTTTTCCAAACATTAAATCAAACTAAAACAGTTGAAATTGAGGCTTGTGACTAGTACAAAACAGGATCTTATTTCCTACATTTGCTTTTGGAGTGAAATATGTCCTGGACATGTTGCACACATCATTTTCTGTAATTTTCTGACTTGGCTCTCTATTACTGAGTGGAGAGAAACATATCATTCTCTCAATAAAATCTTCAGCTCTCTTCATAAGGTATCTGTATCCGAGGAGACTCACTCACACGCACTGTAGGAGGTGGACATGCCAACCATGTACTAAACAATCACTGAGTCCATCTGGACCGTTTCAAACCCCCTGACCATCAGATACTAGATGTTCTCTAGCATCAGGAGGTTAGGACAGCAAGACTCTCAAGATGAGGCTGCCACTGCTGGAATCTTTTGTGCTCATGGGAACAAGACTGACATATTTAAGTGCAGCAAATTTATCAGGATGTTTACAGATGCATACATTAACATAATTAACTATTCGTTTTTTCTGAAGAAAATATGAGTGGTACTTGGTCTTTCCAAAAATGCAGGTGCAGTGCTATGTGATTACTAAGGGTTTTGAGTTGATTTTTATGTAACTGCTAGGACGTTACTATGCAGTTGCTAAGGTTTTTCGAGTGTATTTTATTTTAGCATGTTGGTTTGTGGCTGCCAGGGTACTTCTATACAGTTGCTTAACTGTTTTGAGTTGTTTTAGCCTGTTGCCAAGTGGTTGCAAAGATGTTTTGGGTGGCAAGTAGCCCATTGTTACGTATGTGGTTGTGAGGATATTGGTGGGCTGATGCCAAGTAAAAAAGAACCCTCTTCTATGCAATGGGATTTTCTGGTGGTTTTATAGTCTACGCTGTCTACCTCATCAAACACCACTAATGAAGACAGACAAATAAATAGTCTGTGCCTCGAAACCTGCCATAAAAACATGCTAAGAAAACAAATTTTGTAGCCTTAACTGTTCTGACTGTGTCAGTCTGTCACTTCAGTCTGGTTTATTCTTGCTTGGTGACACAGCTCTGACACTCCTACTCATCATTGTGACCGTGTGGTTTTCAGTTTGCTCGGGCCGTACGCTCTTCTGTCCATGGGAGTTGTTTTGTGTGAGGAGTGTGGTGTTTGGATCCCAGCACATCGGCCTAGTTTGGTTTCGGTTTGGTGTCTGAGTTTGAACATTGAGGTGTAGCAATAGGGCAGGCAAGGCAGGCAATTGCCTGGGGACCTGCATTTTGAGGGCTGATCATTTAAAGGTGCAGTGTGTAATATTTATTAGGATCTATTGACAGAAATGCAATATAAAATACATAACTATGTTTTCAGTGGTGTATAAAGACCTTATATAATGTACCGTTATGTTTTTATTACCTTAGAATGAGCCTTTTCTATCTACATACACCGCAGGTCCACTTACAGTGAAGTCAAATTTTGCACCTTCATGTTTCTACAGTAGCCCTAAAAGGACAAACTGCTCTACAGAGCGCTAGCTACTCTCTGCTGTCTCAGACAACGACATCTTTGTCCTGTGTCGGCCACCGTAGATTCTCAATGTGCTTCGAAAGGGAGGGGTGAGCGGTGGGCAGTTGCAATTCGCAACCTCGCCGCTAGATGTCGCTAAAATTTACACAGTGCACCTTTAAACAATCAGAAATGTTAATAATGTCTCTCGTTACGCTGGTTATGCATTTGCCGCCTTGCTTAGGCCGCCATTTTTCAAACTGCCTCAGCGTACAAAATGCACAAAGAGGACTTATCCATATGGCATGGCCGTTTGCTCTAACGTTAACCTAGATAAATGTGCGCTATTATTAGGTTTTAATAATATTATACGTTTATAACATTAAAATTATTAATGTTTGTTCGAAGTGTGGAGTCCATGCAGTCTGGTGCAGCCGCTCCACTATATATAAGATCCCATACTTGATGCCATACGTCACTGTCACGTGGCGTCGGGCTGTCTCAAGTTGGACAAAATTTCGAACCGGCATGCACTGCTCCAAGTCAGCCACCGATTGGTCTGCGCATCGCTACATCAAGTCAAACAAGCCTAATCACTACTAATCGACTATAAAAATATTTTGGGGACAGCCCTAAGTAATCAATTTACTTAGTTGATATAATTAGTAGTTTATCCAGACCTTCTACAATAAATTAGTTGAGTTAACATAAATAGTTGATAAACTAATAAAATAAAGATTGAATTAAGATGCTAACCATATATTTCTATATTTAAGCACCGTTTTTAAGGTGACAATCAGTTATAAATATGAAGATTTTACTGTATCTTGAAGATTGTATTGTATTTACTATTATAAAGATGAAGATTGACATTTAATTAAAATATAAGCAAATTAATTTTTAAAAAATAAACAATTTATGTTCTGTTAGATGTGTTTTGACTACTTTTTGTATGTTGTATAACTATATATCTAACGACAAGGGCCACTAAATGTAGGCTCGCCTCTGTGAGTATTTACTCATTCTTGCGCGCGCTGGTCTCGTTGTGGGAGAGAGCAGTTTTGAGTTTGCTCGGCCCAGGTGCTCTTCTATCCATCTGGTTATTAGTTAATTTGCCATACCTGTACTTCATCATTACCTGTTTGGTTTGCTCTCCCTATTTATTCTCCTTGTGTTTGCATTCCTGTGCCAGACCGTTATCATATGTGCATCATGTTTACCTGCTCCCTGTTGTTTCCTGCCTTACCTTGCCTAGTCCAGCCGGTTATGTTCCCCCCACGGGATTGTTTTTTGTTTGTTTTGTTTTATTTTTTGATGAATAAAAAGCACATATCTGCATTCTTGAGTCCTTGCTTCATCCCTTCACCCATCCCTGACAGACTGTGGCTTGTAAACAGGCCTAATGAAAATAGTTTGTTCCCAACTTAATCTGAGGCTTCATGATGCAAAGCTTAAGAGAAATGCCAGTCCTCATCTCTAGGGCTTTTATTGTTTAGTTCTTTCTCTTTTTTTTTTAGTATGCATGGCATGGTCTTATCAAAACAGTGGATTTGAAATGTAATCAGGTCAATATGGGAGGTTCTTCGGGGAAAAGAAAGCTATTTGGATTATATCAGGGACAAAGGTATTTGAAGGTGGTATCACAATGAGAATTCATTTGTGAAATATGCATGTACTAACATTGTAGCTCCAATATACACTCTGAGACAGAATAATATAGTTGCAAATTACTAGAGAATAAACAGATATGTTGTGTACATACTTGCTGCTTACGATATCTTTCTATATCAAAAGAGTTTGAATATTACATATTTTTAGCTATACACTATTTAGCCAGCCCAAGGCTATGTACATGATTATTAATCTTTTACCCAAATAAGTGGTTGGTTGGATGGTTAGTTGGATGGATGGTTGGATGGATATTAGGAGTAACAATAATATAACACATAAGTAACATTCCCCAACACTGACTCTAATTGTCTGTCAACACACATTCATATTTGTGTAAACAATTTCTACCAATTTATGAAGGCTCCGATGAAAATGAGTTGATAACACCAAGCCACAGTATCAATATATTGTTCATTCACGCTCTTGAAGCAAATTCTTAATGAAGCCTTCAATGTCGAGCACAATTCCTTCAACCATTCATTTTCCATGTTCTCTTCATTCCTCCCAGCCCCTGTGAAGGGAAGCATTGAGAGCCAAACTTCTGTTCAGCCGTATCCTCCTCTCACACTCACTTCTGTAAGCTGCTCTCAGCTTCAATTGAGACTCAACATCTTTACTAAAAGGCACCTTGGAGAGACGCCATCTTTAGTTGGGCATTTGGCACATCATTGAAAAAATGTGAGCATTATGAAATGATACAATAAACACAGATTATAAATAGACATATGAGCCACATGTTGGTGATCAATGATTCTTCAGTTAAGGGAACATTTCTGCACCTTAGAATGGTTTGATAGGGAAAAAAGTGTTAAAAAAAATCTAATTTTGAAAATGTGCATTATAATAGCGGAATAATACTTTTATAAAAGTGAAAAAAATCAAAAAGATTCTGCTTTAAATTATTCCATTATTAATTAGGTATCTGTTTGTACTATTTGTGATTTCCTTTTACATTTATTTTAAATCTATTTAAAATTAAAATGACTGTATAATATTGTAATATTTTCATTATTATATTTATTATATTATATTATATTATATTATATTATATTATATTATATTATATTATATTATATTATATTATATTATATTATATTATATTTATTTATAATATTATAATATAATATATAATTTATTATAATATTAAAGTATAATATATTATTATACTATACTATACTATTGACCACCATAAAAATCAAGGACTGGAACTGGATTAAATTAGTGATTTTCCTCAAAATTCTACAAATACCCCATAATGACATTGTGAAAGAAGTTTGTTTGAAATCTTTGCAAATTTATTAAATATAAAAAACAAGAAAAAAAATCCCATCTACATGTAAATAATTCACAGCCTTTGTCATGACACTCAAAATTGAGCTCAGGTCCATACTGTTTTCACTGATCATCTTGAGATGTTTCTATAACTTGATTGTAGTCCACCTGTGGTAAATTCAGCTGATTGGAGATGATTTGGAAAGGCACACACCTATCTATAAGGTCCCACAGTTAACATTGCATGTCAGAGCACAAACCAAGCCATGAAGTCCAAGGAATTGTCTGTAGACTGCAAAGACAGGATTGTATCGAGGCACATATCTGGGGAAGGGTACAGAAAAATATCTGCAGTATTGAAGGTCCCAATGTCACTCTGACAGAGCTTCAGCGTTTCTCTGTGGAGAGAGGAGAACCTTCCAGAAGAACCACCACCTCTGCAGCACTCCACCAATCAGGCCTGTATCGTAGAGTGGCCAGAAGGAAGCCACTCCTCAGTAAAAGGCACATGACAGCGCGCCTGGAGTTTGCCGAAAGGCACCTGAAGGACTATCAAACCATGAGAAACAAAATTCTCAGGTCTGATGAAACAAAGATTGAACTCTTTAAACTGAATGGCAAGTGTCATGTCTGGAGGAAACCAGGCACCGCTCATCACCTGGCCAATACCATCCCTACAGTGAAGAATGGTGGTGGCAGCATCATGCTGTGGGGATGTTTTTCAGCGGCAGGAACTGGGAGACTAGTCAGGATCAAGGGAAAGATGAACACAACAATGTACAGAAACCTCCTTGATGAGGTATATATATATATATATATATATATATATATATATATATATATATATATATATATATATATATATATATATATATATATATATATATATATATATATGAACAAATCTTTAATTCTTATATATAGTTTCTTTGATATAGTTTTTTTTGTCTGAAGACTGTCTGAAGGTCAGAAATGTTATTCATTTTAATCAAAATTCCACCTGAAGGTTTAGTCGAGGATGTGTGATAAATATTTTAACATAGATGAAACATAGTTTGAGAAATTTTCAGTTTTTAAGATCTCAAGTAAAATAACGTGTTATAAGTACATTTCACCTACTATATATAATAGGGAAGTATGTGATAGCAGAGGCAGCCATAGTGTTATTTTGGAATATACCGTATGAGCCATGGGACTCAATTTGATTCACGGTGACAAACATTCAGACTGAAGTGAAGTAGAGTGAGATTTAATATGAATTACATATACAAATAACATAAAACAACAGAGTCTCAAATAGAACAGAAATATTTGAATGTTTCAGACCTCAGTCATGCATGGAGAAAATTGCAGCCCGTCCTGGTGTTTTAAGTGTTTCTCTGATAGAATAGGCCTAATATCTGTGTAAGAATGATTTAATATGCCTGGCTGCTTATTCAGACAAGCCTGACCATGGCATATTAGGGACGATGCCATCACTTTTATGAGGGTAATTCATTTGTCGGGTATGAAATGGCCTGTGGATCCGGACGACGAAGGATAAGAGGGAGGAGGTTATGGCGGGTAACTAAAGCGACCCTCTTCTGAAGATTTACTTCAACAGATATTCAAAGAAGCAACTTTATGACAGAATAGAATTGAATACACTTAAACTAGCTGCACCACAAAGTGTTTCCTAAATGCTAGGAATTAAGATAAATAATTCTTTGGAAGTTTCAAACTAGCTGTTCCTTTGACAGAAAAAAAAAAAAAACTGCCTGTTAAACGAAATGGTCTATGTGACTGATTTTTTTTTTTTTACAAGTGACACATCTAGTTTTTATATTGAAGGAGAGGCTTTGACAGCTTCTGCAGATGAATTCGCTAAAGCACACTATAGGAGAGAAGGTCATAGCCCTGCACACATTTAAACACTCAGTTTCTCGTTCTCTGCCATAGTTTATAAACACTTTACAAGATTGACCATACATGTGCGCCATTCTGATCACCAACTATAGCTAAGATACAGGAATCGTCACACAAACTTTGCCAGCAAACAAAAGAGTACAAGCAAAGAAAAAAGAAGAAAAAAGGGCTGACAAATATTTAGTATGCTTAGGAATATATAGTCTGACATTTACCACAATGTTTAACTATTACACTTCAAGAACATCAGCGTTGAGCACAAACTACAAAATCTAGTTGTATTTGTACAAATTAGTTCCAATTTGACAAGCTCACTCTAGTAATCCTGATTGCATTTGTGTATTATCCAACTTATTTTTCAATGTAGAATTAAAGGACACATATCATAAAAATCTGACTTGTTCCATGTGCTATAATCAGGTCCTCGGTGCATCTACCAATCCAGAAAACATGAAAAAGGACAACCCAGTAACTTTGTTTTAGTAAGCCTTTCTCTGCAAGCATGTGAAAAAACGAGCCGTTCAGATTTTGCTCGCCTAGTGACGTAGGAAGGGAATCTTATTATAATATTACCGCCCCTTAATCTGCACGTTTCCACCCAAGGCGCCACCATTTTGTTTTCGCAAGTTCTGACGCCATGGCAAAAGTAGACAAGAGCAGCTAGTCATAAAATGTCTCATCTATTTAAAATGCCAATTTGCAATATCAAGCAGCATAATGAAGTGGTTTCATACAGTGAAAATAGTAGGAAGCAAATGACATTTGAAGCCTCGACACATACAATTGACAAAATCAGCAATAACAATTTTTGGTTCATTTTGAATCAGCCATAGCAAACACTTGCTGTCTAGTGAAGGAATCAGTTGTGAATTCAGTAACGACTTTGATTGATTTTGCAAATGAACTGGAGGAGAAATGTAATTTGTTCACGAATTGGACATCACGGCTTGTGCTGTGTATGTTGTTGCATGCAGGAAGATAAAAACTGACAAAACCACATATGGTCAAAAAGTTTCCACACAAACACAAACTTTTCCCAAATAAACTAAATTCTTATTTACCTAACATTCTTTTGTTTCCACATTTACGAAGAATTTAGTTGCAGTCTGGAGCCCTGCTTTTTTTGTTGACCCAGACAAGTCGTTTGCCAAATCTAAATTAGTTCACAGTCTTCAACATATTCTCAGAAGGTTTCTTTGAGGAGACAACATAGCAAAACAAAAAAAATCCCATCCGTCTATAATGTCACTGAAAACAGTGTCACTACATCAAGCAATTTTCCAGCCTTCAAGTGAGATTCATTCTCAAACAGTGACTAGTGACACATCAAGTTACTCATTGTATATTGAAGAAGAGGCTTTGACAACTTCTGTAGGTGGTTCTACGCTGTTGATGGGTAAACCATTAAAGAGAGCAGAGCTAGAGAGAGTGAAATAAAACCCTATGTCTGTGCCATCACTTTAGTTGCACCTCAACGTCTCTCGTCTGCCCTATCGGATATTCCCACTGGCTGCTAAACGTCTTTTCAATGACTGTTGTCCTGTATCTTCATTACTTGCATAAAATTCATTTCGTTCTATGCAATAAACCTTCATTTACATTCCATGAGCATATGCATTGCAACAAATATAGCCTAACCTCACAAGAATAAACTGTATACATTATTACGTTACTGGAAATGTGAAAGTAAAAAAAGAAAAAATTCACAATGCAAGCATGCATAAGAAGAAGATAACCACAAAAGCAACTGCTATAAATTCTAAAATGGTTATAGGGAGTGAGCAACTGAGTATTTTTACAAATTAATCTAATTTATATGAGGAAAAATACCACATTTACTTCTAATTAGTTTTTACACCGTAAAAAAAAAAAGGCAGTAAAAATAGGGCAGAATTTACTGTATAAATATCAATGATTTTTCTGGATAGGTTTTTTAGAGGTGTTTTTCTAGTATTTTAATTGACGCATTGCATTATGTTGTGTTTTAGGGTTAATGGAAATTTAAGTAAAACTGGAAAATTACCAGTACATTTCCGTTTAAATTTTTTACAGTGTATTTGCATTTAATAGAACCAAAGCCCAAAATTATGAATATACAGAAAACCAATACATTCTAATGGAAACTCATGGATCTCGTTTGTACATTTTGTGTAATCATGAATTATAGCCTTTTTATATTGATTAAACTTTATACAACAGTTCTTTCTGGTTCTTGAATCTGACTGGCTGAGAGCCTTTTAGAGCCAAGCAATAGTCTCCCAGTATCAGCACTCGAACCGTTTCACCGTTTGTATCATTCCGTTTGCAGCGACTGTCATGGCGGATGAGCAAATCCACCATATTTAAAAAAAAAAAAACTACTGTTGTTGTGTCACAAATGTAGATTTTGTGTCACAATTTTTTAGACGCTTTTGCAGATGCGATCTCCAGGCCGCCAGCAGCCATTCAGCGTTCATGTAACCGCAGAGAACAGCTTCATCTCGGGCAGTCCTTCAGGAATTTGCCGCTGGCTTGTTTAAAGATAGTTGTTAAACATGAGATATAATTCATCAAATGGGCAATCTTTGGTATTTTTCTATTACTTGTTCAGAGCAAAACTATTTGGGTTAAGGGGAAAATTAAGTTACATAACTTTATATTAGGCTATATAAGTTAAATCCTGTAATAGTGTGCTTCTTTTGTATGTTTGACTGAATTGTTTGCTTGTGTTTATTTCCTATTGTTTTTATAATAACTATTGTTGTTAATTTAGGTATTGTTGCTCAATAAATATAATTTTATATAAATAATGGCATATGTGGTATTAAAGGTCCTGTTCTTCGTGATCCCATTTTTCAAACTTTAGTTAGTGTGTAATGTTGCTGTTAGAGCATAAATAATACCTGTAAAATTATAAAGCTCAAAGTTCAATGCCAAGCGAGATATTTTATTTGACAGAAGTTCCCTTTCAAAGCCTACAGCGAACGGCCGGTTTGGAATACATCCATGTACATCCTGCTTTAATTACGTCAGTAGAGCAGCTTGTCGACTAACCTCCTCCCACAATAATACGTGAAAAAGGGGGCGTGGTCTTGTTGCTCCCTCGTGGAGAAGACGAAGTGTTGCGTTCGGTTCGGTTCGGTTCGGTTGCGTTTGTCGCCATGTCGTTCAGACGCTGTTATTTTCATCCCGTAGTCAAATCACCTTTGTTTTGCCTTCAGGGGCTGTAGTTTGAGCGCATGCATCTCCCTGTTATGGTAAGAGGCGTGAGCTTTCCGGGCAACGTGAGCTAAGCTGCTGTCGAATCACAACACGGGAATCGCTGGCACAATCAGAACTCGTTACGTATTTCTGAAGAAGGGACTTCATAGAACGAGGAAATTCTCAGGCCGTTTTGAGGACAGTGAAAACAGCAGTATACAGATAAGTAAATTGTGTGAAAAATACTGTGTTTTTTTACATATGAAACATGAACACATGTTATATTGCACACTGTAAACACAATCAAAGCTTCAAAAAAACACGAAAAACGGGACCTTTAAGAAAGGGTCCATTAGTGATTTTGAAATGGACTTCAGTAAAAGTTACATTACGGCAAAGACTGTATGCATGAGTCAAAACAAGGAAGTTATGTCTTGGGAAATCCCCTTAACTCTTAAAAGGACAAAGATATTGCTATCCTTAGCGGATATTCAAAAAGATTTTTTATAATGGATATTATGGACAATGACCTGAAGAATGAATGCTATATCAGATGCAGGTAACACACTAATTTAGTTACTTTCTCTCTCTTAGTTACTTTTAAAGACATTTGTTATTTCTTAATTATTTTCAGAGTTGTGCCGTCAAACTGTTGTATAAACGCAATATCACACTCGTACCTCTGTGATATGGCTGTATATCAGGACGCTATGATTACCTACACCGTGCTGATATACAGCCATATCGCACTGCTACTCGTGTGATATTTGAACTACTATTGACATTTTCGCAAAAAAATAAATACAAATAAATGATTATGATTACTCGTCTGTCCTTTATGCTTTTATTTATAACAGTACATCGTTTTGAGAAAAGGTTATGGGTAGGTTTAGGGGTAGGTTTAGGTTTAGCAGCTCAACATATCGTTTTAATTAGGGTCAGGGGATCTTACATCTATCTGTAAAATGGTAAAAGGGAAATTATACAGATATCTTTATGAAATGAAAGATTTGTAAATATTTTAAGTTTTTTAGCTGTAAAAACGCAATAATGCTACGTTTAAATGCCGCCAATACGTCCATATGTTAAGTTTCAGCACCTATCCAAACATACACAATGCTGATTTTAAGCACATGTTTGTTTAATTTTGTATGATAAACTTATTTGGTACTGTATTGAGTTGTCACCTGGACAACCAGAAGCCAAACCAGTTGGGAATCACTGATCTAACAGAGCTTGACTATCTATCTAGTGAGAAAGGTCTTATCCATCTTTCTCCAGTGCTCTAAAGGTTATCTGATGCCAAAGGATGTTCTCTTATCTGGCATCAGAGAATTTGTCCTTCTCTTCAGAGAGTTTCATTTATTTTCCATGTATGACCTTGATTATCCTCAGATCGAAGTGCTTAATACACGAAAATGAGACATCTCTTTCAAGGTGTGGCAATCTTCTCTACATCTCACTTTCGCTCTCGGATAAACTTTTAAAGTAAATCTATAAATGCTGAATGCTTGTTTCTTAACAACATCATACCTGGTAGATTCAGAAAAATCAATTCAGCCCAGAAATTCAATATCTTTCTAGAAAAGATCAGGCACAAACGTCTATGTACTGTACCAGCCATTATATCTGCTCATCTCTGTTATCTTCAGATATCTTTGTTCTTCCTAGTGTAAAGTCCATCTTTCAAAACTTCTATTGCTTTGCTCTGCAATTGTTTAATGGACCATCTTTGCTGATTTCACAGGCTCCATTACTGCCATTAAAATAATTGCAAAGCTCGACTACACTCACTCCTTTTGTTAAGGAGCAGGAGAGGGATTTGACAGATGACTGCTCCTCGCAATTATCAGCTGCAGATTAAAGCACCGGAGCTGATATCGGTGGAACAATCATGACTGATCCAGTACTTCATGTTATGTTGTTTAGGTTATTTTATATTTCATTTTTATTTTATTTTATTTTTTTGTATCTGTTGTGATTGAGAATGAGAAGGAGATTATAGGGGGAGTGTGAGAAACCACTGAGCTGGAGAATAAAAATCAGAAAGCATGACGATTTCATTAAATTAGGTTCTTAAAGATGAAGGAATGGGAGGAGAGATGATGTACTGTCTCACTATTGGCCGGTCTCATGTGGCCCCTTCAGTGTTATCACACAATGCATCTGACTTCAATTAAGGTTGGAAGAAGCAGAGCCTAAAATCTAATTTAGTCTTATAACTTGCAGTATTTGAAAGAATTAATGTATTATCGTCTGATATCAGATCACTGCTTGCTTTGGGACAATTAGCAGGTTGCAAAAATCCGATGTGAATAAATGACAAAAGTATAAATCAATAGGGGTTGGTATGACCAAAATCTATTCTTTCATGTTATGAATTTCTGATATGTGTAATTGTAACTGTTATGTTCAGTTTTGTTCAATGGACTTCCTGTGTTCTTCCTGTCACATGCTCCTTTGTTCTAGTTTTCCCATCATTAGTTCATTATGTTCATTATGTGTTATCATCCTCGTCTGTGTTCCCTATTTAAGTTCTACCATTTCTGTCACTCCTTGTTTGGTATTGTAAGTCTTCCCGTGAATCACGTTGTGTGTCCCTATCTGCCTGTTTGAAGTGATTTGCACTTCATGCTTCTCCCATCGTCTTCCTACCTATTAATCAATAATAATACAAAATGAATTAATAAAATGTAACATAGGTACATACAAAATATAAATGAATATATCCATTTAAACACGCACACGCACACACACACACAGACTATATAAAACAAGCATAACAGGTGATCATGCTTTAACTAATTCGACTTTTCAAACCTTTTAGTTATATTAATATAAATATTAATGAATTGAATTAAATATTAATCATTAGGAGAGAGGTTTCATCCTCTGGAATTACACTTTCATTAAATATTACAATTTAAAATGTCATAAATTATATCAGGTCACATATCCACATTGAAGTATTGAGAGTAAATTGTGAGCAAGTCAAACCACAAAAAGTTTGACATATATTACATTGTAGAGTCAGTTTCTAGTGAATAAAATACTTTGCAAATACAAGGGGCAGCATATGAGTTGATTTTCTTGATGCAACACGAGTTATGAACAACAGAATCAAAACAGTGAGGCATTATTAATAGATGACAGTATAAAGCACATTTGAAGTTATGAAATAGCCAATGCTAAACAACATGTAGGGATCATTCGCAAACCAACAATTCATTCATAGCAATTCACATAATGAATTGTTTTGCATATGCATACATGTTCATAAATGTAGTTGACAAATAATATTAATTTATATTTAATGAATGATTGTGGATTATGATTCTCTTTTTGTGTTTCTCAAATAATTGTGCCATTTTATTCTGTAAGCTTTACACAAGTGGCATTTTGAGAAACATGTATACAAAATCCATCAAGCAAAAGTCCAATTAAAGAGATTCAAATACACAGGATTATAAAGAAAAAAACAAAACAAATCCAATTCACCAAGAAATTAATAATCTTCTCTGCATTATTCAACCAACATATATAAAAGGCAAATGCGACTACTGTATGATACATGACTGAATAATTTAAACCTGGCTGGGTTTATTCGTTCAGTTATAAATCAGATTTTATAATGCTCTCTAGGCCACGGGCAGTGCTGAGTAAGGTTTCTGCAGCAAGACTTATTGGCTGTGAGAGAGGGCAGTTTTCATGTATTGATATTGGACGTGACAGTCATACGGCGCTCTGCCCCCAGTGCAGCAGAAGTCTGGCCAATAGAAAGACGGGCCAAGAGCCCAAGTCCAGCATCGCAGCCATCGTTAGCACATTTTTCCGCTCATATATCCTCTGACAACCCTGTCAAAGGGTCTTAAAGATCCCTCGCTAGGCCTTATTAAAAAGTCATAAAGAATTGAGACTGGTGGATTTAAAATAAATTAATAAAACTGGATTTTTACACATTCTTAACCAAATATGACTGGTGCTGCATGCAAAACGAACCACTATGTGTAAGGCCTAGTCCACACGTACACAGGTATTTTTATAACCAGATTTTTCCTCCGTTTTAAAAAACAAACGCGTCCACACAAGCATCTCTGTCCACATGAAAATGCAAAACCACGCTATGATTGGCTGCCTGATTTCCACATGGGTCCCATCCACGGCACCGAAGCACTGAGGGATGCCATGGGTTCAGTAAAACCCTTCTACAAGTTCTTTTACTTTGGACTCAGTGACAGGTAACTGTATGGGGCAGGGCCCAAGTGGACTGAAGCTTCACACACTTGCCTTACTATTTTGTATTATTGCATTCTGGCGCCTCTGTTCTGCAATACAATGAGATAACTGCGCATGTATTTGTAAACATGTGATAAGCGCTGTTAGCAGAGTTATTAAAAGCTATGTCCGCCATTGCATAGACTCGACTCATGTAAACAAAAGAGATAATGGCGCACAATCTGACGTCAAACAAAGGAGAGAACGGCGCACACTTCGACTTAACAAGCCCAAATCTCTGGTTTCACCATCTACACGACAACGCTGCAACCAGAGTTTCTGAATATCTTCACCCTGGCCGGAGTTTTCAAAAAAGTCCGGTTTCAGTAATCGGATACTGCGTTTGCGTGTGGACGAACAGCCAAACCACGTAGAAAAAGCTGTGGTTTAGAAAATACCCGTGATCGTGAGGACAGGGCCTACAGTACGTCTACAGGAAATGTATTATGTATATTTATTCATACGGCAAGCAAAAATCGTAGAAATGAGTGATGACCAATCAGAGCAGAGTAGACCAATCCCAACAGACTAGGCCATCTGACCAATCAGAGTCAAGTAGACCAATCACAACAGACTCGGACATCTGACCAATCAGATCAGAGTAGACCAATCACAAAAGACTGGACCATCTGACCAAATAGAGCAGAGTAGACCAATCACAACAGACTGGGCCACCTGACGAATCAGAGCAGAGTACATCAATCACAACCGACTGAGCCATGTGACCAATCAGAGCAAAGTAGACCAATCACAACAGATTAGGCCACTGATCGATCAGAAAAGAGTAGACCAATCACAATAGATTAGGCCATCTGACCATTCAGAGCAGAGTAGACCAATCACCACAGACTAGGCCATCTGACCAATCAGAACAGAGTAGACCAATTACAACAGACTGGGCCATCTGACCAATCAGAGCAGATTAGACCAATTACAACAGACTGGGCCATCTGACCAATCAGAGCAGAGTAGACTCTCATAAAAGGAGGTGAATTCTGACATTGAATGGACTTAGTTTGAATTCCTTTCTATGTTTTTCTTTTCAACTGAAAACGTTAACATTCATTATTCATAACAAATGATACGGGTCAATGAAAAATAAATGGGGAGAGCATGACAAGAAGGGTCTTTTTTGGATGTAACACCGACATTAGGGAACGCCTGGGTGAATTCGGTCAAAAGCATCTGGACTTGGTTTATCCATTCAGATAAACCATGTCCAGATGCTTTTCAATGCCTACAATGACCTGGTTGAATGAAAACCTGTGCACAAATATGAAAGAGAAAAGAGCAACTTTTTCCTATGAAAGAATAAAGGCAATGTTCTCACCTAGAACTGATTCAGTACTGAAACTGCTTACTATCTAAAGCTTAATTCACTGACTGACATACCAGGATCCTGGCCTTTTATATAAAGCTATGAGCAGATGTGCATATGTTGGATTGTATTCTAGATTTACATACTGTATAAACTATATAATTAATAGCTGAGGATAAATGTTCTTCAGGACGTCTTCAGGAGTGGTTATGAACGGTAGAAGCATGTTTCTTAAACCTTAAAACATAATTTCACTCTCACTATACTTTATTTTTCCAATGTATCCAATGCAAATCTGTCAATTGACCATATGCACGGAATGTTCTTAAGAACTTCCGCAATGATATAAGCCAGCTGGAAAACTTCCGGTGAAATGTCACTTGTTGGCGTGTCAGTATCTTCAATGTCCTGAGGTAGCTTTAACTACATCAATAGTGTAATACTTAGTTTATAATCAGAATATAGTCACTTTGTTATTCAAATGTAAAACAACATTAAAAACGATGCGTCCCTCAGTGTTCCTCCTCAGCAATTCAATTCGACCATCAGTTTTCACACTTTCACTTTTGTAAATTAAAGATTTACTGTGCACTTTAGTTCGATTCATTGAACAAAATGGGAGTTTTCACAAGTGTGCTGAAAGACCGCTTATGTCAGTGATTATAAAGAGAGAGCGCAGTGCTAGCTTTCAGTCTAATTCATTCACAATAAAAGTTTTTGTTTTTCATGATACTTTGTGAGTACCTTATACTTCACCTTGACAACATTTATTTTTAAAGCTAGTGATTTTATAATGTTTAATATTTATTCAAAATCGAAACGTGTGGAAAAAAATATGACTGTCGTATTCCCTACACCATGAAACGTGGAACAATTGCAGAAGGATGAACAAATAATGTTTTTGGTCATCTTCACAAGTGCTGGAAAAATATGTGCATGTCCAATTACAGACACAGTGTTTCTTATTGCAACGTTCCCATAAGCTTTGATTGATTGAAATTGATCGCAATCAATAAAATGGTTCATTGGCAAAATTAAGTAAGTGTGATAACTGCATTAAAAATATAAACACAACATTAAAAAAGCCAACCATTGATGGTTTTGTGTCCATGTACAGCGAGTATAGAATGACAGCTAACACTTCACCGGAAATGTCCAAGCTTGCTTATCGAAAACCAGGAAGTAACAAAATCCTATACATATCTAGTTTAAAGGTCTCAGAAATGCATTCCTTGCATTCATCATTTTGACAAAAGTTGAACTACTGTTAAATTTGTGGGATAAGTATGATTTTATTTAAAGAAATTAATACTTTTATTCAGCATTTTTTTTTAAATCACAGTAAAGACATTATTTCAAAATAAATGCTGTTCTTAATTCCAAATGAATTAATAATAATAATCAGAAATGTTTCTTAAGCATCAAATCAGCATATTAGAATGATTTCTAAAGGATCATGTGAAACTGAAGGCTGGAGTAATGATGCTGAAAATTCAGCTCTGCATCACAGGAATAAATGACATTTGAAAATAAATTTAAATATAAAATATCTATTTTAAATTGTAATAATATTGCACAATATTACTGTTTTACTGTATTTTTATCAAATAAATGCTGCCTTCTTAGTCATAAATATATATATATATATATATATATATATATATATATATATATATATATATATATATATATATATATATATATATATATATATATATATATATATATATAATATAAAATCCCTTTTTGTTTAGATTATTATCATTTTAAATATGTATTTTTGAGGAGTTATTTTGATATATATGATACATTTTCATATTTTAAGATTTGAAATTCAGGGTCTGGGACAAAGGTTAAACAGTAAAACCGTATTTTATTTTTATTAAGACAGAAAGACAGGTTTGGAACTACACAAGAGCGCATAAATGATGATCGAATTGTTATTTTTTGGGTGAAATATCCCTTTTAAAAACAAAGCAAAAATAAATAATGAAGGCATGGTAAAAAAGTTATAGTAAGTATTTTTCGGTATGACTTTAAACATAAAAAATGTGTAGTCCAGTGCCAAGGAGTTAATCAGAACAAACCCAAGGACGTCATTACTTGAGCTTTTCCTGTTACTCACGCTATTTCCCTTCTACCCAGCAACTCCTTTAATTAAAAACCTAAACTACTCTTAAACTATACAGTTCTTATTTCCTGCAAAGCAAAACCTTGTCAAACTGCACATTAAATGAACGCTTTCTAACACACTCGTGAGGTCTCAGACCGTGATGAAATCCTTTATATATTCACTGATGGCAGAAGCATCTCGTTATCTCTCTCTTCCCTTTTAAATTCACACATCGCTAATTGTAACAACGAGGTGGAAGCCTGTGAACACTCGACTGCCTGGCAAATGCGAGCCGAATGAAGCGAATGAATCATTTACATGATGGATGCTCTCGCTGCCGGTGCACACTGGGTAAAACAACAGCCGGGCACGTCAGTGATGTAATCAATCCAGCAGGAGTGCCGGTGATTATATCATCAAGAAATAATGAATATTGTGGGCATTAAGTGTATGTTAGAAGGAGCAAGAGGGAAAGTCAAAGAATCTGTTTCATTAAGCCGCCCCATAGGTGTTTGCTGGGAAATGCTCAGTGCTATACCGTGCACTCCCATAGGTCAGAGATTTGGAGGTTTACTGGCGACAGGTGTCAGATTTGTGGCCCGGCACTAAAGCAGCCATTCACCGACTATGAGAATCATCTGAGTGTGCAGCGGCTGGTCGGCTGAAGCCATAACAAGATTTGAGATTAAATCAGCCTCAGTGCGCGTCCTCCCGTGGCAGACCCTCTGCCCGCTACTGAAAGAGAGCCCAGGGGCTAGAGCGCAGCATAAGGTGTCAATCATTCTCTGCTATCATTTCTACTACAGGCATGAAGTGATGCTTCACCACAAGCACCTCTTTGACAGTGAGCATGTGTGGCATGATGAGGATAGATATATTCAGATTTATAACAAAATATGAATAGTTTACCCAATGTTTATTTATAAATTAAAACTATCCAAACTAACTATCTATATATGTATCTATCCATCCATCCATCTGTCCGTCCTATCTATCTATCTATCTATCTATCTATCTATCTATCTATCTATCTATCTATCTATCTATCTATCTATCTATCTATCTATCTATCTATCTATCTATCTATCTATCTATCTATCTATCTATCTATCTATCTATCTATCTATCTATCTATCTATCTATCTATCTATCTATCTATCTATCTATCTATCTATCTATCTACACTCTAAAAAATAATTCAGTGTCTTAGTAAATATCACAGTAATAATTAACTTTATTAACTTAATAACATTCCTAAATATAATTTACTTGATGTTTTGAGTTGAACATACCAAAATAATTGACTAAAAATCCAACAGTTAATTTTGTCTCCAATTTACAGTTATATTTAAGTTTTTTTCACGAAAAGAATTTAGTGTTCGAATAACCAATTATTTATTTAAAATATACTTAATATATTTGTGAAATTTCTATCAAAATATTTGAGAAAGGAGAATTAAATCGATCTGTTTGAAGAACCACAAATATTACTTAATACAAATCAAGATTATTAATATTTAACACACACTGAAGAAATTTAGTAAGTTTACTCGATTAATACAATGCACCCCTCCCCCGCCCACTGACGTGACGACAGCTCGACGGTTGATTGAGCGTGGGCTGTTTGAATTCTCTTCAGTCTCCAGAGCAGCTCCTTCTTCTCAGCGTCGCAGAATTGGAACATTTCCTCTGTGAAATTCCAGTTTGTGTGTTTTATTTTATCTATAAAATTATTACTGTGCTTAAAATATTTTTATTTAATGGAAAACAACATAAAGGGACACAATGTGAGTAACGTTAAACGAGTGCGGAGGAATCTGTCTTTGAAGCCCCTGGTGCCTTGCTCAAAACACACAACTTTATTCCTTAAGATAATGAATATAATTAATTTGGACGATAAAATGTTCTTAAAACTGCGCACTGTTTGTTTATTGGCAGGTTATGGAGTCAGGCGCGTTGCAGCATCTTTGAGCTATGAGTGAAAAGCAGGACGGCGGTCTGAAGTTCAAAGTCCACTCGCAGACCACGAGTTCATCTCAGGCTCGAGAAACATTGCTGATACGGTGGAAATGGGATAAGATACAGGTTGATTACACTTGAATTACTTTTAAATGTTTAACATTTACTTCTAAAATGTTTGTTACATGAGTTTAAATGTTGTAAACATGTTGTAAAATATTGTATCTATCTATCTATCTATCTATCTATCTATCTATCTATCTATCTATCTATCTATCTATCTATCTATCTATCTATCTATCTATCTATCTATCTATCTATCTATCTATCTATCTATCTATCTATCTATCTATCTATCTATCTATCTATCTATCTATCTATCTATCTATCTATCTATCTATCTATCTATCTATCTATCTATCTATCTATCTATCTATCTGCCTGTCTGTCATCTCTCTGTCTGTCTGACTGACTGACTGACTGACTGTCTGTCTGTCTGTCTATCTATCTTGTCTATCTGTCTGTATGTCTATTTATCTGCCTGCACATCAAGTGTCTGTCTATGTCTGTCAATCTATTCAACTGTCTATCTGTCCATCTTAAATAAGCTTCTTCAACATTGGCACTTCAGCCACACCCTCCAGCATAACTGTGAGTTTATAGCCACAGCAGCTCTTTAAGAAGAGCACACAACCATAATTACCCAGAGAGTAATGTTGTTCATGAATAATTCATCAGCCCCTGATGAGTCACACCCGCATTTCCCATTATCAATGAAAAAAATATATATGTATTTTAAATTTGCAGTATTGAGTAAAGAGCCATCAGAGCTTAATCCGCAAGCAATTTGCCTAAAACACCTTGACAGTTTTACTTGAGGCTGCGAGTCACTTTAACATCCATTCTTGAACTGTATGGCATGGCTGACATGCAACACTGAACCGCAGACAATGCCACAAGTTACTGAGCGGAGGGCAGTAAAAAAAGGAAGGGAGCATCTTTCCCTGCCTCCTTTTTATTGTTCTCCATGGAAACAAGACAAGTGGCAACACCTCCCGTTTGTGGGGAAAAATGCCCCCCTCCACCACCTTCTCTTCTATGATTGCAATATTAGATGCATTCTCTTACCGTGCCATCCCATTGAATAGGGGAAGGAGACCTCAAAGAGGTTGTCATATTTCGTCAGGAGTCTTTTCATTATGGATGCCAGACCTGTGGGAAAGGAAAGAGAGAGAACAATAAAAAAGGTTGAACTGGAAAGAACTGACTTCAATTTTCCACCAATATTGCTTGCGTTTTCTTCAGCCTGGATTCATTACAGACGCCATGCACTTCACCCAGACGACTTTCATGGCCAGGAGGAGCATTCATTTTGTTTTTCAGCCAAACAAAACTAGACTCACACACAGACCCACCAAAACTAAGATGGATGGTTTGCGTCCTCCTTGCTAAATGAAAGGACAACATGTATCGCTTCAGAAAGAAGCGACCTTCTGACCGCTCCAGTCAGTAAATCACATTTGTCCTTCAAGAGTGATTCATGATTACAAGACATGCTGGTGAATACAAGCTTGTTTTTCCCAGCAAAACAACAGCTGCCTTGGTAATTTAAAAAATAATGACAGTAAATCAGGGCTCAGATTTAATAAAGTTTGATAGTGGAACAGCTGAGCCAAAAACAATCTTGGTCCATCAAGTTAAAAGAAACCAAAGTTTGACAATATTTAATTCTCAAGATCTTGCTTTTGGGTAGTTGCACCTTAATGGCATGGTGTGGCTTAGGCTACGTTCACACTGCGAGCTGTAGCGCTCAATTCAGATTTATTGCTCAGATCAGATTTTTTTTTGTATAGCTGTTCACATTGTTGTTTTAAATGTGGCCAATATCCAGTAAGAACAGATCATGGTCCTGAACTGACCCAAATGTGCAAAATAATGATAAAAAGACCTTATGCAGCACTCTGTCATACAGAAGTTAACACAGGGGACATTAAAGTAAGTGATTGCACATTTATTTATAGTGTGATCAGCATCGGAAGCCAACAAATTTATGCACAGGCAATATAAAAAATAAAGATGAGGATACAAAAAAAAGAGAGCAGTTTTTAAACATTTGGGATGCACTATATTGTCAAAAGATTTGAAGATTTGCAGCTATAACAGACTCAACTCTTCTGTGAAGGCTTTCCACAAGGTTTAGGAGGGTTTATGGGAATCTTTGACCATTCTTCTAAGCTCATTTGTGAGGTCAGGCTCTGATGTTGGACGAGAAGGCCTGGCTCACAGTCTCTGCTCTAATTCATCCCAAAGGTGTTCTATCGGGTTGGAGGTCAGTCAAGTTCCTCCACACCAAACTCGATCATCCATGTCTTTATGGACCTTGCTTTGTGCACTGGCGCACGGTCAAGTTGGAACAGGAAGGGGCCATCCCCAAACTGTCCCCACAAAGTTGGGAGCATGGAATTGTCCAAAATTTCTTGGTATGCTGAAGCATTACGAGTTCCTTTTACTGGAAATAAGGGGCCAAGCCCAAACCCTGAAAAACAACCACACACCATAATCCCCCCTCCACCAAACTTTACACTTGACACAATGCAGTCAGGCAAGTATCGTTCTCCTAGCAACCGCCAAACCCAGACTCATCCATAGGATTGCCAGACAGAGAAGCGTGATTCATCACTCCAGAGAACACATCTCCATTGTCCAGTGGTGGCGTGCATTACACCATGATGTAAGGCTTGGATGCAGCTGCTTGGCCATGGAAACCCATTCCATGAAGCTCTCTACGCACTGTTCTTGAGCTAATCTGAAGACCACACAAAGTTTGGAGGTCTGTAGCTACTGACTCTGCAGAAAGTTGTCGACTTCTACGCACTGTGCGCCTCAGCATGCGCTGATCCCACTCTGTGATTTTACGTGGCCTACCACTTCATGGCTGAGTTGCTGTTGTTCCCAATTGCTTCCACTTTGTTATAATACATCTAACAGTTGACTGTAGAATATTTAGTAGTGAAGAAATTTCACGTATAGACTTATTGCACAGGTGGCAACCTATCACTAGCCTGGCGTGGCCATACTCAATTCTAGTCAGAATTTGAGTCTGGTACCGCTCCATTGAGCTTTGATTATGGGGCGTGTTTCAACCGAGCCAGGAAAGACCTCAATTGGATAGACCCACAACCAATCAGAGCAACGGAGCGACGCGTAACGTTAGTTGTCAAATGTCAACAGAAGTCAACTGCACTGTGTTGCCAAGTCCGTGTTTTTCTCCATGTCCGCGGGTTGAAGCGACCCCAATTATGTGATTATATAAACCCAGGAATGCGAATTTTAGCAGGCAACCTTGCCAAAATAACATATTTTGCCAACCAAACGCCATTTTTTTCCGGAGAACACCCCGGAAAGTTATTGTTTTGGGCTATAGTTTTGAGTAGCAATTGTGCGCGACATTGCAAAAACACTTGGAAACCCTGTCTGCACGCACGCTGAATTAAGTAACGTTACAAGAAAAAGATGAGTGTAAACAATCTTTGCCAGTAAAAAAATTATTTAAGGATACTCAGAGTACTTACCAACACGATCATCGTTTCTGATAGAAATAGTGAAGGTGAATGCATATACGAACAAGTTCTCCGTTTAGGATAAGAGCAAATTCAACCCAAGAGCCTTCGATGACGTGGATGATTACGTTACTGTTTATCATCTGTCCATCATCGTCTAAAGCCCGCCCTGACAATTTCATTGGTCCGAACAGTTTCTGTTCGGGCATAATTACTCCTCTATGGAGCGAGTCCAGACCGAATTGCCCGAGCAAAAAAAAATTGTGGGCGGGGCTAAATTCGGCTGGCATCCAGGCTAACCTATCACAGCACTATGCTTGAATTCACTGAGCTCCTGAGAGCGACCCATTCTTTCACAAATGTTTGCAGAAGCAGTCTGGATGCCTAGGTGCTTTATTTTATACACATTTGGCCATGGAAGTGATTGGAACACCTGAATTCAATGATTTGAAGGGGTGTCCCAATACATTTCACTACTATAAGGAATATAGTAGTGTATGAGCCCACATGTTTTGCTTGTATATAGAGCTGTCACTTTAATACTTACAAGCTCTGATACATCATTGTCCTCCCACTACCTTTCGCAACTGTCTTGATAATGTCGAGAATGTAAAAAAAAATAATAATACAAAAATTTTTGGCCCACATTTAACTGTAGTCTGAACGTAGCCTTAGTAGTTACAAATCTCTGTTTGCATACCAAACCTTTGATCATTTTGGATCTTTTTTTTTAATTTTTAAACAAGGTTTTAATCCATTTACCATTCACACTATGAGGTGAATTCACTTAATAGTTGCTCCACTTATGCAAATGTTAAATAAGTGCAAAAATAAATGCATCTTTTTCACTAACCACCTGCAATTTCTAGCAATTATGGCAGTAGTTATTCATAAAATGATGATCGATTGATATAGAAGAGTGTTGCCACCAGGCACATCCAAATGTGAAATGTAATCGAGCACATTTCAACATTTTAAAGGGTCAATTCAGTTCAGAGTGGAGGACAATCCTAGTAAAGTAAGCCAGATTGCTTCATTTCGTGTAAAGCCCAAATTATTGTAAACATAAAGCCAACTATATTCAGACTGCTTCCCGAGTTCATTTGCAGAGTACACATGTAAGTATAATTCTTGTGAAGCACTTTCAGGAAACAAATCAAGTGTGAAAACACCCTTTATTGGTTCGGATAAGAAAGCGTGTGCTAACTGAGCAATAATGAGTTATGTGCATTCAAATAAAGCGTTTTGGTCTGAAAGAGTCTGAAAGAGTTGGCCTAAAAACTGCTGAGAGCTCCGGCACTTACTCAGGGAAATGTTTGGTTTGTCAGCCGATAAAATAGATTACATGCTAGGCTGGAAGTCTGTGATCCTTAGGCAGTCTCTTCAACTGGAACAATGGGAGAGCGTCACAGCTCGGAGACAATTCGAAACAATTTCCCAATCTCCATGTTAAACAAGAGCTGATGAGGCTTATTTTCATCTACATTATACATTATACTGTTCATCTGCATGATTGATGCATTATTATGTGCATATATCAGACAGAGTGAGCAAATGGTCTCAAATGATGAAATGCATTATTTGAAGATTTTCAACAGGGATTGGATGGGTTATCAATTGTACTGTAGGCCTACTGACGTTGACGACAGTCTGTTGAACGCAATAGTCAGACTATGAACTATCACTGTTGTGTCATTGATCAATACAGTTTTCACACTTGAAATGGCTAGCCATATAACCATGTGTTGACTTAATTTCTTCTGCTTTCTTTGCAGTTATGGACTGACACATTTTTTTTCCCCATAGAAAAAACTCCCTTGTAAAAAAGTGTACACTATAGCAAGTTTTAAAGTACTTATTACAGAAATAATATACTTTAAAAGTATATACTGAATGCAATGTTTTCGGATGCAATGTTTAATTGCATGATAATTGCAATTCAATGAAAATGTGTTTGAATATTAAATGCAATTAAAAATAATTTTTCGACCCACTTAAGTAGGAGATAAGTACATATTTAGATGTCATTGCATAACTCTATTGTCTTTGAAATATGTTTAAAATGTACTGCTGCACTGCAAACCCGAATAATTTGGCAAAACTCAAAAATCAATTACAGCAAATTTATTAAGTTAAGAATTTCAACATTTCAAAGTAAGCAGAACTGGCAGATTTCTACTTTGTACTCATACATTTGAATTGGTCTTAAGTTGAACATTTTAAGTTAATTCATACATTTAATTTAAAATGATCATGTAATCTCAATTTAAATATTTTATTAGTGGAAATTTTACTAGCTAATTAAGCAAATGCTAATTGGTAACACAATGCTTTATATATAGCCATACTCTTTCATTAGCATAGCATACAAATTGCTGAAAGAGTATGGTTAGAGAATTTAACATTTACCTGTTCTAACCAAGTTCTTGCTCCACTTGTCACCATGATGGTATCTGACCGCATGGTCTGAAGCGCATGGCACAGGTATACTTAGGGCGTGTCCGAATCAACTTTTGCTAGTTTAACGACGAAAAAAAAAAAGGTCAGTGCATGGTCCAAAAGGGTTGTGCCTATAGGCGCAATGTTGCCGCTCTGCTATTTTGAGGCAACTGAAATTGACTGCGCCATTCACCAACAAAAAACTAGTCTAAAGTCAATAGCACAGTATTTGTTGTGTTATTTAAAGGGCGCGTTAGTAATATGCGCATATATGTGGCACAACGCACATACACTCTGCTTGTTACACGCACAGGGAACATTTTTAAATATTAAAAATAAGGCTTCCTCTCTGGAAAAGCATTCAGTCTTTCTGTTCGCAATTTCCGCCATGTAAATAGCAAATCCGCCATATGGTGCAAGCGCAACTGGCTTTTAAAGGGAATGGGAGATGAGACTCTGATTGGTTTATTGCATGTTAGTTTGTTGCACCCACCGCTAGCCTAGCTTAGCACAAAGACTGGAAGTAAATGGCTCCAGCTAGATGAGAATGGTATGTATGGACTTATCTAACTCTGGGGGATACGGCGAATAAGCTAAAGTCCCCAAAAGTCGGCTCGTTCCTTTAAGTTCATAGAACTCAAAATAATGAAACGATTCGGATGACTTAAAATATGTAAGTTTCATAAACCCAAGAGAAAAAGAAAGTTCTAAATACTCATAGAAGTTCATTTGATTGAACGAATTTGTTTAATTTAAGTTTACCCTAATCAAACCAATTAATTATTTTGAGCGTTAGGGTTTAGTGTACAGACAAGCATTTATAGTAAACTAAAATATATTTATGTCATGTATTTGTATGTTGAGGTTACATTTGAAAAAAAAAAAACATGAAAAAATGATTAAAACAATTATTTAATATGTAATAAAACTTTTAATTTCACATATTACAAAGTGCACTTTTTAAAAGTGTACATATAGTCTTTTATTTCATGAATATATTTTCAGCAATACATTATATATATATATATATATATATATATATATATATATATATATATATATATATATATATATACATATATATATATACATATATATATATATATATATATATATATATATATATATATATATATATATATATATATATATATATATATATATATATATATATATATATATATATATATATATATATATATATATATATATATATATATATATATATATATATATATATATATATATATATATATCTTATACTATATAAGATCTAAAGTATCCCAAAAATGATAACATCTAGCCTAAATATTATTCAATATTGCTGAATCAACCTGAATGCAGTGATTTTTTACAAACAAAATTAGTTTTCATGGGTTAAATCAAGTACAAAATCAGCTCAATACAATTGCAGGTTACCTCTTTTACAGTGTATACTACAAGTGCACTTCTTTTATATAAGAGATATTTTTGCGGAACTATTTCAGATAAACTCACCCCTAAATGTCAGATAAAAACAACTGTGGTTGATTGCTTTATGTCATTCAGATTTGAATGGGCTGCAAAGTGGATCAGGCTTTATGCGTTTGTCGTCACTGTTCATGTTTCCTTCAAGCACTGAAGCCAAAAACAGTGTGTGAAATTTTCTACAAAGCTCTTGAATATTTAAAGAGACAAACATTCTTTAGATCATGATTGGTTGTCTTTTGCCACCATTTTAGCACACTGTTTACATGCACTGCAATTTAAAGCGGTGCATTCATGCAATTGGATTACCGCTTGGTTTATTATTTCCACAGGCAAAAAATTCCTGAAAAAAAGCAGATGCCACAATAGCATCAACATGTGTCATTAACCATTCAAACTACAATTCAAAACAGTGATTTATCTCGAAAACAAACAACAGCCCTCGAGTGTCAAAGCATCAGAATGTCAACTGGGTTGTCTGTAATTGGCAGGCTAAAAGCGGGGTTGTGATCTAGTGTGGTTCTCTGCCTCTCTTTCTGACAACAGCTGACCTGCTTGGTAATTTCCCTGAGGTTTATTTACATACTGGATTAAGTCTGTCAGAACTAAGCCTGCGAGCGTGAGAGACGCGTATCCAGGAGGTGAATGTTTATCTGGTGTCACAGCTTCGAAAGCCACTTCTTTACTTTTTCTGGCACTGACAGGGCAACTTTAATAACATCTGAGAAGTGCGTAGGTGTGTATGAGTGTGTGTCAGTGTGTGTGTCAAGTCCAACGCAGGAAAAGGGCACTGGGCGATGTGACAAGGAGACGTGAGGTTTTAAGGAGATGTTTTGTCGAAGCAGACTTCAGGAAGAGATACAGCGAGGTGTCTTTAAAGGTTCAGACAGAAATGTTAAGAAACAGACAGCAAGCCAAAGGGAGTTTATAAATTGTGAGCTCTCTCTTGCGGCTCTATTGGTGACAATCAGAATTTACAGCGTAAAATAAATTTGTCTGTGAGGGGGAAAAAAAAACATCATCATAATTCAGTCCAAATGGAATGACTATAAAGTCACGGCCAAAAGTAAAAGTAATACAATAAATTGTGGTATCTGTTTTTTTATGCTATTGAGATTTATACACACTGTATACTGCAGAACATATTACTTAGCGGAGTGTCTATTTACACAAAGTGCAAATAGCCCACCTTGTTGGCAGAGTCTATTTATACTAACTCCGCCCACTGACGTCTGGTTGGGTCATACAAAATTACGGAAAACGCTGGATTGTCAACAGTATCAATAGTGAAGGGGTAAGGCGTGTGGAAGAAATCCCATCACATATCAGATCGGAAAGGCATTTATTTTTCAATAAAAATGAAGAAAATATTGGAAATAGTGAAAATAAAGGGTATAATGTGTGTTAAATAATAAAGTGTTTATCGTTAGGGTTAGGGGTAGGTGTAGGGAGGGCTTTATTGTCCTAATAAGGCGGCATCTATTAAATAATTTTAATAAATAATAATTTACACTATGTTATTATTGCATACCTTGTAATGTACAACAACACTGAGGTGCAAGTAATATCTGCCACTATTTATAAGCATAAACAGAATCTAACTACTATTTACACAAAAGAGGTAACCTTCAAAGAATCTATTGCTATTTTCACTTAGTGTTAATAGAATCTATTGTAAATAGCATATATATAGCCACTGCCATTACTTTCTTAACTAACTTTTTTTTTTTTAATTCAAAGTAGTGAATTAAAAGTTTGACATACATAAAAAGATAAATTAATAAATAAACTTGTCATTATTTTAAAGGGATAGTTCACCCGAAAATGAAAATTACTCACCCTCATGTTGTTCATTGAGAGCCTATGCAACTACCACTTTCAAGCCCCAGAAAAGACATCATTCAATTAATCCATGTGACTCAATTGTGTCACGGAACAGAAGGGCACAGACAAGCAGGTAAGTAATAGTGATCTTTATTAAAGTTAGAGTGTGGTTGTAGCAGCGTGAACCAGGCAATGGAAGTAGATAGTGACTTGCGGAATGCTAATGGTGACTTAGCCGGTGAAGAAGTGTTGTATCTTGCAGGTGATGGTGGATTCGGAGAATGAAGATCGGTAACCAGGCTAACGGATGGAAGACAGGAGACGAGGCGGGATGATCACAGGTAGGTTGAGAGGTAAGGTGTCTGTAGTAACAGCATATACCGAGATGAGACTAGACAATGAGTGAATGGTGACCAGGTGAATATATACGCTGCGTCCGAAACCCGGAAAATGCTGCCTTCGGAGGACACATTTCAAGGCAGAAAGGCACCAAGGCACGTCCGAATCTAATGTTAGCTTCACTTTCTGTCTCCTGAGATACCTTCATCTAGGCCTGTCACGATAACAAATTTTGCTGGACGATAAATTGGCCAAGAAATTATTGCAATAAACGATGATATTGTCGTTCTTATACCATTTTCATATAAAATAATGATAATGGAATAATAATGCAGGTACACCTTTTCAAAGATCAATAAACTTTTATTTCTAAAGACTATTTAACACTGAAAACGGAAAACATTTTAAATATCCACAATAAATGAACAAAACAACCAAAAACAATAAAAGCAATGGACTCTCAGTCTGTTAACAAAAAATGCACTTGAATAAATACCAAAAACAATAAATAAAATGGATGAAAACTGCAATGGATGATTGTGTTTTAGTTGCATATTAGGGGTGGCACGGTTCACAAATCCCACGGTTCGTATCACGGTTTATGGTCACGGTTTTCGGTTCTGTACGGTTCTTGCTGTTGTTTTTTCTTTTAATCGTTAACATTACAGAAATTAACTTCAGCATATGATATTTAGCTTAATTATCTACAATTTAGGATACAGTATTAAAAAAATGTATATCATGTAATCATGCACAAACTGAATTTGACTTGACTTTAAGCACATTATTGGGACATCTCTGAGGAAAGCTAGGTGAGATTTTGATACAGCAAGAGAGAAGACATTGATGACATGCTTTTCATTTATTTGGCAAAAAAAAAAGGAGAATATGTATTGCTATCTCTACAGGAACATATGTGCCTTTTTAGCACACAAAGATTGAAAGTGAAGCACACAAAGATTAAGCTGAAGAATGAACTTGCATTTATCAAACGGCCAACTTCAGTGTAGCTTTAAGCCTTGTTTAAACTCGACGCGTCCGCATGAGCGTGAGGGTGCGCACGGCAAAAATGACGTCAACGCGGAGCGGGCGGTAGTGCGAGAGAGAGAGAGAGAGAGAGAGAGAGAGAGAGAGAGAGAGAGAGAGAGAGAGAGAGAGAGAGAGAGAGAGAGAGAGACGAGGAAAACAAACAAGCATGCAAATGGAAATTATCGCGGGTGGAAAAATTAGAGCTCATTTTTTTTATTGTGTGATTAATTTATTTATTGACTATCGCGACAGGCCTACCTTCATCTGATCGATTTTTGAAGCAAGCATATTTGTATCCTTCGCTGCCTTTGATATCCCACAAAACTGTGCTTTGCATTCTGTGACAGTTGAGCTGAAAAAAAAAGATGGCATCCGAAAGTTGCGTTTGCTAAATGTACGTTTCTTCTGAAGTCATTTCTAGCGAGAAATTACTAATGTAGTAATTAAATATTTGTTTAGTTCTCACCAAAGCTCTCTCTATTTTGCTGTACATCATTAAACGGTTACACTGCCTAAGAAGTCTGTCCGAATTCAGTTTCGTGAGGTGCCTTCATGCACAAACGCTGCCTTACAAGCCATTGTCTGATAAGGCAGCGAGGCAACGAGTCAGCTACCTAGGTTTTCGGACGCAGCCATAGTGTGAGTCTCTGATGAGGTGCAGGTGCAGTGATTCAGTATTCTGGTGATTGTGAACGAGTGGGCGGGTCCTGGTGAGTCGGTGATGATTATGGCTGTGACGGTGTGACTGACTCTGTGACACAGTGGTTTACCTCAATTTTATGAAGTGACGCGGGTGCTTTGTTTGCAGAAAAACAATATAATTCACTTAAAAAAAAACACATAATTCACTTTATTTACAAAATATTAATCTCCAGCATTCACATAACAACGTCCGCTCTCATGTCAACAACACGCATGCATTGTAGTTCTCTTGTGAATGTGCAATGGAGATTAAAAATTTGTAAATAAAGTGGCAAATTATGTTTTTTTTGGCCAAAAAAAGCACTTGCGTCACTTCGTAAAATTGAGGTTAAACCACATGGATTTTTTTTAAGGATGTCTTTACTACCATTCTGGGCTTGAAAGTGATAGTTAGACTGTCAATGGAGGGACAGAAATCTCTCAGATTCTTAAAGAAAGATCTTCATTTTTGTTTAGAAGATGAATACTTATGGGTATGGAACAACATTAGGGTGAGTAATTAATGACACAATTTTCATTTTTTGGTGAACTAACCTTTAAAACCTGCAGAAGCACTGGATAATTTAGACAAAACATAAAATGCAACATAATATGCAAATCATTCCATTAAAAAAAAACAAAAAAAACAATGTAAGTCTTACTGTCTCTCTCTTGGGCCGTGAGGTCAGGGAGACGCAGGACATGTCGTCGTGGCAACAGCAGAGTCTGAAAGGGCCATGTCGCCCAATATGGCACCACCACCAACCAGTGCTCATTTTCCACTACCACACGCTCCTGTGTGATCAGAGACAACACAATTCATAAAGTACTTATTATATCATGCTACTTAATGTTATTCAATTTTCCAGAGGCAAAGGATGATGCTTGACCTTAGCCATTTTGAATGCTATTGTACAACACTTTCCCAATCACAAGATTCTGGTAATGAAGCTGTGGTAATGTAGCTTTAAAGCCAAAAAAAGTGTACTCCAAGTACCCCATTTTTAAAGGAATGAGCTATCCCTTTAAAAGGTTTGATCTGTGAAGTGACACCATTTCAACAGTTGCATGTTGTATCTTATGGACACTAAGGTGAACACGCTCCCTTTAGTTTCCCAATAAATTAAACAGATTTTTGATTTTAGATTTTTTTCATTTATAAACACTCAGTTCTCCAGTGTGACAGACTCAGAGTCCTCTTTTGTGTGCCTGGGAGCTTTGCAGACTTACATTTTGGCTCAGTCGTTTATGCAAATGTGTTCCAACTTTACCAGATTAGTTGGATGGATTCCGTGGACTGCAATTTTCAGCTCAATCTAAAGCAGGGTTCAGGCAACGACTTTGCAGGGAGTGTTTGCACACAAATGTGCCAATGAAACAGATTTCGGAAAGATTTCTGAGGCAGCATAACGGTTTAATGATCTACAACAAAATAGCTTTGGTGAGAACTGGTAACTCTGATCTGATTGGTTAGATGACCCAGTCTTTTGTGGTTGGTCAACTCTGCTCTGATTGGTTAGATGGCCCAGTCTGTTGTGATTGGTCTACTCTGCTCTGATTGGTCAGATGGCCCAGTCTGCTGTGATTGGTCTACTCTGCTCTGATTGGTCAGATGGCCCAGTCCGTTGTGACTGGTCTACAACTTACAGCACATGTTGGAAGCCAAACACCCATTACCATATCTGAATTTCAGCTCCGGATCTTCCTCTGCACTTGATACACAGTGACACGAAAGTAACGATGCTGTCAGTTTTTTGGTATCAATTTGAGTGCAAGTCCTCATCCATTGGAAGTTCATGCAATGTGAATTTGCAATCGCAGCACATTTTCTCACAAAAACAGCATCTTCTCGACATGTCAACAACAAGAACCAAACTCTTCCAGGCCTCAGCTTCAACTAAAATTGTTTGAGGGCATCAAAGCAGATGTTGATCGCAGGCAGCCAATGAAGACCATAGGCTGGCATTATGCAAATTTGCTTTATCCTCGACTTTAATGACCACCTTACGCATCGAAGTAGCCACACCAGTATGTGTTACCAGTTGCACCAGACCACAAAAAGTCCAACCAAAAGTGTTCAAGTTTCACTACCTGACTTCTAAATTCTAGACATGACTTAATTCTGGCCTCAAAAGATGCTTTCTTTTAAACACTCACCAAAAGAGGCCAAAAGTGCTGAAGATATTGTTGATGTCTGGACACTTTCATTTCAGCCAAAGAGCTATGAAATGCTGTCAGTGTTATAGCTGGACCCTTGCACACTTCTCTTACAATTGCTCCCCTTCTGGTAGCTCAATTTGGCATGACAGCTGAACATAGTAGTGTCTGGCTTGTGCCATATATTTGTTACACTAGACTTTATAATGTTTCTCGGATTAGGTTTGAAAGCTTTGCCGTTTTTTTAATAACCTTTTCCAGCTTTTTCCTTCCCATAAACTTTACGGTCATCATGACAGAAGGACCTTTGTGAAACTTCACATAAAATGAAAAATGAACATACCATCAGAACCTTCCAAAACTCCTCCTCTTCCATCACACAAAGGTTCTGGGAAACACTAAAAAAACTGACACACACTCAAAACACACTTTCCACTGGAAGAAATATATCATCCAAGTAATTCTGATTTACTGTTTACTTATAGACAGTATGGACAATTAGGACACAATAACTCTAATCGTAATTTACTTTTCAATATTGGGACGGAAGGAATGTGTAACTATCAGCCCAAAAATATTAGAAACAAAAGGCATTAGTTATAACCTTGATGGTTGTAGCGAGTTAGCTCAAAGGAGAAATATTTACAATTATTCATAAGTCATTATGATTAATTATGAATATTTGAATCAGTTAATGAAATTAACTTGATGGAGCTACACTAACATTACAATCAATCAATCAGTTCGTCCTGTGAACACTCAGTATTGATTATTAATTCATTCTAAGAGAAGGGTATTTTTAATGGCCACAGAAAAATAATTCTTCCTTAACATTTACAGCGCTTAAAGCGTGTAACAAAATCAATCATTTAAGTGACAATTTGTTTGCAGGCAGGGAGTCAGAACCAGATATGTATTGTGCACAATTTGTATTAACTAAATCATGAACACAACTAAACTAACAGAAACTCATACACGCAAATCACACATACATGGGTAAGATGGAAAATGAAAAAAGGGAATGAAGCTATGAAAAGAGTCATTAACCATGAACAGAACCATCAGCTTGTTATTTTCAAAGCACCTCGTTAGGAGGATTTTACTGCTTATCCTAACCCACTGATTAGTTAAAATAGGCGATACTTGCATTGCCGTGGCAGTTGAAGCAGTTTCGTTAAGTTCCTGATTTGAGGGTTCTGTGAGACGATGGTGTTGAAGTTACAATCACTTTTCTTCTGCGTTGACTAAAGATATGATGAAGTTGCACGGTTAGTTTCGACTCCATCATGGACAAGAAAGTTGCACATGGCTTGAGGTGTTGGGCCTGCCAACCCTGTGAACGTTTGGTCAGACCGGGTTTCTGTCCCCACACAGCACAGCAATCAGGAGAGGCAGGAAGAGTGCTATTGGTTTCTCAGTGCAGTGACGGCAAAGTTGCAATTTCCTTCCGAGTTGGAATAAGGAAATTTCCGTCTGACTCTGTTGAAAGAGTCTTCTCTTTCGGCGCAGAAAGTGAAGACCTACCAGGCCGTGGTGGAGGCCTGCCAGCCTGGCTGGCTTGGCCAGGGGGGGAGCCAGCCGATGCCACATGTCGGTCGTCAGTCAAGAGAGAGATCTGTGCGGAAGGGTCTTTTTTAACCTCTGAGGGTAGCCTCTCCTCCTAGGGGTCAGTGAGCCTATCGCCTATCTTAGGCTTTTGGAGGGAAAGTTGTACGATCCTTTGTCGCAAGCAGATCGTTTGCATATGCAACTGGATTGGTTGCTGATGAAGAAGCTATTCTAGATTATTGTGATACTAATATGTTGCACAGGTATCAACATATTATCTACCCAATCATTTAGATCTTTAAAGTACAACTCCGTAGACACCAAACAAGGTATAGCTGAGGTGACATTAACTGCGGGTTCTATCATAAAACATGCGTAAAAACAAAATACCTGAACACGACATGAGATAGTACTAATCATACACACAATGTCTTGGGGTGCATATTCATTTGAGTATATTTAACAAAAAAATATGTTTTATTAAAGGAACTGTATGTAAGAAATGTATTTCAATTAATCATAAAATGGCCCTGATATGTCCCTAGACATTAAGAAATCATGTTAATTTCAAATATTTATATCACTGACAACGGTTGTCCGGCCAAGATATTGTCATTTTAAAAGTGAAGTTGCAGCCCTCAACTGATGTTGATGTTGACATGTTGTGTTTTGGCCTGAAGCGCCACCCTCCACCTGTCTACCAATCACGAAGTCAGTAGTGTTTCTGCATTCGGGTTGCCAGCTCTGCTCTAGTTACCACAGCTGCAGCTACAAACTTTTTGGATAAACAATGTCTAACTTTACGAAACCTAAACGACCTTGTTATGAATCAGAAAAACGTTGTGACAGTGTCCGAAATAAAACAAGGATTTGAGATGCCTTTGAAAGATAGAGACGGCTGAAAACGGAGAATAATTTGAAGACTGATGCCAACGTTGCTAATTTTCTCCTGGACAGGTAAGGTTCATCTATGTTTGGCTAACTTGTACTTAATGTAAATGGACATTTCAAATATGTATGACAGTCGAACAAAGATATGCATGTTCGTGCAAAGTAACGTTAGGTTAGCGCAGATGGAGGAGGTGGGTCATTGAATTGAAAAGGTAACGTTAAGGAATTGTTTGGTAAATAAAAACGGCGAGTCGTCATTGCTAACATTAGTAATGCATTATCAGAGCCCGTTTCTCTGTCATTATGCTGGGACGCTGAGGAAAACAACATTAGCACGCCTATTAGCACTGTGTAAATGTATTTGAGACAGTAGCCTAATGTTACCTCAGTAAAAATGATTCCTCATTCGTTCTTCGCATATATAGTGGACAAAACATGCTGCAAGTTGACCTGTATGACCATTGCTAATGTTATTTAGCTTTGCTGTAATTTTACTATAGTACTTTTTCATGTGGGAATGTACTGTCACATACGAGCGTTCATATTTGCGATTATATTTGGCTAATCGCCATTAGTACATTTTTGCGATTCATAATTACTTCACAAAACATCGCTCTTGAAGCATAAACATAATTAACAGAAAGAAAAAAAAACTTACTGTGTACGACTCGTCACTTGCCATTGAAAGCTCCGTGTAGCAGCCTACGTTCCTGCTGCCTCCTGCAGCCTATCTGGCAACCTCGAGTCAGGGGGAGGGGGAGAGGGGATACACCGCTCTACAGTAATTTGACAGTGATTGCAGTACCAGTTTTGGCCACAGTCCTACATACAGCTCCTTTAATATTTATTCCTGTGGTCAAAGCTGAATTTTCAGCATCATTAGTCTCCAGTGTCACATGATCCTTCAAAAATCATTCTAATATGATGATTCGATGCTCAAGAAACATTTCTTATTATTTTAAATGTTAAAAAGTTGTGCTGTGTCATATTTGTTGTGGAAACTTGCTTTCTTCAAGATTATTTGATAAATATAAATATTTATTTGAGATTTGTACGTTCCTGCTGAATAAAAGTATCAATTTATTTTTGAGGAATGAATCCATGCAAATTTTTCATTTAGTCTTCCATGGAAAAAAATTACAGCATAATTACTTGGAATAACATGAGTAATCAATGACACAAATTCTTTTTTTACTGAACCATTCCTCGAAGTGGAGTTAAAATCATTACAAATTAAATCCTTATTGTACCCCTGAATGAATCTGTGCCCTCAACATTCTCAACATATCTGGAAACAAAGCTTTGCATTGCAGTTTGTCAGTTGCAATCATTAGGATCTGTACTTTTAAAGAACCACGGAGATATTCCCTCCAGCACTGCCCCAGAGCCCTAACCAGAGCATTTAAAACTCAAGTCATGAAGAACAAAATAGACTTTCATGAGCCTGAGGGCCATGCAAAGAATTTAACCCTCATAAAATGTGACCGATGTATGATTAAAATGACCTGAGTAAATCCCAGTGATGACGAGAAAACCGTAAGATCCCAAGGACGGGATTGGAGGGCCGATTTGGAACATGACATCCAGTGATGGATTACAAAACGGCTGAAGTTGACGTGTGGCAGCTACAGTGCAGCGGGCGCTGATGAGGAGGTGGCGTTTGACAAAGCGTAGCTCTGTTTGGCAGTGAGTGATGGCGACTGATTACAGCCTTGGTTTCACAATGATCTTCACACACTCTGACTGCAAGGGGAGAGGGGAAGAAAGCAGGCCTTCAGCACCAACATGAGATAGCGAGAGAGAGAAAGAGATACGGAGAGAAACAGCTGGGACAGGCAGTCTGGGCAAGCCGTCAGCGAGACCGACAGAGACGGATTGATAGACCTGGAATGTCATTTTATCATTTTTTTGTGTTCTTTTTTCTCAGGCTTATTGATTTTTGAAAAGTAAAAATACAAATAATTCTTCTACAACTTTATAAAAATTTTAAGGAAAATTTTACTTTTACAAAAAGAACAAAAGCACCATGAAATTAGTCCATATGTGTGCTAAATTCCAAGTCTCCTAAAGCCACCCAAAAATGACCGTTTTGTTATCATTTACTCACCTTCATGTTGTTCCACACCCATAAAACTTTAGTCCATCTTTAAAACACAAATGCAGATTTTTTTTTTTTTATGAAATCTGAGAGATTTCTGTCCCTCCATTTAAAGCCTGTTCACCCAAAACTCTGACACTTTAAAATGTTAATTAAGAGATCATAAAATAAATAAATCCATATGAATCGAGCTGTTTAATCCAAGTCTTGTGACACGGTCGTTTTATATGATGAACAGATTTAATTTAGGATTTTATTCACATATTCATCATACATAAGAGCACAACAAATATGGTAAACAGAAGCTCAAGCATGCTTGAACGAAAGTCTTATGGGTTTGGAACAACTTGACAAAATTGATGATAGGATTTTCATTTTTGGGTGACTTAATAGACATTAAAATGTCTAGGCTAAAGATTCAACTTTGTATTCATGTTGGTTTCATATGGTTGTTGAAAAGCCTATGCTACTTTTAAGAAAATAACCTAAAAATGTAATTTGGTGTAACCAACTAAAAAGTTATTTATTTTATGTATATCTTAAATAATTGTGAGTGTGTACACATTTATTTATTATTTTATGATTATATATGATCATATTACATTACATTGTATTCATGTATTTTCAAAGTAAAATTTATTTTATTACAAATATCATGACTTGTTAATTGAAAAATATCAATAATTTTTCTAATAATTTAAAAGGGTCACACTACACAACTTTTTACCGCCTGAATTAATCTTGTCGTAAAGATCAAATTATTCAACATTTGTTAATACGTGCTAACCTTAACACAGTCATGAGGATCTGCCTGTAATTTCTGATGTACATTCCCGTTTTACGTTTATTTTTTCTGCATGTTGGTTGATTTTCTTGGTCACACCCTGTGACTTTAATTTGACTTATAAAAGTGTTTCAAACAGTTTTTACAGTTTTATAAAAAAAAATAATAATTAAAAGATTATGCCAAAATACTTAATGATTTTTCTTATATACTTAAGAGCTGTATTATTTTAATGAAGCCTTTTCCTTCTTTGTGATATAAGGGCAATGATTTAAATTTTCTTCCAAAAATATATATCGCCGCTGTCCGATGAAAACCACGTATGTCCATTTTGCCGATTTTGAGATTTTTCGACGGATTGAATGTCGAGGTTCATTTCCGTATACAGTATGCTTCACATATCTAAATGGCCAATGAAAAGTTGTGAAATCATGGAATCATCTGATTTTCACGTATATCCATTTGGTGTCAAAGCTGTCAATCATGCCGTGTATCTCCCGCCCTGTGGAAGCATCTCGTCGGTCTCGTGAAATATAGTCTGGTGAGACAATGACTTTCCTTCATCGAGGTAAACGTTTCCCCCCTGACGCCAGACGTACGTCTAGGAGTGACAAAATTACGGTAGGACTGTACAAACAAAGTATCTGTCTAGCATTACCATGTCAGTGTATTGATTCATTGTCCCTTCATAGTTTGCAAGAGACATTTAATAAATGTATAATTAATATTAAATAAACTAAGCGTATTTAATAAACTAAGACGTAGGCTATTTAATAAACTGAGCGTATTCCTCTGTCAATATGAAACGCGACTTGGCCATTCTAATTAATGATCGGAAGAACGCATATCGACCACCGTTACTGTAAAATATGCACATATGTCCATTTAAACTCAATTTTGGTCAAATGTGGATTATATAATTACACTGGCAAGAATATGGTTACATGTAAAGATGCCGTACCAAGTATGACAACACTACATTCAACTGCTTTTGAAATACTGTGTTTTTTTCACTTCCTGAAAAGTAACCGTTTTGGACATACGTGAGTTTCATCGTGCAGCGACGATATATATATAAATGAAGTTAAATATAAGAATACGTCACTGCATGTGTGAATTGTAATGCAGTTTAAGTAAATTAATAAAAAGGACGAAAAGAGTTTTGTCCCTTGTCTCAAGAATCCGTGAACTTCATTTGTCAGCAACTGAACGGATTTCACATCTCAATTATTCAGCATATGCCAGTGCCACTGTTCTTCAGTGGTTTGAGTTTTGAGGCTAATACATATGTCAAATTATTCATGAAAATCATATGGCACTGAGATGTTTTCCCTTAACTAAACTAAACTTAGAACAACTGCTGCCTGCAAAAGACTGCTTGTGGTACAAGGTGTTCTACATGCACCATGACAACAATCTGGGAGCAATCTCTCCACAATGCCTCGCTGTTTGCTGTAATGCTGACAAAAACATCACGTAAGCATTTGGCACATGTATCGTTGCTTATGCCATTACACATTTCCACAGAAAATTGACAGGAATGTCAACTATGAATGCAAGCATCGTGTTGTTCCAACACAAAAATAAGTGAAAACTTGCTTCAGATCACTGGAAAACAGGCTGTTGTATCCTCCCATTATTTCACAGAATGAAGACATCGTTCACACAAAGAGTCACGAAGCACAGATCAGAGCGAGTCACATGACAGAGACGCCACTCAAGTGATTAAACATTTAAAAGCAGCAGCTCTGTTACACAATGTGACTACACATCCGCCGATTATTAAAACGCCAATTAGACCCCATTTACAAGTACATTATTTAACAATTTCTTGAGCAAGAACAAAAGCAGTTTCCACAGAAACCACACTTTTTGAGAGGGCTAGCAGCAAAGCCAGGCAGCAGGAACTCTCATTTTAATGTTCCGAATGTCCTTCCATGGTGTTTTATGAGCCATTAGTAGGAGTCATTATCTTTTATCCAAACGCACTTCCATCTAAATGTTCTTTTTTCATACTCCACTTGCAGATTCAGCATGCTGTCGGGGAGCTCTTATCTGAAAGTTAGTTACCACAGTATTATTTCATGATTGGCACACTGTGTGTTGATACAATTATTTAATTTATATTTAACTTGGGCAATCTACAGTAGTGGCCAAAAGTGATGTCCAGAGTGGATTGGTTAGGGGATTTGTATTTAATGACCCTGCAAGTACGATTAAAACATCAAAATATGAGGGAAATATTATATATATTTTTTAACTATTTTAATTATAAAGGAAGAAACAATAAACTTGGTTAAGACATCCATGGCCTGGAAGCCCAAGGTTGAGGCCCAAGGTTGGAGTTAAGGCCAATTTAAACTTCTGCGTCGAGTGTACGCCATAGTGTACGCCGTAGGCTACGCGCATAGCCGACGTCGTCGTGAGCATTTATACTTCTGCGCTGTTGTCCGCGTCAATGTGCAATTACACATGCAGACGCTAGTAGGCAGTGTCCTCGGGTATGTTGGTGTAATCAAGACAACAGCCGAAGAAGAAGCAGCTTAGAATGTGTACATTCATGTCGGAATATCAGCAGCAGTGAGAGAGCGGCTTTTCTTGCAGCTTGAGTTGTTGTATCTAATACAAATTAAGCATCTCCAGTTGATTAGTAAAGTTAAATAAGGCGATCTCGCGCTGGAATGCGTTTGTGAAATCAGGCAGAGCTCGTGGCCGCTGTTTTCAGTAGCGGTGGCTCGAGCAATCATTTGCTGTTGCGGAGACTTCATTCACGAAATGTACCCTAATGTGTCCCTTTTCTTTATATGCAATCACTGATTAACATCTTTGGTTTTAATGAGAAAATAAATAAACTATATTCAGCGGATCTATGTCTTTATTTACTACCATAAAGAATCGCTGGACTACAAAATATTGTGTTATAGCAGACGTAAGGAACTATCATCCCATTTCTGGACACACACACACTCCTATCGCAGATTTTTTATTTATTTATTGACCTTAGGGAAGGGTTCTGGCAGACCAATCACAGCGTTTGCGGTCCGCGTAGAACTGACGCGTTGTTACATTTTTGGAGAGGTGCGCGTCAGGGTACGCCGTAGGGTACGTTACGCCGTACCCTCTGCGTGCACTCGACGCAGAAGTATAAATTGGCCTTTATGCGGAGACATGGGCTCAGCAGACCCGGGCGATGACTGTGGGAGTGTGGTTGACAGGGAAGGAGGGGCCCGGTGGAGCCGAAGGTGTGGAGGGTCAAGATGCAGCCAGAGACCCGGAAGATCGTGGCAGAGCAATGACTGACCGAGGCTGAGCTGGAGGGACAAGGGAGTCTGGAGGAGACCTAGGGCTGAAAAACCACGGTGGAGCTGAGGGAGTGCAGAGCCGGGGTGAAGCCGACAGGCTGACAGGCCGAGCTGGAGATCTGGGCCTGGAGGCCTAAAGTGAAGCCGGAGAATTTGTAACCGTGCCAAGTTGGGGATCAGGAAGCCTAAGGCGGAGCCAGAGAGTTGCACAGACTTAGTGGCGGGGGCAGAGCCGAGGAGCTGGACAACTCCAGTGGAGATGGTGGATCCAGAGGACTGGATGGAACCAGCGGACTGAACTGGAGGAAGCTGGGCAGGTGTGCCTTGGATTAATCGTTGATACTTGTCCGGTAGAACACGAAGAGGGCGCAGTCAGGGAAGTGAGTAAGGCACACCACATTGAGAAAGTCCCCTGTGTGGTCTTCGAGGGAACGCTTCTCTTGGGGGGCATTAAGTCACTAATTTATTTTGGTTCTACTTCTGTCGCAATAGTGATAAGCATGCATAAAGCAGAGTGAAGTAGACAGTCTTTTATCATAATCCAAAATACGTAGAACACAGAAATACACTTAGGAACCAAAAAAGTATAAACAGGAACCGACAAGGGACTGAACATAACACCAGGTGAACATAAAGTGAGACTTGTGCAAATCATAAGTAACCATAGAAACAAAAGAGGGCATAATCAGTAACCAAGGAATTCAAAACTAATTCCCAATTTGCATACTCATGCACTATTCTATGCCATTTTGCAGTATAAATAGTCTGAGTAGTGTGTTCACCCTGAAAAATTCCAAATAGAAAAAGTACACTTTAAATATCAAATTGCAATTCACCGCTAGATACCACTAAAATTCACACACTGTGCCTTTAAAAGGTATAATATGTACGATTTTTAGAATAGAACAATGTTATATATTTTGTTGACTTGTGTACTTACATTATTCCAAACATTTCCAACAATGTTTAATTCCAGAGAAATCAGCCCGTGGCATTGCGTCACCACGTCATTTCCACATTACCCTCGTTTTCCCATTTCACTTTCGTAAAAACCACTGAATCACTAAAGACACCAAAATTAGCGTGGAAAAGGTGTGGACACAGTTATTTTTGCAGCTGACCTTATTGCATAGGCATTAGGAGTTTCCCTTTCAGACGCAAAATGTATGGGAGATTATTTAAATGAATCATGCAAGGTGATTTACTACGGTTTGCACTAGTCAATAAACTGGTATTTGTGCCATTATTTACCACCCAAAAGTAGCATGTCTTAAACCAGACACTAACTGGTAGATTTTGTTGGTCATTATGGAAATGATCCGGCTTCGTCTGTGTTCTTTAATTTGCACATCGTCAGTAGATCACAGAACTTTTTGGAATTGCGCTCTCACGCTAATTTGCCCTGTTTAGTAAATCTGGCCCAATGTGTTCTATTAGACAGGTGAGCAACTGTTTGTATACATTTAACAACAGAAAACTAATCATTGTTATATAGCTCAACATGGTTAGTCTTATCGTTTGAATCGTTTGTTATCTTGTTTTCGTCGGATTCATTTCCATCGGCTGTGGAGGTGAAGACAACAACTCCCATGAATCCACGCTTATTTGCGGCATCATTAAGAAACGCCTTTGTTTTGAATAAGCAAACTCTAGTGGTAAAATTACATATTGTGCCTTTAATTAACTGAAAAATCAATGGAATGTTGGACACTTTATGCACTTAACTGTCACAGCTTTAATTACGTAACGGAGGGGATGGGGCAATGAATGAATGACAAAATAAATGAATAAAACTCATACACTACATGGTTGAGTACATAGTGCATAAATGCATAGTGTGTAAGTGCATAGTAGTGCATCGTTTGGGACGCAACTAGAAATTAAAGGAATCAAAACAAAATAAAATAAGTCCAAATTATATGTATTGTATATTAGTATTAAGAATGTTGACTATATAAATATATGTTTGTATGAACAGTGCCAAAATAATGTTTTTTTTTTAATTATTTTTATTTTATTTTAGCCTACTGCTGGACAATTCATACTGGTTATATTTGCTTTTGTTTTTATAAAGATGCTGAATCACACTTGGTGCCATGGGTTTGTCTGGAAAACAGAGAGATCTTTCTTCTTTGAGAATGAAAATGGATGGGGAAGGAGCAGCAGAATGGATGGAGGTGTTTAGAGAAGAGATGCCAATGAGGGTTGAGATAAGGAAAATTCCTCTGTCTATGAGACATGACTGTACAAACATACACAGTCCCTGCTTCACCTTTCACATGTGGGTGACCTTTATGTGTGTTACACCAACTCATAGTATACACAGGGTTAAATATTAAAGGTTCATAACCCAAATGTTCACTTAATATATGAAATCCTATGAAAAGACTTGTAAACTGAAGGAGGAACACACTATGGTGGAAAATGTAGTATGATTATGTGCTTGCTTGCACTAGAAAAAATTGTCATAATGCTCTACTAAATATACAAAAAAATCTAAATAAGTAATGCATTATAATGTACTGAATGTACAAAACTCAGCCACAAAACAATAGGTATTCACATATCTAAGCCGTTAATGACAGTGAATACATCAACACGTCCCAGAACATGAAGTGAAACTAAATTTGTAATCTTGACAGTCTTATCACCCGTGGTGAGAAATTCACCCCATCACCTCAGGGAGTCAATGTACCTGCTGAAAAGACTATAAGACATATCAGTGATTTTTTTGGATTCCTGCTCTCATCTTTTAATCTCTTTCATAAGGTGCCAAAGCCTCAGAGGACCCTCACGAGGAACTTTGCACAAGGCATATTTCCAGAGTCACAAAGATTTTCCACAAAGAACGAAGCCACTGACAGTGAAGGTCATGTGATGTATAGACAGATGAACTTTACATTTATTATGTTCACTGTCATGATGTCATCAGTCTAACCTTTCCTTCAAATGATTCTTTTATACTTTTTGGATATTTTTTTGCTGAATGATACTATTATTCAGCTATTGACCACCTGGCTCATGTAGCCAGACTTTTGACTACTGGCATAATGTCTGGTCCACTTCAAGTATAGGTCTCTGCAGGACAGATTGGTTGTGAGGCCATAACAGAGGGGCGTGATTAACTGATTTGATCACATTACAGTGACAGTTGTGTTTAGGGGTGGGTTTAGGTAAGTGGTATCATTTGCCACTTCTTATTCTGGTTTAGACACACTTCATCTTTCACAAAATATAATGGTCAAAAAAAGTTGGCCATTGTCTATTGTCAATAACATAGCAATGCATGAAGCATCACTCACACAGAATTCACATTCAAACCAAGCAGCTTTTTGTTGGTCAACTTGAGCTCTACTTGAACACGAGAGTGGGGAACATTTTACAGCAATCACGCACAATCTAAATGAATTGAAAATTTCACAGTAAATGTAATCACAACTTGAGTACAGAAGATAAATACTGTCTTTAAAGCGACCAAAGGCCGGTTTTGTTTTGTTAATACTACAATAATTGTCAATTGTGAATAAAAAAAAGATGTGCAAATAAAACACACACAAAAGCAGTTACTATGTAATATTCATTTCTGTCCATCAAAACACAAGTACTGATTGATTTTGTATTGCATTTTGATCTTTTATATAATAACAGTAGTAATAATGATAGTAATGTACAGTTATACTTGCATTGTAGATATCTACTTTAATTTTCTCAGAAGTGCTCATTATATCAAGAAATTACAGTATCTTGGAAACACAACTTTGTTTCCAGGCGTAGTGAACCTCCAACTCTCAGAAGTAGCATTAAGCCAGCCAATCCAGCTTTTGTTATTTTTGTATGCAAATACATTTTGTAAATACATGCCAAAACCCGACTGAAATTGGCAATTCCAATGGTGTGCCAGAAAAAAAAAGTTGTGTTTTGTTATATTTGAAGTTAAAGTTCCAAAACTGATACAATAAGTGTTTCTTGGGAAGCACGTGTTGCTGAATTCGATAACACTTCTGAGTTAATTGCAATTAGTGGTTCATCAGTTTTTTTGATGCCCTTAATAAAAAGTAAACAAGATATAAGTCCACATCGAAGTTAAACCATTCTTCTACCAAGCTGCAAAGTGACGAAGTCAAAAGAAGTCAGGCCATACTGCGTGCATGAGTAAAGCCAGGTGTACACCAGGGATTTCTGTAATTTTTATTTTTAATTTATGACTGTTGCTTGTCAGATTGTTTAATGTGCCCCAGTGAGATCCTGAGTACAAGTCAAGGCAGGCTGTGTAACATCAGCAACTGAGCTAATGCTTTGGTGAGGATTGACAGCGCCGTAGGTTAATAATCTGTTCTGACATCCTCATTTACACACTGAAATGGTATCACACAAACCCAAGCAAGTCCTGCTGCTAATAGTGCCAATGCTTTGCCAGGAAATGTTTTAATAATGAAAAAATTAAAATATGTATGTATGTCTGTTTTACTATCAATCAATCAATCAATCAATCAATCAATCAATCAATCAATCAATCAATCAATCAATCAATCAATCAATCAATCAATCAATCAATCAATCAATCAATCACATTCTGTCTGTCTATTTATTTATCTCTCTACAGAAACCTTTAAAACCTCCAAACTTCAAGATTTTACTTGAACTTTACTTAAACTTTGTGTCCTGGCTCATCATTTAAGTTTGACTCAATAAACTTTTTAATCAACTAATTATTATTCTTCTGAGACCATATCTCATTGTTTCTCATTTTTACTTCCAAAGAAGTCGCACAAAATTTCAGAACTTCACCTGAGGTTAAAAATCATAGCAAAAGTTCTCACAATCCCTGAAGTTTGTCACAGCAAAATCATGAAAGAAGGAAAAAAAAAATAACAGTGTGCACCCAAGAAATAGAATCCAATCAGAAATCCAATCAGATGCAATCAGAGAACAGTAAGACAAGTACATAAGTAAAATGATGTGAACGTTCTTCATAAACACCAGACACCATGCTGAGCTCCCTGTTGCTGGTTGATTGTGGCCTAACTGGACGCCAGAGGCAAACGCTGATGCTAAACGTTTCCTGGGGCTTCCATTTCTAAATGTCTCATTGGTGAAGGCAACGTCTAGGGTTGATTGTTCAACATCTTCCTGAAGAAAGCTACACAATGTTCTTCTGAGGGTGAAGGATGTGTACATTGTGGCGCTGAAAGCAGCTTAATGAGTTTTTCAATGAATCCATTGGGAAAATTCAGAATTAGACACAACGATCAGTCTCAAAATGAATCGAGGCAATGCTAATTATTAATGATTGGATGTTAACATGGCAATCAGTATTTCCTGTCATATCTGGCCTTTGTTGAATTTGACTTCTTTTGAACACACAGACATCTATATTTGAACAAATTACAAACGGCATCATAAATAGGAAGGCGGGGGCAATCTGCCAAGAGATGAACGTCAGTCGAAACGACAACTCTCTGGAGATACGACCCTGAACAACGAATCAGCTGGAACACTGATTAGCATAAAGAACAAAGTGTGAATAAACACATCTCCTGCATTCAATACATTAAGCCACAGCACAGATGGCCAATGAGATTTCTCAACCTGGTTTTTCAACCTTTTCAAAGTGATCTGCATTTTTGTTTATTTCCAAACTCTTTGAAAAATGCCACAAAAGCATCACTATAAGGGAGTAATAATCCCTGAGCAGGTGAACGTACAATTGCTTCACAGCTTTAAAATAACTTTACCAAATTTGACAACCTTCAAAGTCTTAGCTATATCACCTTTAGGGTAAAAATCTACCAGATGGCATAACGTAATATCTGAAAGGAATTGTTCCTCCAAATATGAGAACTCTGTCATCATTTACTCACACTCATGTCATGTCATGTCCAATCCTGTATGACCTTGTTTCATTCAGGAAACGAGAAGAGTGTTAACACTGCTTTTTTTCTCAATATATAATGGAAATAGGCCTGCCGTGATTGGTCGATTCCATCGACTGCGTCGACGCTGATAATTAGTCAACGTCAATATTTTTAATCTACTTGGTAAGTTGGGTAAGATTGTATTAGTACCGGTACTTTAAAAGTGACAGCACTCTAATAAGAGCAGTATTTTTTTTATTTGCGTCGATGTGTGACAGCAGGAGTGAGGACGTGTGTGAGCTCTGCTTCCACCGTTCACAAAAAAATCGAAGCAGAACAGTCAAATATATACGCACAGCTCAGGAAAAAGAAAGCAACAGAAAAGTGTGGTGTGGCCGGGACGTGCTCGCACTGCCGAACTCTGACCTGAAGCGCGCGCAGCCGCACACACGCCTTTCACTCAGAGAGATCACAACGTCAATTTCGCGGATTATTGGGTTTGAATTTTCAAAAATATGTAAAAATGCAATGCACGTCCTGGCGAGTATTCAGGTAAACACAGTCGGATTTGTCTTTAGTGAACGTATACAGAGTTGAGTGAAAAATCGGATGTGTTACAATGAACTTGGTCCGTGCAGCTCTTAAAGTACCTAATATTCTGTGTGATTAATGTTAATCAAACAACTAAAGAAAATAGAAAATCACCCCATGCTTGGCTGAAAATAAAGCACTGTTTTTGTTATATTGTTTGTAATTTACATTTTGGCTTATTAAAAAAAAAAAAAAAAGTAAAAAAATATTGTAATTATAAAATTACATTTAAAAAATTAATAAATTACTCGTATCATGAAATAAGATTTTGGTCATATCAACCGGTTCAGAATAGTGGTTAGTGTTAACATGATTGATAATAATGTGATTGTTGCAAACATCTTGAATTCATACTTTTGGTATCGTGACAACACTATTCTATATAAAAAGTATTGGCTGATATTCGCTCTTTTTTTGTTATGTTGGTTTACAAATTTGTACCTTTTTACATTTTTACTCTTTTAGTTTTACATTTTGTCAAGGGCTTGTTTACATTTATACATTTTATAGTACACTACTGAATTTCAACGTTGCAAGTTAAATTAAATGTTTTTAAGTAAAATTGTTGAAAATTATTGTGATAAATTAGTCGGTAGATTAATCGATTAATCGATAAATTAGTCGATAGATTTAGTCGATAGATTTTCGTTAGTGGCAGCCCTAAATAGAAATAAATGTTCCAAAAAAATTATCATAAAAGTAGTTTATATTACTTGTGCATGATATTTTATTGGAATTGGCGAAGTGTTCTGAAGCCATGGAATAGCTTTATATGAGGAAGAGGTCGAAATTCACTGAAAATCCATTTGGTGCAAGTGCAAGTTTGAAAATGAAAATACAATTTGAGAGCTACGGCAGAGAAGAAGATTAAAATTGGAAGAAATTTTTTTTACATTTGGAGTGGCTCTAGTTCTCAGTCACTTTTATTGCATGGAAGAGAAAAGAGAACATTCTTAAAAAAGTATCACAATGGCTTCATACGGGTTTGGAACAACATGAGGGTTAGTAAATGACAGAATTTTTGATTTTACACTTTAAATATAAACTTCAAGCCATCTGATGCAAACTTTAGATTTCCATTGTAGTGGTTGAATAAAGATGAATGCTAACAACACATAGACTAGAGGTCTGCGCAGAAAGGATTTTTCAGTCCCATTCCCGTAAGATTATGTACCGCTTCCACCCAAAACATTCACGTTTTGTCCCGCTTCTGCTCGCAAAAGCCCGTAGGAAGATGTCTACGCTGATTTTTCAGTCCCGGTCCAGTTAAATTCTGTGTTGTTCATGGTGTCTATATGCATTTTTTTCCAATTTCCACACACTCTACGCTTCAGACTTCAAGTTACAGATTTCTGCGTGCTGTTATTATTATTAGGTAATTATATTTTGCGGGAGCCCACGAGTCATTTCTTTCTCCCCCTTCCCGCGCCCATATCAATATCTTCCCTCCCACATCTGCAATCAGCAATTCAAAACTTGTCCCATGCCACACTCTGTCGCATTGGGTGCCTCGGATCCCGAGCTCGTGCCGACCTCTAAGACAGACTCAACACCCTTGAGGAACAGAAAAGCCATTTAGTTCACAATTTGTGCCAAAATGCTGTAGTTTAATCGAATGAACTGCCTTTGACACCAACAACACATGATATGGGAATTGCTTTCACCTCCATTTGATAAGTTGATAAGACTTTTTATTTTATTATTTGCATTTAACATTGTTTTTGCCTGTCATATGTGAGCCTGAACAAACCTGTGACCAATCCATTAAGAACTACTGATCTAAAAGGGTTGTACATATAAGAATTGGTTAGATTGAGATTGCAATCACAAAAATTGTGCTCAAACTATGCTGAAACGCAGGCTCAAAACCTTGTACGTTTGTGTGAAGGCAAATTAACCTTCTCTACTTAACACATTTTGGTTTATGAGAATCTTCAATGACTGCATGTGAAAAGATGGCAGATGCACCAAGCATCATCTGTTTTAGTTCCGCAGTCAATATCTTAAATCATATATAAGTATGCACTTCATGTAAATCCATAAACCTAGTAACCATTATTATTCATGCAGATGATCAATTACTACTAGACCCTTTTGACCTTAGAAAACATTAGCATTTTCTTTATCTCAGCCCACAAAGGGTCCGTCCCAAGGCTGTTTCCCTGCTATTTATGCTTTCCATATTTGCTTTATCCAAGAAATCGGACCTTTGACCTTCATATGAGTCTTGTTCATGGTACTCTGGATTTGTATGGTTCACGGTCATGAAAGAATGAAACATCCATTCCATGGACTCAACAGAGGCGGAAGGCCCACAACTTGGGCTTCTGTTCAAGGTTTCTTCTCTTGAGATTGTTTTTCACTGTTTATGTCTATAAAGGTTTGCCACTCTAGTAAGTTTGCCCTTAGAGACTTAAAGAGATAGTTTGTCCATAAATGTACATTTCGTCAAATAGACACTCTCATGTCATTCCAAACCTTAATGATTTTCTTTCGTTTGGACACAAAATAAGATATTTCTACAAAGGATACGTTTGAATTACTGTCATGGTAATGTTGCATTTTAAAATTATAATTTAGAAATTTTAACATTTCATTTTACCCCCGATTTTGCATGTGTTGGTTTTCACTCGCAGAGGGTTCAGAGAAATGTCCATTCGGAAGATGAGCAAGGTGAGGGACTATTTTGAAAGCCTACACAATTTTTTTTTTTCTGTTTTCTTCTGTCATGTCAAACTAGCATACTGTATAAGAATTAAGCTTGCTTATAGGCTTGTTATTCAACTGGTTATGAAAGACAATACAGTATGAAATTTTATGTTGGATTAAAGGAGAAACATTATAAATGAAACTTGACACTTGAACAGTTGCTATATCAATATCCAAACGAAGAGCAGTGCTGGGCAAATGTCGGCCATAGCAACGTTAGCTTGTCATTGACGGGGATTTTGCTGACAAGCTTTCTAAAAGCCAGCGATTCTACAGTTGAAAGAGGCTGAATATCTTCCACAACACACTCAGCCACGAGTTTCTTGACTTTGCGGGGTTCAAGCAGCATGGCAGACCAAGAGAAACTTAATTTCTGTTGCTTTGTCTTGCCCGGGCTCTTATATCTGCCGCAATCTTTCTCTTCTCTGACCCTCCAGCTCTATCGGTTAGCTTAGTGTTAGCGTGGCACCGGTCCAGGTGTTTCTTCAAGTTACTTGTGCTATGTCTCGATGTGAGTTCCTCAGTGTCGCACATAGATTGCACTTGACTATTATGTTCTTGTCCTTTTCTCTGAAGAACTGAAAATAATGGGAGTATGTCCATCTCACAAATGTAGAATCTGGAAAAAGACATACTTTTACCAGCAGAATGTTTTATCTGGTGTTGGAATGTCTCGCTGTGTTTTTAAACACCACTTAATTTTGGTTTAAAATGTGTGTTACTGAGATATTAACGGTTATAATATTACCAAAATTGTATTAGTAATGCATTATATTACTGCTCTACAGAAAAGAGTAATATATTGCTTTAATGTTGTTACTATTGTAATGTGTAACTTACTCCCAACACTGACGAAGAGATTACGGCTAAATAATGTATAGTTGTCAGTACACGCCAGGCTTTTCTAGTAATTTTGCCGCTTGTCATGTGTTCAGATACTTTTCATACACGGACGCGCAAGTTGTTTGCATTGGTAACAAACAACAACACCTTAACGTGCTGACTTGCGTGGACTATAACTTATATTTGAGGAAATTTGTTTATAATAGGGTTTTAGGTTTGAACTTATTGGTCCTGCGCTGATTTCGCCCGGCAACTCAGTCTGGAAACCCGTACATTCATTTCTACTGCTTCTGTTACACTTTTGCGGGAACCAATAACAGACTGGCTTATCCACCTGGCCCGCTATTGGAGGGATTATCACGATGACGGATAGAGAAGTGATGGGTCATTGATCACGCCTCTTGTGGTCTGATTGGTTGAAGGACTATCCAATTGCGTACAGAGTCATTTAATTTATGCGCGTTTATGCTCGCGTGTGCAGTAGAAAATACAGAGCAGACTCCCAAGACCAATGTTCAATCTTAAATTGAGCTTGGTCTGGTGATAGCCAGACAATACTGATTCAGTTGATTTGAATAAATACGTCTATAACGTTGCTTAAGTGAACGCTTAAGTTTAATATACAATGTGTCATAATACAAGGCAATCACAGCGCATATATGTGACCTATTTTTAGCGGCATTCAGTATGGGATTTCACTGTTCATAGATTCAGTACAGGATTTGACTATGCATAGATTAAGTGGTCTATTTTATAAGGACAGACTGTCTGCGGGGGGTTAGACTAGTCAGTTACAAAATTTCTGTTTAAAAACATTAATGCAATTAGACGTTGTGCACATACCTAGTCCAAACAATATTAGGCCGCAATGACTCTTCCACAAAAGAAAGAAAGTCCTTTGGGTTTGGAACGACATGAAGATGAGTAAATGTTGACAGAATTGTCTAACCCTTTAAGGCTGAGATTTTCTAAAAAAAGAAAGAAAAAAAAACACCTTTTTGATCATAATCATTTTAGTAAAATCAAAGTCTGGATGAAAACTAACTGGTGATGCTTCGAAAAACAACTACTCGGCACCTTAGCAACACCCTGTCAACCACCCACATCAATTTGGCGGTGAGTTGAACTTAGTACTAGAACCCAAATAATTAAATATGATCAATCTCTTCTACTTGGAAAGTTTGTACTTTCTATACAGTGATTTGTAGTTTAGTTTATCAGAGGATGAGCAAACAAATTCCACTTGAATGGCATTACTTTGTGAGACTCAACCAAACATTTTATGGTCTTCTGAAAATAAACGACTCAGGGTTGAAATAGCAGCGATTATTTTCCTCTGCCATTGTTGGCGCTATACGCTTGACAAAATCTTTGAGGCATGATGGGAGAATCCGCTGGTAATCTGAAATCATTCCACTTATCCTCACAGACTTCCATTTGCATGTTAAAGGAACAAACACCTGGTACACATTAATGGGATATTTTCCAAAAGTTGGCAGATATTCCTGCTTATTATTCCTGTGCAAGCTTTTTGGATTGAGAATGCCTCCGTTCTTAGTGTTGATGTTTGTCCCAAAACCAGTGTCCACATTTCAAAACACATGCATCCAGCTAATGAACACATGGGATTCACTGATTAAAACCATCATAAATACCCACGTACACTTGAAATGGGATGAAATTTGCTTAAGCTTGGAACCAGTTGGTCTGACTTTCATGTGGCAGCTTTCCATGGAGTATTTTTTGGACAATTCTGATATGGTCCATTTGACGAGCAATCATTGTGCATTAGTAGATTTTGCAGTACGCACAAATCTCTTGGCCGCATAATAATGTTGTTACATTAGTGCGTTTTGTTTGGATAGAAATAGAGATCATGTAATCATGATCATGAAAGGTTTTAAACACAGTATTGCCAAGGTAAATTAAGAGTCCAATGCATTTTTTTTTACAATTGCTATTTTTTATATACAATAGAAAAGTTATTTGTTGGAATTACATTCTAAGCTGAATGCAATTCCAACAAATAACCTAACAGATCACATGTTGTTTTTATTCATATTATTAATGACACATCTTGTGTCATAAACGACTTACCTGTACATTTTAGTCTCTTTCTCACAAGGCACAATTTCATGTATTTTTCACAGAGAAGGCAATCCCAGGACAACGCAAGACTTCTTTTTTTTAAAGGCTTATTCATTCAATACCACTAATTATGTTGCCTTTACGTGCTATCGGAAATTTCCTAAATGAATCACCTTGCATGATTCATTTAAATACTCTCCCATAAATTTTGCATCTGAAAGAGAAACTCCTACAGATACATATGCAATATAAGGTCAGTAAAGTAACTCATACATAGGCATTGCGCTGTGAGAAAGAATACGGTTCGTCAAGCTCAGTGAAAAACATCAATCAAAGATGGTGGACGAAGTGAACTTTTCCGTCCACTAGAGGTCGTCAGTTCAAAACAAAGGCATAGTTTGATGACGCCACGTTTGAGCGCAGAATCTTGGGACATGTGGTCTTCACCTCACAGCCGGTGGAAAAGAGTCAGGATAGGACTCGGGTAGAAATCATGTTCATAGATGCGATTATGAACATTACTGTAGTATGAAGCAGAGCAGGACGAGTGTTGTGGAGCTGAGCAAGGCCGCAGGAGCGATTGAAGAGCGGGACTGTTATTATGGCATAGTCGCCGGCGGGACTTTTATTATGACACGGCGCCACTTCCTCTTTTCCAGTCATGAGTATGAGGTAACGCATCTCTGTTTATCGTATTAGATACATCTGAGTGTGTTGAAAAGGAAGTTATGACGTTCGCTCGGCGGCTGCTATGATACTTGTTCACACTGCAGTGAGAGTACAGCGTTTCTGCTAAATAAAACCGGAAACCGAGGGTAACGCAGATATGACGCACTCGACAGGCGACTCCCTCAAACGCTTAGCTGAAACGTCCCGGTTCCTTGGTTAAAATAGCAATTTCTCACGATTTACAAATAGTTGGAAACATTTGGGATATTCTAAGTACTCAACTGAACAAAATATATAACACTGGCCTAGTGGTTTTTGGATATTTTACTGCAAAAATCTTACATAGTTCACCTTTAATTCAAACATTATCAATACAATAATTAAATGTAATTATATAATAGCATTTTACCCAGCAATTCTCAGTATTACACGGTTAGCTTAGCAACATGCTAACACTAAACTCTATTGGAGTCAATAGTAAATCAAGTCTCCATGTGTTCTTTGCGTTAGGAGCACTATTTGGTGATGTAGTGTGTTCGCTTTCATGGTGGTTAGGATGCAACCTTAAAAGGCAGCTGTCTATCTTGGCAAGTCAGCTCACTAGGGTTCAGAATCAAACCATTACACTGGTGTAACTAAAAGTATCACACAAACGATAACTCTACATTAAATTTGTGAAAATCAGGCATAAAATAGTTGATAAAATCCAATAGTAGCTGAAAAGTGCTTTGATCGTAACTGTACTCCCTTGACCAGGACTCCACTTGCATTTCCTGTCTACCACTTTCCCACCGTCACACAGCATTTTTGTCATGCTCCAGCCTGTCCGTCTGATATACAATGATTTTTATTCATTGCTATGAATTTTGTTCTTTACATGTTCTGACTGGTAGATCAAAGCCAATGTGATGGCATAAAGGTGGTGAATTAAATGCAATGTCATTAGTACCAGTTCCAGCATCATTGCGATGTAAAAAGGAAGGTCTTCTTTGCCATATTGCCTTACTCTTGGCGTACTATGCCAGTCTATGCCGAAGACAAAGAGACGTTATAACCCCCTTTCTAAAACCCTCCACTTCAACCCTCCAAATTGTTACCCAGACAACTACGGTTTGAAAGTCACAGCTAACTCTTGCACATCCAGCTGGCAATGCCGCTGTTTTCTTCCTCGAATCAAAGTGAAAAGAAAAGAAGTCTGCCTAAATCTGTAACCCCAAGCAGAGAAGATGCAAATGGCTCATCTGTTTTTTTTTTTTAGTCCTGATAAACTGGCATGGGCCAGAAGAAAAACGATGGGTGATGTTGCTGTCATTACCATCAAAAGAAGGCTCCCAGGTGCCCTTTTCAAGCGAAAGGCCCGTTCTATTCACATTGAGAGACAGAGTCGTGAGGAGCGAATGAGTGGACAGGCGAGAGCGTATGATTAACTCATCACACGGCGCTATAAAAGAGCCTCTTTATTCACACGCCAGGCTCCACCGCTAACTGTATCTTCACTCGGGTTCTTCTCGCAGCCATTAGAAGGTTGATTTACAACAGCGGGGGGAGAGAGTTGTGACAGTTGTGAAAAGCTGTTTTGCAGCTGCTTTCTCCTGCTTGAGCGCAGATAAGCTTTTATAATAGAGTTCAAGTGTTCGCCAGCACTCGCACGAGTTTGGCATTCTTAAGCTTCTGTGACGCAATTAAAACCACCATAATAGCTGCTACAGCTCTAAAGTTTCTAGATAATCAAATAATTCTAGGAAAGGTTTTTAATAATGTCACAATTTTCAGAGATTAAAATAACTATGACTAATAAGTAGATTTGTTTTACATTTTCTGAATGTGATGCCCACACAAAAGGTGTTGCAATGATGCTAAGGTGTTCTGGGTCATTTCTCCTACAAGGCATTGCTACACTCTTAAAAATAAAGGTTCTTTATTGGCATCTATGGTTTCACGAAGAACCTCTGACATTCATGGAACATTTCAATTGCGCAAAAAGTTTCTTTACACACTTTAAAAGTTACAAAAGTTTTTTTTTCAGTGCACAGTTCTTAGTGGGAAGAACATTTTAACCACGCATCTAAAGAACCTTTTTCCACTACAAAGATCCTTTTGTGGAATTGAAAGGTTCAATGGATGTTAAAAGGTTCTTTGTAGAACCATCAATGCCAATAAAGAACAATTTAGTAATCTAAAGAACTCTTTTCCACTATATATATAGTGGAAAGGTGTTCTTTAGATTATTAAATTATTCTTCACACTAAGAAAAAATGGTTCTTTTAGGAACTGTTCACTGAAAGAGTCTTTTGGGAACCTAAAATGGTTCTAAAATTTATTTTTAAAGGTGCAGATGGTTGCTAGGGTTTCCTGGGTGGTTGCTAGGAGGTTGCTTACTAGTATTCTTACTATTCCATACAAAGATATGTCAGAAATAACAAGAGCTCAGAAAAGTAATAGCAGACCTTTCTTCAAAAATCGACATAATTTGATGTATAATTAACAAACGGTGCAGGCGAATTACATGCCAAAGTAATTACAATATAAATGATATGTAAATATAATTTGTTGGTTGACAGTTATAGCAAAAATAATTGCTTCGTAATGTTTCTGTTAGATCATTGCGCAAAACCATAGTTATGGGTGCAATATTTCTAGAGTTGGGAAGTCTGACTCATCACCCAGAAGTGTTTCCACGAGTCCCTGCGTAGCAGTTTACATAATTTTTTAGCTAATGAATGTTTAGATAAAAAAGATTGTTTATCACTATGTTTCCAGTAATGATGTCAATTACGGAATAAGCTCCAATTAGTGTATATTTGTGTGTTCAAGCTCTGTTTCTTGCAGCCACCCTAATTGTGTTTCTGCAATATAAAGTCACAAAATGTTTCCTAGAACACTTTACAAGTCGATAAAAATGATAAATTTGTTTTGTTTAAATCTTATGAGTTGCATGGGAAACATTTACATGGTAAACTATTATTCGGCTCATTAACAACATATAATTTGTAATACCTAAACACGGCATGTATTTCACAGTTTACATCTTAAAGGTGAACAGAACAATTCATTCAGATTTCTGTCTCTCACTGTGTCACGGGTGGGTGTGTGCAGGCAGGAAGGTGAAGACAGGTAAATACAGTTCTCAAACGTAGTTTCATATAACCTTTACTCAAAGTAGGCTGACAGACAATAGCACAACACAACTAACATAACGGTGACCGGACAAGGAGTGCAGGAGAAGGACCAACTTAAAGAAGAGTGGCGGGAAACTGAACAAAGAAACATGTGACAAATGACAACAAACTGAAAGTCCATGAACAAAACTAAAACAAACTGAACATAACTGTGACACGCTGATTACTTACTGTACATTACTTTTTATGAGTTTTTAATATTATAATTAAAGGGGTGGTTCCGTGGTTTTTTTCTAGGCTTGGTTGTGTTTATGGGGCGCAGTATAACATGTCTTAATACTTCTTCTTTTTTTTTACGCCGTATTTTTCTTATATTTTACCTTTATTCCACACCGCTATCTCCACTGTCCTTTGAACGGCTTGTTTGCTTCCTGCTTCTGTGAAGTCCATCCTTCCGAAAAACGCAATGGTCTTAGATTGGTTAGATGGCCAAATGTAGTTTGTAGTTCTGCAACAGCTCTCTCTCTTTCGTAATGACTGCGACGTGGCCTCGCCCACAATTTGTTGCGTGTTCGCGGGGGCAGTGTTTATGTTAATAGCAAGGGTTTATGATGTCCCCAACCCGGGAAGAAGCTTGTTGTAGTCCAAACCGGATGTTTTTGTAGGCAATAAACTGCAATAACTTTAAAAGACAATATCTCCAAATTGCACTGAATGTGAGATGGTGGTCCAGTGGGTTAAACCATGGAACTGATACGCAGTAGGTTGCTGGTTCGATCCCAGCGGTCACCACCAGTGTGTCCTTGAGCAAGGCACTTTACTCCATCTTGCTTCAGGGGGATTGTCCCTATAATAAGAGCACTGTAAGTCGCTTTGGATAAAAGCGTCTGCCAAATGCATAAATGTAAATGTAACTTTCAGCGCTGTAACTTTGCAGATACTGTTCATGTTCAAGCAGCAACATTACACAACAACTAAAGTTAAAAAAGTGAAATTGCATGCAACCACCCCTTTAATGCATTTATTTAATAATGTGTTTATATAACTACGCTTTTGTGAGCGAGTAATTTAAAGTCAAATAAATGATAAAATAATTGGGCCCCACTTTATATTAGGTGGCCTTAAATACTATATTCTTACATCAAAAAATAAGTACAATGTACTTACTGTGTTCAAATTGTATTGCAAAACACTTTCGTTGATATTGAGGTGGGATACGGGTAGGGTTAGGGACAGGTGTGGTGGTATGGGTAAGTTTAAGGGTAGGGTTAGTTGTAAGGGAAGTCTCAACTGTGTAATTACAAATGTAACTACATAAATTAATTACAGATATAATTACATGCAGGTATTTTTTTTTAAATGTAAGTACAATGTAAAAACATGCATGTACACAATAAGTGCATTGTATCAAATTATTAATTAAAATGTTAGTACATAGTAGTTAAGGCCACCAAATATAAAGTGGGTCCAATAATTGTAAAATAATAAAAAGTGAGTCAATGCTCTGGTTCATTTTGATTCATACTTTTGATAATTAAATTGCCAGAGTAAAGGGTCAGTCGCACTATATGTTTCATTCCATTGACGCATGCGAATGCGTCAGACTGAGAACGCAAGCTTCATGCTACATTCCAAAGTTCAAGTTTGGTGAATTCTGAGCTGCAATTTCACATCACATGAAGACGTGTGACCAGTAGAAGATGGCATGGCACGGCATGACCCCTTGGCTGAATTAAAAGAACAATATTTTTGCAGTAAAAAAATGGTAATGTGAAAGCTGTCATGTGGGTGCGCACTGGGGTACCGAACCCGAGACTACCTGAAGGAGGTGGTCTGAGTTCAGTTGCACTTAAACTGTAAATGTGAAGGGAAGTAAAGTAACCTGCGCACTTAAACTGCGTTTTAGCCGATTACGATGTATTTAGTTCAGTAAAACACATATAAGGGATGATAGTGTTGATGATTTAGCTTGGATACGAACAGAGTAAGCTTGTAGTATGTTCGCACATAGCGAGTTAATTCAGGGCGGCAGATGTATGGCAATCTCCTCTAAAGAGTATGCCTTCAAATAGAAGAAAGCTGCCACCATGGGACAAGCACAGTAAAACCAAGTATCATTTACTCAGCTGCGCATGATAGCACCAAATGATTAAAAAACACAATATATTGACCTGTTTTTTCTATTATGTGGTGTGCACATATGCAATGATATAAGGTGAACGCAAATGCACCAGGGTTTGATAGAATCAAGTCGAGTGTGAAACCAGACCAACGCTGGGTGGGAACAATCGCACACGGACTCGGACCGCAGTGTGAATATGAGTGCACATATGAGCATGGCAATTACGCTCGGATCCACACCAAACTGATTGAGGTGAGCTCTGAGGAGGTTCGGTTGAGATGAGAAAGCAATCTGACCCAACTGACCAACGAACCAAGTGGTATCGAAATTCATAGCGAGAAATGTGTTATATAAAAAGCAGAATTGTCTGATTCCGAGAGTGAGCACATTAGTTATAGTTATAATTATAGCTAAATAATTTATCGGTTAGGGCAGAAATGTCTCAGTGTTTGCGTGTGTCACGACAGCTACAGATAAGACACTATAAGCTCATGGAGCAAACTTGTCAGTCCATCTTGATGAATGATGCAGAGGAAACTCTGACAGTTGTAATCACATGTGACTTGCAAACACATTTTGGTACGCTTTGAAATGTTGCCTTGTGAAAGCAAACTGAACCAAGAAGAAAATGCAACATTGCAAGGAATTAAGTCCCTGTTTCGGAACGAAGCAAACAATCTACAGTTTGCTGTAAACATCTTTCTAACCTAATAATATAACACTTGAATAAGAATAACAGTGCATACCACACACACACACACACACACACACACACTGGGTAAAATAGTCCTTTTACAGATTAAAATAAAATTGTTGACGTTTTCTGTTGAGTCATTTGACTTAATCAGCACTGTAACCCTAAGATGCCTAGAAATGTTGCATTTCAATTACTATATTTATATATATTTCTTTGGCCCTATTTGGACGGGATTAGTTTAACATGGGGAGGTGGGGGTAAAGTAATTATTACCAGAGGTTCTCTGTGATTTTAGTCCCGTCCGAATGTGCCATCTCGGTAATCATTACGGACAATGTCAGTAAAGATTACGGAGACTTTAACCTTCTGTAAAAAGGTCTGGAAAAATGACCTCGGGTAATACTAATCCCGTTCGAATAGACCCGCTGTAAAAATGTACGGTAAAATTCCGTCATTTACTGTTTAAAAGTCGTTTTGCAAGCATGGAGGCGCTTCAAAAAGCACTTGGTTGCGTTGTAGGTGGTGGGACAACTCTGTGGCAAACCTCCAGTATTTTCCGCATACCATTTAAACCAAAAAGAAGATTGAAAGCACTTATAGAGGCACAACACTTCTTTTAGCATTACATTAGAATATTTTTTAATATTCATAAAAAAATAAAAATTAAGATTTTTTTAATATTCCGAGATTAAACACAGCGTTTCCTCCCTGCTCCAGTTTCGCGTTTTTCTTGTTGGCGTGTTTGCTCACGTGATGACAGGAAGCAACGTCATACGACAAGGAGGTTACTGTGGTGCGTAAAGCGAGTTACCCCTCCCACTTCTGCTAGTTTTACTGAGCTGTCTTATCCCGTGCGAATTGGCCATTAACATTACAGACGTCCTGAGGTAAAATTACTTTACCCCCACCTCCCCATGTTAAACTAATCCCGTCCGAATAGGGCTTTAGTGTGCCAGAATACTAGGTTAAGCATTTGTTTGTGCAGGGTTTTTTTTATTTTACACACCTGTTATTCTCTATAACCACACTGAAATTCTTGTAAAACACCATGTTACAATTATCAAAACACTTTTCTATTTAACAAAATCCTTATAAAGAGAAAAGCAAGGAGCGATCTTAACAAGCTCATAATGCTAACCTCCTGCTGGGGTTTGTTACCTCAACACAACGCTTAGATAATATCCAACAGACATCCTCAGAACACGGTGAAAAAAGAGATGTACTGAGGAGAGTTGATATCAGGTGAAACGCAGTTTTTAGAAGTGATTATAAAAGTTTCACAGCTAAATAAATTATTTTTGGAAAGACATATTAGCAAAGTTTCATCGGCTTAACGATTACCACCAAGATACACAACAATACAACCCATTAAACAGAGTATAGGCCTACATTCGTCCCTCATAGCCCCGTTTTCATTCACCTCCAAATAAATATGCTGTTAACCTTAACTCTTTCCACGCCATTCACCGAGTTTTCCCAACAATCCCTGTTTTCACCGTTATACTGAAGGGGGCACTGTTACGCATCTTCTGAAAGAGTACAGCAACTTCAGATTCAAAAACAAGCAAAGAAGAAGATCTGCATAAACCATAGACCGTTAAAAAATTTGGACGGCGCAACTTCATCCTCTTCCGCTAATGAAAAGTGAAGGTCCGGAAGTCCGAATATGGCGCTGACATCTTGCACAGATTTGGAACCGAGTCTGCACAGTAGGGACTTCGGGACCGGAGTCTGCGCAGTAGAGAGCAGGAAGTATAGCAGTGATATCAAAAGCCTGCCCACACTCTCGCAGATGCAGAACAATTCATTATGTTGGTGTGAAATAAACAGTTATGAAAATGTAGAAGTTAAAGCTAAAGCTACAATCTCCTCCCGAAAATCCTGAAAAAAGTCTGTTGGTGCCTCAGTGACAACTTCACTCAGAGAAGCTGTCAATCTCAGCTGTCAATCATGAAGTCACACCCCCCGTTTTTATACAATTAAATAACTTACTAATACCAAATGTATTAAAAAAAACGAACACTTGAAATGAAATCAGCGTGATAAAAACTGCCTAAAATTACAGAAACCAACTTGGGGAAAAAATTATATGAAGTGTAATTTGATTGTTTAGTTTGTCTCGCGTCGATTAGAATACACGGAGGGGTGGAGGTTATGACCTATACTGGGACCAACGACCTGGGGCCATAGAGACGTTTTGACTTCAGTTTTTAACACAAGTACGGCAGGCTTGGCATAAACCAGAAGGAGTGGATAGAAGTTGGCTGCACCTGAAAACCTTTTTGGATTTGAAAAAATGACTTTTTACCTCTCTGCCTTATGCTGCGTTCACACCAAACGCGAATTGAGCGTCAAAATCGCGTCTGCCGCGTCTAGTTTCACACGCAAACATTTTGAATGCATTCGCGCGTCCACGGCGAATTGGACGCGCGTAGAAATCGAGCGTTTGAAGCGAAATTGACGCGCGTTCAAGGCACTCAAGGAGAAATATGTCATAAAACACCACTCTTCCTCTTTTCATTTTCATTTTCATAAAAAATATATATTAAGCATTAATAGCCACACAAATGTGGTCCAGGCAACTCCTACATTATCTTCACTGCATGTATATTTAAATATCCTTAAAATATAAAGTTATGAAACTTCTCTTTTCCCTCAGTCAAAACGATTTGGCAGACAACAAGTTATAGATTCATGGGACAAAGATCGCCCGTTAGATCTACACAAGACGAACGAATACAGAGACATCAGAGCCAGCGGCAGATGGCAGAAGGACTGACCGAGGAAAGGCTGTTCTCGGCGAGGTTATGATTGCCCGGTGAGTGCCTGGATCTCACAACCCCAAAAATACAAGATTATTTTTTTAAATAGGCGCTCTCTTTATAAATAAACCACAGATTTGAGCTTTAAACAACTACATTCTCACCTGAAAAAGTCTTAAAACTACATTTTGTGACACAATAGTTCTATTTTTAATTTATGCAGGGTTTATCATCACGTCACTTTACTACGTGACCGCAGCGAGCAGGCTCCTGATTGGTTAACGCGGCGCGAATTGACGCCAAAGTTCAAATTTTTCAACTCGGGCGTCAGACGCGAATTCGCTTCAAACGCGTGAATGCACAAAAGCACCATTCGCGTGTAACGCGCGTATCGCGCAAGACGCTCAATTTGCGTCCAATTCGCGCCATTCGCGCCTTCCGCGCCGCGGGACCTCCAGACGCGTGTCAACGCCTTTCCATTGACTTAACATTGAAATCACTCGCTCCAGACGCTCTATTCGCTCCATGTTTGCTCCATATCTCTAAAAACATATTAACTTATAACACTAGTCTATGGGGCATATAATAAGTAAAATTAAATCGCTAGTTAATACCACTAACAAGGCTCAAAATAGCCTCACACTAACACGGTAGCATAATGAGGGTCCCTACATGCAAACCGAAGCATTGAGAACTTTGTAAGTGTACAAACAGTTTAATAAGAAGATACTTTATAAAGACAGTACATTACACGTATACAGACAGGAGCCATCTTGGAAAACAGTCACGACGAATCGAGCCACGAACGCTGTGCTAAGTGAGCTGGTCATTAGGAATTAAGTTTAGCTTAGCACAGCGTTCGTGGCTCGATTCGTCGAGACTGTTTTCCAAGATGGCTCCTGTCTGTATACGCGTAATGTACTGTCTTTATAAAGTATCTTCTTCTTAAACTGTTTGAAAGTGTTTAAACAGCAGCACACAAACATTTTTAAATATTACAAATAAAAGGATTCCTCTCTGGATAAGCGTTCCGCCATGTAAATAGCGACTCTGCCGTGGTGCAAGCGCAACTGGCATTGAAAGGGATTGGGAGATGAGACTCTGATTGGTTTATTGCACATTATGCCCAAAACACACCCATGACTCATTAAGAGGCTAGGTACAACCCGTTTGAACCATGAGCCTGGCATGCCAACAGTTTTTTTTTTATGTTAAACTAGCAAAAGTTGATTCGGACACGTCCTAAGTGCACCTGTGCCACGCGCTTCAGACCATGCACATAGAATGTTAAAATACAGCCCTTAAAGTGTAAAACATTAGCAAATTACTACAACAGACCATGAATAAACCCAAAATTGTACTTTCTTTGCAATAATAGGGATGTGTTAAATATCACTTTTTAATATATGTCTGTATTGGATGTTGCGATAATACATAATTAGTGACTACTGCTTTAGAAACATTCCAGTAAACACTGCTTAATAGGGATTAGAATAGGGGTTTGACACAAAATAAAACAAACCTGGAAAGAGAGGATTTGAGGAGAAAATTTGGATATTCTTACATTCCAGTGAATTGTAATCATAAAGTATATCGTAAATTAAATCAGGAGAGCAGAACACAAATGCGCAGTATAGGTTGTTCTTTTTCATGCTGTTACAGCGAAATACAAAAGAAAAAAGAAAACAAAAAGGAAAAGGAAAAAACGACTGAAAAAAGCTCTTGCCATAGATATTCTTGTCACACTACGTCAGATTAAAATACCAAGTGTTACGCTATTCTCTTGAAGTCTGAACATGAGAACATGAAGGATCTTTCACAGCTCATTCAGTCAAACTGACGGATAAGGATTGATTGTAGCGCAACCTTAACTATTTGAAATGTAAGAGATTCCAGAAACACACAACATAATGTGATATTCTTTTTACTTCTTCGTAATGAATGAAAGATGTTTTTTCATATACCATCTTTAACTATGAAAGGTCATCCCTCTACTGGTCAAGGTCTTTGAGGAAAGTGTTGTCACATTTTTTTCTAAACTGATTCTGTCCAGTCAATCTCCAACTAGCTGAGACAAGACTTTATAACATTTAATTGTCCTTCAGATTCGAGCTCCAAACACAATAAAGACAAGAACGTGACAAAGTCTCCACAATAAGGAGCAAACAAAGATATTGCCCTCCCTAATGGAATTGTTTCCATTACTCAGTCGGGCAATAAAAAGCCATTTTCCTTCTCAGGTCCCGAGCCTGCAGCAAATTACAGCCGTACACATCACAAACAAGCTGTGCCATTATTACTTATGTCTTTCGGGAGCCCCCAGAAGACAGCAGAGGTGAAACTATCAAGATCTTCTCCACATTTCAAACACAGATATTAAATGTTTCATCATTTTCTCAGATCGTAGAAGGTGCTGCAGCTGAGGCGGTGGCAATCTGCGATATTAAAATGTTCATTAACCTAACGAGCCACCGCTGAAACTACAGGTCCAGCATATCATAATGAAGCGGACAGTCAACCAGGCATGACAAGAGTCATATTTATGAAAAGCATGGTTTTCCTTGCTCTTTAAAATGCAATGGGTCTCATTCACTAACTGTGAATTACATAGACAAATTTGTGAGTGAAATCTGGGTATGAATGTTTTCACGAACAAATTATGATTCATCATTAATCTTTGTACTAACATTTACTCTAAATTTACAACAACAAAGAAAACGACTGAAATCACATATGCAAAATATAACACTCTGGATGACCTTATAAATGTGTTAAGATTAAATTGTATAGATAACTCATCATTATGCTATATAAACTCAGCAAAAAAAGAAACGTCCCTTTTTCAGGACTGTGTATTTCAACAATAATGTTGTAAAAATCCAAATAACTTTACAGATCTTCATTGTAAAGGGTTTAAACAATGTTTTCCATGAATTAATTAACCAATAATCAATTAATTAACATGCACCTGTGGAATGGTCGTTAAGACCTTAACAGCTTACAGAGAGTAGGCATTTAAGGTCACAGTTCTAAAAACGCAGGACACTAAAGAGACTTGTCTACCGACTGTGAAAAACACCCAAAGAAAGATGCCCAGGGTCCCTGCTCATCTGCGTGAACATGCATTAGGCATGCTGCAGGGAGGCATGAGGACTGCTGATGTGGCTAGGGCAATAAATTGCCATGTCCGCACTGTGAGACGCCTAAGACAGCGCTACAGGGAGACAGGAAGGACAGCTGATCATCCTCGCAGTGGAAGACCACGTGTAACAACACCTGCACAGGATCAGTACATCCGAATATCACACCTGCGTGACAGGTACAGGATGGCCACAACAACTGCCCGAGTCACACCAGGAACACACAATCCATCCATCAGTGCTCAGACTGTCCACAATAGGCTGAGAGAGGCTGGACTGAGTTCTTGTAGGCCTGTTGTAAGGCAGGTCCTTACCAGACATCACCAGCAACAACGCCACCTATGGGCACAAACCCACCTTCGCTGGACCAGACAGGAGTGGCAAAAAGGGCTCTTCACTGATGAGTCACGTTTTTGTCTCACCAGGGGTGATGGACGGATTCGTGTTTATCATCGAAGGAATGAGCGTTACACCGAGGCCTGTACCCTGGAGCGGGATCGATTTGGAGGTGGGGGTCCATCATGGTCTGGGACGGTATATCACATCACCATCGGACTGAGCTTGTTGTCATTGCAGGCAATCTCAATGCCTTGCGGTACAGGGAAAACATCCTCCTCCCTCATGTGGTACCCTTTATGCATGCTCATCCGGACATAATCCTCCAGCAGGACAATGCCACCAGCCATTCTGCTCGTTCTGTGCGTGAGTTTCTGCATGACAGCAATGTCAGTGTTCTGCCATGGCCAGCGAAGAGCCCGGATCTCCATCCCATTGAGCACGTCTGGGACCTGTTGGATCGCAGGGTGAGGGCTAGGGCCATTCCCCCCAGAAATGTCCAGGAATTTGCAAGTGCCTTGGTGGAAGAGTGGGGTAACATCTCACAGCAAGAACTGAGAAATCTGGTCCAGTCCATGAGGAGGAGATGCACTGCAGTACTTTAAGCAGCTGGTGGCCACACCAGATACTGACTGGTACTTTTGATTTTGAGCCTCCCTTCATTCAGGGACACATTATTCTATTTCTGTTAGTCACATGTCTGTGAAACATTTTTAGTTTATGTCTTATGGTGTTGACTCTTTTAGGGTTCATACAAATATTTACACACATTAAGTTTACTGAAAGTAAAAACAGTTGAAAGTCAGAGGACATTTATTTTTTTGCTGAGTTTATATACATAGAGTAAAAGAGAAAGAAAGGTTGAGATATAGACCAAGCTATGAGGTTCCTCTGCATTAAAACATGTATATAAATCTGGGTAATGTAAGGTCTGTAATCTCAGTCTGTATTAAAGTCACCATGAAATCAAAATGGTCTCTTTTTTAATGGAATATTGTAGTTTTTTTATAAATAATTTATGTGCACATCATTGTGTGCCACTGTAATCTTTAATCAGAATAACTTCCCCTCCCTCTTGCAGCGACTTCTCTTCTCTGTTGTGTTTACTGGTGCGAGGGCGGAGCAACCTGTCACTCACATGAGATCCACCAATATCAAACCACAACCATCCTATCAATTCCAAATGGACAAAATCAAGTCCCTTCCTACATTTGTTCTTGTGCCAGAAACTGCTTCACTCAGATATCTGTCACAATACAGGGAAAAAAAAACGATCGCAACTTCCATTTCATGCCAAGTTCAGGCACAATCTGTATGTTTTCACCGCTAAAGGGCACATTTTCAAAACAATAACCAAGGCGAAGCTTGATGACGCTATGAACGTTTTCACATCCAGAGATATATGGAATTCACGAATCACGTTCACGGATGAGGCAATTCGTTTTTGTATTGCCTGTACGTTTGATTACACTATTTTATGTCATTGCTAAAGTCGTGCAAGTTTACATGTTTAAAAATAATCATACTAAAAGTAAATTTGAACGAACCCACAGTATTTGTAAGTAATGGCTAAATATTTTTGTGCAACCCATACTGTACTTAATTTCTCTGCCATAGACTTGGTCACCAGACTTGATAAAAAGTGTTACTCAAGTACAAATAAAATGCAATAAAACTGTACGTTTCATTTCATCAGCATAACCCACAAAGAATGAATGTACAATGAATATTTGCTTATTGCGATATTGATCCTTCTTTTATTTATCCACTTGTCACAAAGCATACTTGCCACTTCGGCCATCCTTGTCTGTACAACAGCGCATGCACGAGTGAATTCAGCACTTGAAAACAAAAGTCCACATACTTTGAAAGGCTTGCACGTATACTAGAGCTTAGATCGGGCCCAAAAAAATCAAGCCAAAAAGAACCTGTGCACGTTGTATCCAAGTAATTATGACCCGAGTCCGATTTAAATCCAACCATTTTTTAATATGACCCTGTAATGAGCGAAGCCCTCAGGCATGACATTTATCTGTACTGTAGCCTACTATACTTGTTGTAGCCATTAAACAATGTATTTTATTGCATATTTATGTTTTTAAATATTATCATTTTATTTTTACATTTCATCTTGGCTATATTGATTATGAAAAGTGCAAAGATGCGAGTGGGTCAGAAATGATTTTAACCACTTCATTTCAAGTTTTGTTTTGTAGAAAGCCTTTCTTTAAAGTGAATTCTGTTTTGTATAAATTATCTTAATTTTAATCAATGTTTCATCAGCCAATTGCCTGGATTTAATAAATAAGAAGCAAAAAGGCTATAGCAGACAATAATCGTGACATGGAGGCGCCGGAGCGATCACTTGCATTGCTCTTGAACATGTCTCATAAATAAACCAACACTCAGCAGACTACTTGCCTCACAGACATGAGAATATGTGTATAGAAAGCTTTAAATGTCTACTTTTAAACTACGCGAGCAGCTCATGACTGGCGTCTCAGAGCGTTTTTGTTCAGAATGCTGCACTTCATCACTGCATGTGCTGTGAGTTTAACACGCATTTTTAGACTAATCCTGACTTGTGCAACTTTGTACACATTTGTTTCTTAGTTGTAGTATTAGTTCTTACTTTGCTATAAAAAAAAAAATCTGATTATGGCATAGCTTTCTGCAAACCCAATTAGGCTAATAAAGTAATGATTAATAAAACACATGCTTGATCAAGGGCCCGGCCCGAAGATAGTGGCGGGAAATATTGGGCAGAGAATCTAAACTCAAGGTTTTTTTGTCCACGTGTGTTGCCATGGTTTCTACAAGTGGAAACCACAATTATTATGTAATTTATAGGCGACAAATACAAGGGACGAGCCATAATTTAAAATAGGAATTTCTCTGGATTTACAAATCCTTGGGAACTTCTGGGATAATATACACAACTGCATGAAATATATCACACTGTGCAAGTGGGTTTTGGATATTTTATTACAAAATTCTTACATATTGTGCATTTAAAGGTGCTGTATGTACATTTTTTACTGTACTAAAGCATAAAAATACCATAATTTTGTTTGCAGATATTTAGGAAACATGCTGAGTACACATACTTATCTCTGAAAAACAATGCTACAGCCAGTTATTTTACTTTGAAATGTGTGTTCCGTTACGGAATGACCAATGCCACTCCCATCAGCAATTTTATGGGATTACACTCTCACACTAATTTGCTCTATTTAGTCATTTTGGCCCATATAATGTTACAAAAATACAATATGGGCTTTTTAAGTTCATACAATAAGTTCTGCACATTATACAATTAATTAATTAATCACTTTCTGTGTGACAAAAACATCAATTCAGTGTATTAAATTATACCAAGGATAGTAAAATAAGTGTCATGACAATAGGTGAAAAGCTTGGTGCCTGAAATCCAAGCTAACATGAAATCTAATCTAACATGTTCACATATGAACATGTCAGATTTCCTGCTATATTTGGTCAACTGAAAACCAAGGCATGCTCTGACAGTGTCACATATACTGTATGCAACACTGTCAAAGCATGCCTTGGTTTTCAGCAGACCAAATATAGCAGGAAATCTGACATATGTCAAGTTCATATGTGAATTCAGATTTACTGACTTGTATCATGACATTAAATTCTCTAGCTTTCCAGTGTCATTCTTAGTCAGCTGCTAAGAATAACCAAATATAATCATGTACATTGACAGAATGCTCTCTATACTGAATGGGCATATCTCTCCTAGTGAAAAACGTGGCTTTGATACTGCTGAGACATTTATTAGGTACAACTTTATTAGGTACATCACTGAGTAGCACTACAGATGGGAATCGTAAAGAATTTAACGATTCCTGTTCCGTTTCTGATGCCTCTTAACGGTTCAGGTTAATTAACAGTTACAGTAATGATTCTTCTAGTTCTTTTATAAATTACAAATACATTCGAAAATGCTTCTCCCTTTCCTTCACCTTAAGTGAATATAGCCTTGGCCAGGCGGGGTTGATGTCATCAGGCGGTACCCATCGTTCATTGGGTGTTTCGACCCTTATCCGCAACACCCTCCCGATGGTGGGTCGGCAGTGGTGGCCAAGTCTTCTGGTTCTTTTATAAATAAATATTTGGAAAAAATATATATTATAACTAGGGGTGCACCGATCCGACTTTTTCAGTCCCGATACCGATACCGATGCCTGGGCTTTGTGTATCTGTCGATACCCGATACCGATCCGATACTATTGTTGAATTAATAATAAACTGTATATCTTCCACCTTATACCTTCCTTGAAGAGACTAAGGCACCAGACTTTACTAACTTAAAATAACTAAGACAAAATAACAGATGTATGTAAAGTGTTGAATTCTTATTTATTTAAAAAACAATTGTGCATTCAAATCTAAAATAGAATGTAATCAAACTTCTTTAAATAAATAAAATGTAGCAGTGGAAACAAAAAACAGTGTATTGGTCAAACATACAATAGTAATCTGACAGTTACCAAACATTTTTTACACTACAGATAATTGTTTTGGTAAATAATCATATCAATATTAAAAAGTAGCATTCCAAATTAACAAATAGTCTTAATTTTCTGCCATATGCAATTTAATAAAAATGATCAGCTAGCTAATAACAACTTTGTTCTGGTTTCACCTCACTCCTGTCTAAATGATTGTAGGCTAGGCCTATTTATTTTACTACACATTGTCAACAGAAATAAGCTGAAATAGGCTACTGTTGATAATTAAAAATAATTCTTACTACCCACTCTTGCTTAATTGGGTAAGCACACTTGTGTTCTCATTTCAGATGCGTTCTGAGTAAATTAATAAACTGATTCATGAGTTCAGTGTTGGACAGATCAGTTGTTCTAACCAGTCGTTAAAATGATTCGGTTCAAAGGAGTCATTAGGTCGCGAATCGGACATTAGCAGACGCGTTGTGTGCGAATCCCGTCTGTTAGAACATCGCGAAAGATGTCAACACACAGAAAACACTTCATAACTGAATATGATTTGTCTCCCGTTTATTGAAAGTATGCTTTATGTCAGCTGGTCAGAGAAGAGTCAACATTTTTTGAGCGCAATGCACACCCAGCGGTAATTCAAGGACACAATTGTCCGAATGTGTCACGTGCAACATGGTTTCGGTCTTCCGACCTTTAGATTTGGAATTGGATTAATATGTGAAATATGAGAGAGCTAATAACGCTGATTATTTTGAAGACCCAGAGAGCGCGCGCGGGGGAGGAGCTCTCTGGTCGGTCTCTCTGTCTCTGACTCAGTCACAAGCGCAGCATCTATTCCACATACAATAACTCGTCAAATTAGGCTTTGGCGGCCATCAAAAATGTTCAATGCAGGAAAGACCCTGACTCTGCAGTAATACCACCTCCCATCGAAACATTTAAGTTACTTTGCAGACATTGCAAACAGCCGACGAACTAGTTGGCGTGGCAAGCGTGAAATATCTCCTCCACACAGCCGACTCTCTGGCTCGCTCCATGTTGCTTCTAGCATGCGACACACACGTGAAGCTAACGAATGACGTAGGTTCTGCTGCGACGGAAAAAAAACACCTGGATCGGCTTGTGGATCTGTTCATTTTTCCGATCCCCGATCCAGCTATTTTGTCAGTATCGCGGCCGATATCCGATCCTAATATCGGATCGGTGCACCCCTAATTATAACTAATAAAAATGTAAAGCAAGTGTCTACACAGACTTCTTGAAAGCAGCATGCCAAGCCAAGGTTTTGACTATTAAGAAACAATATTAAATAAATACTTTTTTTTAATACTACTCCCAAACAGTGTTGGAGAAAGTTACTGTTAAAAGTAATGTGATGCAATATTGTGTTACTCCCTAAAAAATAACTTATTGTGTTACTTAAGGAATGCATTACATTACTTTTGCATGACTTTTTTCTCACCTGGGCTGGACTTGCATGTTTTTTTTTTGTAAATGCAAATTGCAAATGTAAAGGTCCTTTCACACCAAAAGAGAAATTAATAAGTCTCAGGCTAAAGGAAATGCAACGTCTGTATGGTAGAGGGCGCAGCTCAAATAAACCTTTCAACTGTATTGCCATTCTGGATTGCAGAAGAATAGGATGCTGGAGAAAAAAGTTCCACACTCTTAAGCCTTGTTTATACTCGACACGTCCGCACAAGTGCGAGGGTGTGCGCGGCAAAATGACGTCATGGCGGAGTGGGCGGTAGTGCGCGTTGAGTGCGTGAGACCCTATTTTGCGTGGCGGTGTGCAGCAAAAATTTTTTTACTTTTTGCGCGGCTCAGCATCCAAAGATGCACGAGTTCTAGGCGAATCTAGCCCGGCATGATGTCTCATCACACCGGCACCCAGTTTGCATGTACAAATTAGTTGCTTATATTTACTAAATAAGCCTACAAAAGCATAAATAAGCCCTTTTATTGAAAATAAAGATCCATGTTTAATAAAAAAAAAATCACGAAATCAAATGTTAAGTGAAATTAGGAAATATTTAAGACAACGTTGATTTAGTTGTATACACATGTGTGCATACATTTTTTCTCATGCCAAGTAATAATATCAAGGTTTACTGGGTTTTACACGATTCTTTTGTAGTGTGGTTTTTGGTCAAATGTACTAAAATAAATATCGTCACCTGCATACATTAGCCCACTTCTTCTCACCTCTGTTTCCTGATGGTTTATAGAACAATTACTCCGAGTCGCCCTCTGTCGTTTCAAAGAAAAGTACAACGGCGAGCTCGTCAAGTATAACCACCTCGTCCATTTGGGGAGGAGCGCGCACAGTCAGCGGAGGCTCACGCTGCAGAGCCAGGCGAAAGTATAAACAAGGCTTTAGGCCCTGTCCCATATGTAACCCTGCTGCCTTCGCGTGCTATTGGAATTATCGTAAATACTAGTTTCCTAGTTTAAAAAAAAAACGCCCTCTCAAATCAAAATTTTGATGCAATGAGATCGTAATCACAACTTCAAAAGTAGGAAGTATGCAAAGGCAGCATAAGCCCTCGCGATCTTCCACCGAGTCCACACTTTCACTTTGACGTTGTATAGAAGTCTGCTATGGAGATTGCAGGCTCAGCAAAAGTGCACATCGTGGGCCGCATCGGCCGCAAAAGGGGGCGCTCACGAGCACCCTTCTGAAACCTAAAATGACAAATGGGACACCCTATGGTGTTGTGGACTTAACAAACACGCACGTGGTGGCCATTTTAAGTCCACAAGACAGCAAGTGCACATGAAGTGCGACCTTACTTAGCAATAAAAACAAAGAAATTGTGCAATGTGCAACTAAAGTAATTTTTGCTTAGTATGGTTGAACTGGATCATCGAAAGGTCGGCAGCAAAGACATTGGTAAATAAAGTGAGATTAAATACATAAAGTATATTAGTATTATTTAACACATTTAGTTATTACAGATTTGCGTAATATTCTGAGTTTGCATTTAACTGTTATTCATTTTATGACGAGTAAATGCATGCTGACATTTAGTCTAGAACTACAATAAGCATCATGTTTACACAGCGCACACAATGCATCGGCACTTACTCACGATTTCTCTCAACATGGGGACCGGACAGCTGTCAGTCAATAAATGGGAACACAAAGTAACAGATATTTTGTTTTAAGTTAAAAAAGTAGTTTCTATTTTCTTGTTACTTTACTAGTTACTTGAAAAAAAGTAATCTTGTTGTGTTTTGTAATTCAATGTTGTGTAATTTTTGTAATGTGTAATGATGACAAATTGCATAATGTGTATATTTAACTACATACTGTCCGTCATATAAACAACCAGTCAGTAATTACACTGATTTAAGTCTCACAATTAAGTCCCGAAATAACCCGGAACAACTTGTCCCAGGAACTTTTTTCCCAGAAACTCTTTTTCCCCCAGACCTGCAGCTGTCTGCATTTCCACTGCGGTCTAAAGTACCCTGAAGATTAGTCCGGTGGCCAGAGGTGGACAGTAACTAAGTACATTTACTTGAGTACTGTACTTAAGTACACTTTTTGAGTATCTGTACTTTCCTTGAGTAGTATTGTTTCTGGAAACGTATGACTTTTACTTTACTACATTTGAAAGACAAATATCGTACTTTTACTCCACTACATTTCTATCAAGGCCCTCGAAGTAGAACGTCGTAGCCGCTTTGAAAGTCAGTGGATGATTTGTTTTCTTCTTAAAAACAGAATTAGTTTTTTTTGCAGACAGCCTATCAGTAATCACTCTTGTAGGATCACATGAAGTTCAAGGATTTCCAAGTATTTTTTGAACACCAATCAATTGATGGCAAAATAGAAGGCGGCAGTTCCCAGAAGCAGTGCGCGCAACCATGGCTATACTTAAAAGTTAAAATTCAGAAGAGCAGACGTGGATAAGTCTGAAAAAGTGCAACGACACGAAAGTGCACACAGAAAGCTGCCTCTCAGACGCCAGACCACAAGTACTGAATTTTAGTCTATTGAATCTACTAAAATCTTATTATAGTCAATTAAAACTAGTCTAAAACTAAAACAATTCAGATGACAAAAATATTGTAGTCACAAGACTGACTAAAACTAAATAAAAATTTGCTGTCAAAATTAACACTGGTATGAAGTATGGTCAGTCAAATGATTTTCATAGATTTACCAGCAAAGTTGCCATAGCCTTGTGGATACAACGCTAACGCATAGCGTTCGACAATGATGCTAGTTAGCATGCAAAAACGATGTAGTTGGACTAATAATGTTAACTGAAGTCCTTTCAGAAATATGTTTTTACATAATCCTGTCAAATAAACACAATGTAGAAACCATTATGTTCTAGTATGATTTTGACTTTGAAAAGAGCTTTGTAACTTTTAAACAAGTATTTAAATGAGTTCAAGGTATGCTAGCATGTCAGTTGGAGCATGACTGGCTTAAACCACCATGATGGAACAGCATGCATTCATACAATAATGCAACGATAATAAAATAATGTGTTTACTTTTACTTTTGATAAAAGCAAGTACTTCTGTACTTTTACTTAAGAAAAAATCTATCTTTACAACTTTCACTTATAATGGAGTAATATTTAACCAAAAGTACTTTTACTTTTACTCAAGTAATGGAGTTGTGTACTTTGTCCACCTCTGCCGGTGACATAGGACTGTGCGCGACTTTCCAGTTCCCACTGGATTTCGTCCTCAGCATATAAGCTTAAAGGGATAGTTCACCCAAAAACGAAAATTTTATTTTTTTCTGCTTACCCCTAAGGCATCCAAGATGTAGGTGTCTTCGTTTCTTCAGTAGAACACAAGTTAAGATTTTTAACTCCAACCGTTGCTGTGTGTCACTCATATAATGCTTGTCAATAGGGTCTAATTCTATTAGAGTAAAAAAAACATGGACAGACAACTTTAAATTAAACCCCGCGGCTCGTGACGACACATAAATGTCTTAAGACACGAAACGATCAGTTTCTGCGAGAAACCGAACGGTATTTATGCAAATATATCACCTCATATCAGACGAACGCATCAGCTCTGCAGACTGTCATCACTTCCTGTGTGTGAGGTCAAAATTCTGGCCGGGTCATAGATATATACATAGATACCTCATTAGTGCCTGCGTGGATCATGGCGTGGATCGCTCGAATGAGGTATCTATGTATATATCTATGACCCAGCCAGAATTTTGACCTCACACACGGGAAGTGATGGCAGTCTGCAGAGCTAAAGCGTTCGTCTGATATGAGGTGATATATTTGCATAAATACCTTTCGGTTTCTCGCAGAAACATCAATGTGTCGTCACGAGCCGCAGGGTTTAATTTGAAGTTGTCTGTCCATGTTTTTTTTACTCTAATAGAATTCGACCCCATTGACAAGCATTATAAGAGTGACTCACAGCAACGGTTGGAGTTAAAAATCTTCATTTGTGTTCTTCTGAAGAAACGAAGACACCTATATCTTGGATGCCTTAGGGGTAAGCAGAAAAACATAAAATTTTCGTTTTTGGGTGAACTATCCCTTTAATAAAGGCTGAACCTCGTCGTTGGATTATCAGTCGTATTTTTTAAACTCCATTGTTGATTTAACTAGTAAACAACTCTTACTGCACGCACCACAACAGACTTTTAGGTTGAAATAAAATGCTGCATGAGCTCAACCAATCAGCATGTTCAGCTCCCAAGTCCCACCCCAGAAAGTTCCTGAACTTTGAAAAAGTACTACATCACAAGCAGGGCTATTTTGAGGGGGAAATTACCCGGAACTTTATCTAGACCCCGGTTCCTGCGGTCGAAACACACCAAGTACCACCCCAAAGTCCCTAGTTCCTGGGGAAAGTTCCCATGGTGGAAACGCGGCTTTAGTTGTAAACTATATGTGTTTGTTTCACTAAAAAGAATCAGCTTGTAAGAGTCATTTGTTTGGACTGTTTTGAATCAGCCTCATCGAAATTGAACGTCATTCAATTCTGGATAGCAACTGGCTTGCGCTTCCCCAACCCTAGATAAGACACCTCATTGCTCCTAGAAAAGGTTAAGCCAAATGTTGACCCTTTCCTTAAGCATGTTGCCTTAACTCTAGCCTCATCGAACCAGGCAAGGTTTTTCCAATATTCTTCTGCCCCGTTTTGATGAGCTTGAGGCCTGTTCTTAACAGACAGGAGTGGAACCTGCTGTGGTCTGCAGATCATCCACCTCAAGGTTTGACGTGATGCACATTCAGAGATGCTCTTCTGCATAGCACTGCTGCAACATGGTTATTTCAGTTACTGTCACCTTCCTGTCAGTTTGAACCAGTCTGGCCATTCTCCTTTGACCACTCTCAATATCAAGCCAGTTTTGCCTCCAGAGCTGCCACCATTCTCTGTAAACACAAGAGACTTGTGCATGAGATTCCCAGGAGATTGGCACTTTCTGAGATATTCAAACCACCAAGCACAAGCAATCATGGTCAAAGTTACAAAGTCACTGCAAAAAAAATTGCGAATCCAACCCCAATCTCTTTAGGTTTTTCAATAAAATCAGATTTTAACAAACTCAATATAAATATGAAAATTATTTTTACACTGTCAATCCAAAAAAGACAAGTCATATTTCAAGTTTATTTCACCCTTCAGGATACAACACATATGTAAAGTCACATAAACTTGAGATTCAGATTCTTGAGATTAAGTCCAAATGTTGATACTGCCCTTTACTAAACTCATATTTATATCTACAAACCATTTTTATGATGAAATCTGCTGCACTCCAATAAATCATTTTAAAATGTCATGTCTTTAAAGTTATCTCTTATCTTTTCATATGTAATCGTGATAGAATTCTACATCTGATCTTCAAGAGATGTGCACATCCTCAGAGAATCAATTTTCTACATACAAAAGTCTACATTCAAAAGAAGACAGTAATGGATTTCAAAACTACCGGAAGAACAGAGGTTGTGTCACAAATTTTAGAAGTAAAGCATGATTTTTTTTCTAATCTAATGTGCAGAGAGAGAAAGGATGGCTTTTAGTTTGGTTTGGTTTGGTTTGGTTTGGTTTGGTTTGGTTTGGTTTGGTTTGGGTGGGGTTGGGTTGGGTTGAGTTATAGATGATATTTACACTAAGTTCAAATACCTGTAGATGCTATTTACTTACTTAAATAGCATACTAAGTTAAATAGTAATATATTCTATTTACACCATGTGTTATTTATATTTTATTTTGACAGACACTATTTGCGCCTCAGTATTGTTGTACATTAACAGGATGCAATAATAATAGTGTAAATCATAATATTTATTAAAATTATAAAATGGATGCAGCCTTAATGGGACAATAAAAGCCCTCCCTACACCAACCCCTAACCCTACCCAATAAACACTTTTGATATTATACATAATAAACATTTCATTAGGCACTTTATTTCCACTTTCAGAAGATTTTCTTAATTTTTTTGAGAGTAAATGCCTTTCCGATGTGATATGTGATGGGAAAAGGGAGAAGAGCAAACTCGGTAAAAGGCGGATTCGAACCCGGTTCAAAACCAAGATCCTTGAGCCTTACACTTTACTGACTACACCACTGAAGACGTTGAAATATGTGCGTCTTTTTTTAATCTTGTTTGGCCCAACCAGGTATTGTTAGGCGGAGCTAGTGCAAATATTGCTTGCCAACAAGACACGCTATTTGTATTTGGTGTAAATAGACATTCCGATTATTTAAGAAATTTGTTCAAAAACGCAGATTCATCCAGTAATTAAATAAGTGTAAGTATTTTTCATTCATTCATTCAAACCTACTTTTTACAATAATTCATCTTGTTTACTGTAAAACAATAAAACCTCTGTGGCTCATTCCTAATGTTGGGATCTTTTGGAAGTATCTGCAGAGTGGAAGTACACAGTCAAGAACAGCACAATTGTGACGTCTGGTCTGAAGCGCATGGCGCAGGTGCACTTAGTCCGAATCCACTTTTGCTAGTTTAATGACGGAAAAAACGGACGACGCAACAGGTGCATGGTCCAAAAGGATTGTACCTCTCTTAATGAGTTATGGGTGTGTTTTGGGCATAATGTACAATAAACCAATCAGAGTCTCATCTCCCATTCACTTTAAAAGCCAGTTTAAAAGCCACCATGTCAGATTTGCTATTTAAATGGTGGAATTTGCAAGCGGAAAGACTGAATGCTTCTCCACAGGGAAATTCCTTTTATTTTTCATATTTAAAAATGTTTGTGTGCTGCTGCAAGTCCCTATATGTGTAACAAGCAGAGTGGACAATTACTATAGGCGCATATTACTAACAAAAAAGACTGCGCTATTGACTTTAGACCAGGTTTTTGTTGATCAATGGCGCAGTTATTTTCAGTTGCCTCAAAATAGCAACACGCCAACAATGCGCCAGAACACACCTCATTTTCAGTCCAGCACGTCTATAGGCGAACAGATGGGCGCGAGCATTTGCTATTTAAACAACATCGCGCTGGACATGAAAATGATAACTGCGTCAGCCTGAAACTTGCAAAAAACACTTGTCATGCCTGGTGCCGCATTGCGCCGGGTGTATGATAGGGTCCAAGAAGTTCAGTTCTCTTGTTTTTTTTGGTCCTAGCCCAAAAAATTTTTTTTTTAATTTAAAACAATTAAAAATGCATTATACATTTGGTTTTGGTTCACTTAGCGTTTACATTGTCGTATTTAACACCAAACCTAAAGATACAAAACAACAATAACAAAAATTGGCTTTTATGTATATATTTTGGGATGGAACTTACGAAACATCCAAAACAATGCTGTGCTGGATTAAATGCACTAGTTGTATGTGCGTATACATAGGATGGTATTTTGACCAGCTGAGAACTCATGAAGAGCTTAGAAAATGTGTTAAGGAGTAAAAACAGTGGAAGAAATTCTTCTGTTACACACAGAAATCAAGATCTGCTGCAAGGAGACAGCGTTTCCGATGCCTTTATTGAACTGTAATGGGTAATGTATCTCTTATGACAAGAAAAACCAGGTGTGCTTGAGCATTCTATGCATTTTAGGGTCACTTTTTTGACATCACGTCCTATTTTTGGTTCATTTAGATGTCTTTGGTCTAGTCACAAGAATTAGTTTGGAAGCCCTTTTCAGGGGTCTCGGTCCACTTGTTTGGTGCACGCCAGGGTTCAGATTCACACTTATTCAAACAAATCGCACTAACAGAGCAATCGCATCAGAGTTTGTTTTAATTCAACCAAACCTGCCAAGTGTGAACACATTCTAAGTAATTTTTTCAGCTTAGTCTCCATTAATGTTCTTTTTGGACTGTGAAGGAACTTTTTGTAACTTGCTAACTGTTAAAAATTAAACTTCTGTGGATAATTTCTAATGTTGGGATCTTTCTGAAGAATCTGCAGAGTGAAAGGTTCTACACACAGTTAGGAAGAGCACAACTGTGATGTAATAAACGCCCATAAGTTAAGAAAACAAGCAACTTTTGCAGCATAGTTTCCATAAATGTTCTTATATGACTGATGGAACTTTTCGAAACTTCTAGTATGTTTGTATAGTACATCAAGCATCAAAGGGGATCAAGGGGAATTTGGTTCCTCACAATATGCCTCCTCTAAAATCAGTGTTTCAGCCACCCTTCTTTCATGATTAGTGACATATCATTGCAGTTCCCACGCTGATAGAGACACAATAGACAGCAAAAGGTCCCAGCATGCTCCTGTCTTTCAGCCCTGCCTATCCCCATGCCCTGTCAAAAAAGAGCTTGAACACTTGCTTTCTGTTAGCACCAGAACACCCCAATCTAAATGGAAACTGGCCTTGCCTAGCAGGGTTCCTCTTCTTCTCTCAGGCTTGTGGGTTTGCCAAGAGCTGGAATCGAAAATGTAGCCAAATTCCAGCCTTCCTGAGATTAGCTGTCTGTTGAGCGTCTTTATCCTGGTATGGTAGGCAGTGTAGCCAGAGTTCAGAGAGTTGCGGTCATGACTGGAGGTAAGATCAAAAGAAAACGGCTGGGATTCAATATCAATGGGACGTCAGAAGAAAAAAAAATGAAAGCCAAGTGTGAAAAATAGGCTTCAGGAGTCTGGCCTTATTACTTGCAAATAAATTATTGAGATTACGAGAGAACTTTAAACTAGTCAAAGCTGTGGAAGATCAGAAGACTTTCCAAAGGTCTACAGATGTCAAGTGTATCTGGACAAGCAAGAAGAAGGTCAAACTGTAGGCATATGATCAATATCATAAAGAGAGAGTAGCCAAAGTCCTTTTCTTAATGAGCATTGCACAGCCTCAGACAAAGTCCCCAAAAGCTGCCAATAACTGCTGCAACAATAAGCACTTCTTAGAAAGAATTAGTGAAGTCATTGCCGTTATGCAGTACAAATTGAGCTTAGAATTACAACACAAATATATGTATTTTTAAGAAATATTACTGTAATATACCAGACTTTTAGAAATATGCTCTTGTCACTCTTAATCTTAAACATTAAAATTTATTCATTATAACTTGATCAGTTAAACAACTGCAGCACGGAAATTAACAGTGTGGAAATAAAGAGTTAATCAGTGAGTTATTGACAATTAGTTTACATGAGGATGTCAACTATTTGGGTGTTTTTAGACTTTTTTTTTCATAGTTTTTCATTTTTTTCAAGTTTTCATATCATTATGCCAATTCCTGCCTTTACATCTTCAGAGGGTTGAAAGTTTTAAAGTGAGACAAACCAAATACTACTTATTAATGATTGTGCTAGTGTTTTCCCACCAAAATGATCACTTCTTTGTAGGATGACGCCATTATAAACTTTTGTTACAGTAGGTAAAGGGATATTACAAAATACTAACAGGATGAAAGTATATTGCAAATTATAACAATATTCGCAAGCAAACTTTTTTCCCAAACTGTGATAAATTCCCGGTTTTTAATCTTAGAAAAGTGGTGAAATTATTTAAAATTCAACACATACGTTCACTTATTTGTAACATTGTGATAAAAGAAAACAAATATAGCTTTTAATTTTAAATATTGTGAGTTTAATATTTTATTCAAAACCAGTATTATTTTAGTATTATTAATATACAACTGTAAACCCTCACATTCAAAATAATTGAGTAGAGCCAACACAAATTAAACAAATTAGTTCACTCAAATTAACTTTTTTAATAATGAGTATTTAGAACTTATTTTTTCATATGAGTTCACAAAACTGACACATTTTAAGTAATCTGGATTGTTTAACTGTTTTGAGTTTTTATTTTTTGTTTCTTTTAACCAGCATGCATTGCCGTGACACTCAAAAGGGACAGTAAATGCTAAAATTAAGTGTAAATTAAGTGCAAGATTAATTTAAAGTGGGAGATTTGGTAGTGTTTAATGTTTTTGTTATGCTAGTTTAGGAGAGTTTCTGTTCTGTTCTGTTGGTTTTTTGTAGGGTTACCATCATGGTGACGAGTGGAGCATGAGTTTAGTTTGAGATTTATGTGTATTATATTTCTGTACTCATTCAGCATGCCATCAAAGCATTGCATCACCAATTAGCAAGGTAGCATTTATTGAATTAGCTAGTTAAAGCTAGCCAAGTTTCCATTACTAAAAATATTTCAGATGAATTAGCTTACGCAAATATTTCAAGTTAAGAGCAATTCAAATGTGTGAGTACAAAATACTTACTTAAACTTTAAAAAAAATATATGTAACTGATTACCTTACATTTTTGGAGTTTTGCCAACTTATTCGGGTTTACAGTGTAGTATTTAAATTATACTGAATTTGCTCTTATTTTTATATTTTAAATTTAAATAAATTTTTCATTTTAGTCTAGGTTATAGCACTTTTGTTATGTGTTTTTATCATCATTGTTAGTATTTGTTTATTTTTCAATATTTATGTTTAATTTATTTTACTTAAGTTTTGGCAAATTTATTCAATTTAAACTTATTTTGAGTCATTTTCTTATTTCTATTTTTTTTACCATCTAATATGTATAATTAATTTTATTACAGCTTTATTTCAATTAACAAAATAATTCCTGCCAGTGTTGTTATTGTTAATTGAAACTAAAAAAAATTATATATTTAATTTTTTTGTTTCAATTAACAATAACAACACTGGCAGGAATGACCCAGTCATATTCAAGACTTTTGCTTAAGGCATTCGCAAGAAAACAAAATCCATGAGCACATGCTAACTTCAGATTGACCCAGTTCTAAATACCAATTTATAAGCGAACAGTTGTTGTTTTACATGTCAGTCAGATGGCCTGCTCCTATCTAAATTGGCGGTTCTTGTCCATAACAAACTACAATTTGGAACAGACATTGTACCAATAGTCAAAAGTCTGGCTGTGCAAGACTAAAGATGAGAAGACCAGAAAGACTTCTGGAAAAAATCACCTCACAAGCTCATCAGAGTAATGTGAGAAGCTAATGTAATTTGTCTTGTTTTGTATGCATGAGATGATTATCATCACAGACAGATTGTTGTTAGCCTTCAATATACAGCTTATTATACACCCAGAAGAATAAATCACCCAGACCCCAAATTGTCAGACATTATTCTGTTTACTGTAATTGAAATTCTCATTAGGTTCTATTCACAATGCCTGAATCATATTTACATTTGGCAAAAGTTCTAGTTTCAGAATGGCATTTACGGTATGAAAAGAAGAGCCAGAGAGCATTAGCGATTCACAGGACATCAGGCTAAAGCACAGGAACAGCATGGTGAATTTTGCCTCCAGCTGGCCGGCACATTTTTCCTGACCCCCCACTGTCTAGACATGAGAGACTAAATGGAGGCCCTGTCAGCCAGAGCTGTTCCGTGATAATAGGAAATCCCAGGTCGGGGAGGGAAGCCCTGTGGTGCGAATGAGATGAGTCATCGCCATTTCCTCCGATGCGCTCGTGACAACAAAAGATTTCTCACCTAGAATCGACAGCGAACCAAAACTGAAATGGAATATATCCAGCATATTAGAATACAATGGAACGGCATTTAATGATAAGAGTGGAACAAAATGAACACAATGAAGGCTCTGAATTCAGCTGCACCGGACACATTCATGTGGAATTGGCTTGTTGCAATGTAATAAATATATCATCATTTGAAATACAATGTTTTTTTTTTTAAATGTACCATGGCAATGACATTTTATTCTCTGAAGTAGCTTGGAATATCATCTAAATACCATAGTAAATTTACACTACCATTTTTGGTGGTTAAGAGTTTTTAAAGTTTTGAGATAAGTTTCTTGTCTTTGTAACAGTTATGTTCTGTATTGTTCTGTTATATTACCATGGTGTCTCGTTTTCCCTGTTTGCTTGCCTGTGTTCCCTAGTTAGTTTCCCTGGTTGTTAATTAGTTCTCAAACCTGTTACGTTTCACATTGATTACGCTCATCATGTATTTAAGCCCTGTGTTTCCTTAGTTCCTTTTTCCGATATTGTCAATGTTAATGTGGTTGTGTTTACATAATCTGCTGCCATCTCCTGAGTGTTCTGTTGTGGATTTATAAAAAACTGTTACTGTTCCCTACTCCTTCCGTAATGCGCTTCACAACAGCCAACCATAATAGAATACCGGACCCTCGATTGCGAATAAAAATATGTATTTACCGGCCATTCGTCTGCTTTGTCAAAACAAAGCAAGGAAACAAGAATCTCAAGGACCACACCAGTGACTTTCTAGACCTGGTGTACCTTACCACCTTCTTAGACCACTCCCTGTGTGTGTTTTTCTAACCAGCCTTCTAAATGAGCGGTGTAAGGTATGCCTGCTTGGTGTTGATCCTTCTTGTGTTAGTTTCCCTGGTTGTTAATTAGTTCCCACAACTGTTCAGTTTGATATTGATTACGCTCATCATGTATTTAAGCCCTGTGTTCCCTTAGTTCCTTTGTCCGCTATCATCAATGTTAATGTAGTTGTGTTTACATTATCTCCTGCGAGTGTTCTGTTATGGATTTTTATTACATGGCTCTGTGGAATACTTGATTCTGATTGGTCAATCGCGCATTCCGCACACACCACTCATCCGGATACTACGAGTTATCTTGACCAGTACTACTTATATAACGTGTCACTCAGCTGTCGTTGACTGTCAGGCGCCATCTTGTGACTGAAAAACACTTAACCACCACGGGTTACAATGGAAGACTTCAAGGGTTTCACAGCTGGAACTTTACTTTATAAAGTTTTAAATATGGATATTTTTATTACACAAACACATCGTATCGCTTCAGAAGGCCTTTATTAACCCTCCAGAGCCGTGTGGAGCAGCTGCATTTTTTATGGACTTTAAAAACAGAGCAACAACTACTGCTATTATAAAGCTGGCCCCACTTTATATTAGGTGGTCTTAACTACTATGTACTTACATAAAAAAGGAAAATGTACTTACTGTGTTCAAATTGTATTGCAAAACACTTTTGTTGATATTGAGGTGGGATACGGGTAGGGTTAGGGACAGGTGTGGTGGTCTGGGTAAGTTTAAGGGTAGGGTTATGTGTAAGGGAAGTGTCAACAGTGTAATTACAAACTACAGAAATGAATTACAGATGTTATTATATCGTCGCTGTCCGATGAAAACCACGTATGTCCATTTTGCCGATTTTTTTATTTTTCGACGGATTGAATGTCCAGGTTCATTTCCGTATACAGTATGCTTCAGATATCTAAATGGCCAATGAAAAGTTGTGAAATCATGTCATCTGATTTTCACGTATATCCATTTGGTGTCAAAGCTGCCAATCACGCCGCGTATCTCCCGCCCTGTGGAAGCATCTCGCCGGTCTCGTGAAGTTTCATCGAAGCTCAGCACTGGATAGCCGAAAGTACGACATTGAAGCTATCCACAGTTTAGTTCTAATCTAGTTCTTCACAGATTAGTTTGCTTGCTAGTATGTAAATAAACTCGGTCTCATTGATAAGATTCAAACTTTTTTTTTCTTAGTCAAACTGATCAAATTATAGCCTGTAATGCTACTGTCATGATTGTCACTAGAACATGCCTCACTCATACTGCTATCACCGCTTGCCAGAGGCTGAGAATGTCCAGCACGTATTCCTCTGTCAATATGAAACGCGACTTGGCCATTCTAATGATCGGAAGAACGCGCATCGACCACCGTTACTGTAAAATATGCACGTATGTCCATTTAAACTCAATTTTGGTCAAATGTGGATTATATCATTACACTGGCAAGAATATGGTTACATGTAAAGATGCCGTACCAAGTATGACAACGCTACATTCAACTGCTTTTGAAGTACTGTGGGGTTTTTTTCACTTCCTGAAAAGTAACCATTTTGGACATACGTGAGTTTCATCGGGCAGCGACGATATGCAGGTATTTTTTTTAAATGTAAGTACAATGTAAAAACATGTATGTACACAATAAGTGCATTGTATCAAATTATTAATTAAAATGTTAGTACATAGTAGTTAAGGCCACCTAAAGTGGGTCCATAAAGCTTGGATTAGCCAGGACTTTTTTTTAATACAACTCAAATTTTATTCATCTGAAAGAAGAATGTCATATACACCTAGGGTGACTTGAGGGTGAGTAAATAATAGGGCTAATTTTCATTTTTGGATGAACCATCCCTTTCAGCATTAATTTCAACATATATTGTAAAAACAAATCTTTTCAGCAATAGATAAAGGCTTAAAACAATTTGGAACTGTTTTTCTTTGCGGAAGCTTTGAGTAAGAGCAAATACATTTTTTCATCTCAAGACAATATTTTGTGTCTAATTTACTTAAGACAAGTAGCCATGTAATAAGCGGGATAATGTACATCCAGCCGGTTGTTATCGCAGAATAATTCTCTTCAGAGTGACGAAAGACTGATCACTCTGTCGGGGTTTATTCTGCGATAAAAACAGGCTGGATGTACATTATCCCTTACATAAAAGACTGTTATTGTTCCCTACTCCTTCTGTCATGTGCACTACAGCCAACCATCACAGTGATCACCAAGACTACATTTATTAAATCAAAAATATGGTTAAAACTGTAATATTATGAAATATTTTTACAATTTAAAATAACTGTTTTTATGTGAATATATTTTAGAATGTAAATTTATTCCTGTGATCAAAGCTGAATTTCCAGCATCCAGCATCCATTACTTGAGTCTTCAGTGTCACATGATCCTCCAGAAATCATTCAATAATATCAATAATATGCTGATTTGATGCTCAAGAAACATTATAAATGGCATTTAAATAAATGTATTTACTGTTATTATTGATCATTTTAAAGTGTCCTTGCTGAATAACAGTATTAATTTCATTTAAAAAAAAATTATAATGACATCACAGTCCTCATAATCTTCACTAGGGCTTGAGCCGAGGGAATTCTGGAGCCTATAAAGAAGCATCTCCATCATTTACAGATAAAAGCAAGGAGAATGTAGTCTGGGATAAGGAGAATGCAGGACGCTTTACTGATGGAGTGTGCAGTGTGCACTGGGAAATATATCTGACAGAATACATTACTGGTCACTTATTACAGATTCTGAAGTTGTAGGAGGCAAATATAATGAATAGTAATACAAAAAATAAAAATAGCACAACTCTTAAGAGACTTTAATTTCTTAAAATTAAAAATTTAAGTTAAAAATATACTGAATTATAAAGGTAAGAAAAATATTAATTTTAATTAATATTAATATAATTAGAGTGGAATATAATAATTATGAACTGGACTACATAATGTTTACTAAACTAATGTTAACAAATATAAATAAATAAATAAATAATACTAATTTTGATCAAATATATTTACACTTACATTTATGCATTTGGCACACACTTTCATTCAAAGTTTTTTGTTTTTATCTTTCTCTGGGATTTGAAACCATGACCTTGATGTTAATGTCATGCTCATACTTTATATATTAAAGTTATTTTTAGTTAAACTAATTTGATTATAATGTTATGAAGTGTCCTGGACTACATAAAAAAAAAAAGCGACTGTGTTCTTCCACGTTTCGGCATGTTTATTGCTCTGTAGCGCAATCAGTTTAGCTCCACGGGTTGGAGGCTGGGTTGGAGGCTGGGCTTGAGGCGGCGTTTCACCACACGATGACGTCAAGGGTCATCTTGGTGTCAATAAAAGCTTTTCTTTGACTAACAAGGAAGTTTTCGATCAGCTCCGAAACTTACAGGATATTCTTATCACGATTAACTTTTATATATCAAAGGCTGAATGAAAAGTTGATTTCTCATGACCCCTTTAATTTATTATTCTGTTAAAATACATTACATGTGTTCATTTTAATGGCATTTATTAAAGTGAAATATAATATTATGAGCTGTCCTGGACTATATAATGTGTAAAAATTCATGTTTAAAAAACTAGTTTACAATAATAAAAATATCTATTAATAATTTTGTTAAAATACATTATAGTTATTAATTTTAAATCAAATTATTTAAAGTGGATTATGAACTGTCATGGACAACATACTGCATTCAGTATTTAAAAACTATGAGGAACGAAACTATTTTAGCATGTGTACTTACAAATAACACATCACTGTAAATCACATTCTCCGCCCTCTACTCTCACCGTAAATGCATTTATCTTGTTCCCCCGCTCTTTTTCTTCATTACCTGTGATTTAACCAAGTTCAAGTTATGTCTGCCTCATTATGCTAATGAAAGCTTTTTCTCGTTGCCTTCCATGCTTGGCTAGCAGAATGCGCTGAAGTGCGAGAGCAGCGGAATCGGGCGTGTGCGCTCAGCACTTCCCTGCTGATTCGGCATGCCATCAGCATCCTGCCCCGCGCAATATAATGATCAGGGCCCAGGTGACACACAGAGACACAAGCAGCATACTAGAGATCCAGCCGTGTATGCTAATGCCTCCAACGCTCCCTTGTAAAGCACGACGCAGTGAGTGAGTCGGCATAACTGTTTACAAGGGGGCGTTGCAAACCAGAGAGAACGCAAACAAGCAAACAAGGAAGGACAACTTGCTATGGTAGACGGTGATGGACAGGCCTAGACACAATCTGAGGACCTTTTCCACATTGTTTTATGTATAAATCGGAGGAATTTCAGATTGAAACATGGTAAAATGTATTTAAAGTGCCCCTATTATGGCATTTGAAAGGTTCCTATTTTTGCTCAACGACTCCCAAATGATTCCCTCAACGATTAATTTTTCTAAACCCGTTGCGTTCAGCGCATGACTGAAACGGAATGCCTATCACCATTACTGGATTACGGTAATGTGTACGAACAGACATGGCATCAATTTTGCCTTACAAATTCGAGCTAGACTCCGACAGAGAGCAGAGAACAAAGCCATGTTACTAGCAGTGTTTACAGTCAAAATATTTCAGCGTACAGTATACAGTGCTTGCATCACTTACATTGTATTATAATAATGATGGTGCTCCGCTCTGTTCTAAAAATAGACTCAGAGAGGAAATAAGTTGTTTTATATTTATGGTAGCGAACCTAGCCCACAGCTCGGTGGTAAACACACAAACAGTCATGAAATATGAGTTAGCCCAACGCAGAAATTTATTGATAAAGCACTGCAGTTGTATACCAACATATTGCTCTATTCTTATAACTCTAAGTTATAACAATGACAAACATTTAACACATTTCTAGGCAATTGCGCACAAACACATATTGCTGTTAGCTGGTTAGCCGGAGACCTACAAGCTGCGCGGAGCATACACAACACACACAACTAAATACATATTGTGAATCCTACAGTGAACATAACAGCAAGACAGACAGAGAATGGGAGAAAACTCAGGGCTTAGGCTGGCCACACACTTTTTAGACTTTAAGCCCGATTTTGAGCCCAATTTGCACCCCCAGGTGATCAGTGGGCGTGGCCCGATTCAATGCTTGTCGCAGACAATTTTTTATACAAAAAATCCTTAATTGTGTGGAGTCATTCCGATTATTTTACTGCTCCTGATCACGTCGGAGTCCACACAATCCCAAATCGTAAATATCAAACATGTTTGATATCGCGATAGCCAATGACAGCGAACAAGCTTCACCAACCGGATGTTGCGTGCTTCTATAGCTGAAACTTGGGAGCCACAAAAATGCCACGAAAGTGGAGTGTTGAGAAAAAAGATCACCCATATTCCTTTTTTTTCTCCTTTGTTTTTCTTCCCGTAAAACAAAACTCACGCCAGGAGAACCAGCTGACCATTTACCTTTCTTCTCAAGTCCCTTGAGATCCAGTCTCATAGTGGAAATGTTACTGCAATCGACGGGTGTGTGGTCTCGCAGTCCAGACGAATCTTCTAGTGTGTGTATTCAGAGGATTATAATGCTAAAAATCGGTTCCTGTGGTCTCCCACAGTTTTGAAATCGATTAAAATGTGAAAATCGTCTAGTGAAACAAGGTCAAAGGAAAAAAACGATAAAACAAAACATGGCTTGTTCGAGATGCATCGGCGCTGCGCAGACCGATCCGCGTAAGATATCAAAATACAGCATGAGCGATTCAAAAGCATAAGGAGTCGTATGCTCTTGTTGAACTTTGATGTCATACGGCGATTGGTCTGCACAGCACCGATGCATCTCGAACAAGCCTTCCATCAATGGCGAACGTTGCATTACTATTGATGCTCATGGCTTTACAAGCCTACATCGGCATCAAAACACAGCAAATCCAACGCATTCGTGCAGTTTGCCGTCATTTGTATAGACGGAGATTACAATCGAGCAGCTATTAGCTCGATTAGCTACCATTTCAAAAATGGCGGTCACAAGTTTGTGTTCATCTTGTTGGTCACGGTAACCCAGCCCCCAGCCTCTGATGCAAGCGGTTCTTACTTCTAGACCAGCAATGTTTTGGTGCTACTTAAGAACCACTTTTCCTGGTTCGGAGGTGGTGCTTTGGGTGTGGAAAGACAAAGAACCGATTTGAAATTAGGCTCTGGCTCCGAAACAGCACCAGCACTGCCTTGGTGGAAAAGAGGTAATAGTTGACACATCTTCATGTTGCCCTCTACAGGTCAGATGGAATATCACAACCTAATAATGTGCATGACTCAAACAGGTCCATATGGGCACGCAAGTTCAATTCTCCAAGTCTACCAGCTGAAAAGTCCCCAAACCCATTTAAAACCATCAAACTACACCATTCTGACCAGCAAACCACCTTAGACAGGTTTATGTTGTTTCTTTCCTCAGCAGGGTTTTCAAAAGCGCTCTCACATAGTGGTTGTGAGAGCCTTTATCTATAGGGAGTTTTTTATGCTGACAGACTGCTGAATGCTGTGAACTGTGTCTTATGTGGGTGTATTACCTGTGCTTGTGCCTCCATTCGAGCGTACTGCACCAGCATCGGCTCTCCGTGCTTCTGCATGAAGTCTCTCTGACAGCGCTCTGCCAGCGCCGGCTCATTGGGAAGAAAATTGCTGGCCCAAACCTGGAGATAGAAACAGGAATAGCACAAAGACGTGAACCTGTGTGGGAAGCTAATCAGAATCTGTTGTCATAGATAAAACCTTTAGAATAGCTGTCAGGGGCAAAAAAAGAAAAAGCCTTCGGCCCCCCGTAATAAAATAAAACTCCCTACCAGCTATAGAAATACTGCAGGCCTGTATTTAACACATGCAAACTATTAATGAAGCATGTGGCCAGTGAAGCACGGAGTGCATGGAAACCGATCCAATTATACTTCGCAACTAGTGGAGTTGGTACTTGGCGATAACATTTCTCTCATCTTTAGCCTTGTAGAGATGATTTAGGGATGGCAATTGGAAAAGACACTTTAAAACATTCATCTTTCCAACCGCCAAAGACATCCCAGTGCTGCCCAGAGAGAGTTCTGACAACATATCCAATACATCTTCAACAAAAAAGGGTGGAAAGAGAGATTCAGTTTTTCCGATTCGTTTCCTCACCACCAGAGCTCCCACAAGAGCTCTCAATTCACACATCTTCCTGAGGAAAGAAAACTCGGTCATCATTCACTCCCCAGACGAATGTGATTGTCTGCATAATGATTTAGAGTTTTTGGGAACTCAATTTTAGCAATTTAATCCAGAGCCACAGATGCATCTGAAGGCTCTCTCAAGAGTCTTTATCACGAATTTACCACTGACTTGTTTGCAATTCATAGTACATCAAAATTAGAATGTTTAAAAAAAAATCAGTCCCTCGTAATCACAAAAAAATCTCCCTCCCAGCTATAAAAATAACTAGAACTGCAAAGCAGGCCTGTATTTAACACGCCACTGAAGCTCAGAAACAGATCAAATTATACTTTTCATTGCAACTAGTGGGGTTGGTATTTGGTGATAGCCTTGTAGAGATGTATGACATATACAGTTGCAAGAAAAAGTATGTGAACCGCTTGCAGAATCTGTGAAAATGTGAATAATTTTAACTAAATAAGAGAGATCATACAAAACGCATGTTATTTTTTATTTAGTACTGTCCTGAATAATATAGTCCACAAGACAAAAACATAGCTGAATTTATTAAAAAAAGACCCCATTCAAAACTTTATGAACCATTGATTCTCAGTGCTGTGTGTCGTTCCCTGGATGATCCACGGCTGTTTTTTGTTTTGTGATGGTTGTTCATGAGTCTCTTGTTTCTCCTGAGCAGTTAAACTGCCCAATGTTCTTCAGAAAAATCCTCCAGGTCCTACAAATTCTTCAGTTTTCCAGCATCTTTTGCATATTTGAACCCTCTCCAGCAGTGACTGTATGATTCTGAGATCAATCTTTTAACACTGAGGACAATTGAGGGACTCAAAACACAACTATTCAAAAAGGTTCACTGATGCGCCAGAAGGAAACACAACGCTTTGAGTGTGTAAACTTATTGAATTTGAAGATCAAGGTACACTGTAAAAAAAAATTAAAATAGGGCATAAAATAGGCCGTATAAATATGAAGGAATTTTCCATATTGGTTTTTTGCAGGTGTTTCACCTGTATTTTGAATTACGCATTGCATTAGTTTGTGTTTTAAGGGTTAGCGGACATTTCTGTAAAATCACTGGATAATGTCCTGGCAGTACATTTTCCATTTTTATTTGTTACAGTGTAAATTGTACTTAATTTGTCTTCCAAGAAACACGTAGGTATATTCTGTTGCTTCTGAAGGGCAGTACTAAATGAATTTTTTTTTTTTTTTTTGTATATTTAAACAAAATAAGAAAAATTTAGACATCTTCATCCTGTTCAAAAGTTTTGAGTATTGTTGTTTGTCTGGAGCTGCTGTGCTGTTGGCAACTAACAACAAACTCTTGCTTGTATTTATTCTTGTGTACTGTATGTAAATTTTTTGTGCTTCCTGTCGTTCGTTCTCATTTTCACTTTATTTTCCGTGAAGCATTATTTTGTTGCGCTTCTGTTATGGTAAATAGACATACACTCTTGCATTGTCCGCTAGTGAGAGTTGTTCAGGCTAATGACTGCTAGAGAATGCAGTGGTTACTGTTTAGCGTCCTTGTTAGTGCGCTCGCCTCACATGCCAGTGATCAGGGTTTGAGATCGGGACTTGAATCCAGGCGGTTAGGATTGGAGAGTGAAGTTTGGAGGCGGAGCAATGAAGAAATGGGTATGTTTGTTTGGGTTGATTTCAAATATCAACAATGTTCAGCAATGACGAAATATCACTTATCCCACCTTTAAGCAAGAGTTTGAAGGTAATTATTTCAGCAAAGTAAAGTAAAGCTACTGCAAAGTAGCTAGCCAATGTGCGAAAAACATTTTTGATAAATTAATAAAGATGCATTTACGTGTATTTAAAGAAGAAAATAAGTTATTTTTTTACTTTATGGTTACACCACATGACGTTTTTTGAGTCATTACTATTAAACTGTTCTGATGATTTTCATATTAAATCATTTTTAAAGTAGATTGTTATAAGATTAATCTTTGTCTTTGTCATGAGCTGTTTCGAAATTGCCCCCTATACTGTACCTTCATTCACTATTCCCTACATTACCCCACTAATATAGTTCACTTGAAGAAGTCAATGAAATCAAGTGAGTGAATTCGGATACTGAATGTGCCGTAAGGGTTGCCGCTTTTGCATAGTTTTTACTTGCTGTTTAATAACCATTGGAAACTTAACAAACTGGCAGCACCAGTAGTAATGAAAAGATTTATCTTGAACTCATGGAAACTAGCATTTATACCTGTATAATATTACGCTGTACCCACATTGGATCAGTAGTTTGGAAAATGGATGGATAGAGGAATCAGCTGAAATGAAATTTGCTGTGCGTCTCACATTGCATTATGTATTCTCTAGCCGTTGAGTGCACTGTAAAAAATCCAACTCACAAAAATTTTGACTAATGTTTATGTTTTAGTCAACTGGACAATTAAATGCCAAAAAGTTGGCTTAACCAGTGAAAAGAAGTTGGTTCAACTATCGTTAGACCAACCTAGTATTATTCGATTTGTAAATGCAAGCTAACAAGCATACAAGTTGCAACAAGTTAACAATGCATTCTAGTTGCATCATGCAAAACTCATCCATGGCTCCCAGAATGCATTGCGGCATGAAGCATGTCACCATTGTTGAGATTCATAGGCTGATTCTTGATGTCTGTGGGAGTAAGTCTCACAGGAGGTCAAAGTGTTTAGTGTACAATCGGTTTTAAACCATATTCAGCTTTTCTGATTAAAACCGTGTTGGCTCTTTTCTAGAATAAAACAAAGTTAATAGTATATTGCTCATATTAAATTCAGTCATACGAACAGTGAATTAAGCCACTACACAATGATTATTCTTATCATTGAGCAGCTGACAGCATCTGATTATGTTTTCTCTTGCTTTTCTTGCCATAGCACACTCAGTTACAGCAGCAAGAGAAACACTAACATTAAAAAGTCATCAAACTGCCCAACTAAAGAAAACACTGATCACCATGAAAAAAATAAAAAAATGTCAACACAAAATCAAAAAACTATTAAAACTCAATCAGCTGAACAAAGTATCTTAAATTGGGAGACATGTGACCTTACTCAATTAATTGAGTTAAGTGTACTACGTTGTTTAAAAATTGAGTAAACTCAAAAAAGCCGTGCAGCAAGTTGCCTTACAATTTTAAGTTATGTCAACTTTTCTTTTTTTAAAGTGTGTACATCAGTTGTGGCTGCCAAATGGCTGTCCCCTCATACAGTGCCCTATTAAAGGGTATAGAGGGTGATTTCGGACACAGCCTTGAATACATTTGTCATTGACCCATGCACTTGTACAACTAGTAAACCATCTTGCTAGATGCTAAATAGCTAGCATGTGAATGTGAAAGCGACGTGTAGCCAAGTATACCATACTCGGAATTTATACTCTGCACACACACAGCAGTAAGTAATGAACACACACACACATACACCGTGACACCCAGAGCAGTGGCGTCCAGGGAGCGTTTGGGGGTACCTCAGTTGTGGGTAGTGAGAATGGAAGAGAGCACTGTTCATTCACTCCACTCACCTACATTTTCTACTAAAACTCGAACCCGTGGCCTTCAGGTTACAAGTCCGACTCTCTAACCATTCGGCCACAATTGCCCACAGTTGTGCCCACAGTTAATTTACCGTTACTGTGACAGTAAAAGAAGAAGTATAGTCTAGAAGCCATGATGATATGGTTTTAATACTACTTCTACTCATAAATCTACTTTTAGATCATATAGACTATATATGAATTTGAATTAATTCAATATCAGTACAATCAGTATTTAATGAAACAGTAGAGCCTTTTCTATAACTTTATATGAAGCAATTAAAATGAAGTTTAAGGATACTTTTGACAAAAAGTCTTAAACTGGCGAATTTTGCTTATTGGCCATGAAATAGACACTACAATTCAAAGGTTTTGGGTAGGCTAATTGTTTGGAGTTATCTTTTTTTGTTTGTTTGTTTGTTTGTTTGTTTGTTTGTTTGTTTGTTTGTTTGTTTGTTTGTTTGTTTGTTTGTTTGAAAGCAATTAATATTTTTATCATGGCCACATTAATCATTTATTTTAAATGTATTTTCAATACTATCTCACGACCAATTCGTACGTATTTTACGAGGAGGCTAAAGGCCAATTTATACTTCTGCGTCGGACCTACGCCGTATCCTCAACGGCGCAAGTTACGCGTTGGTTTTAATTTATACTTCTGCGCTGTTGTCTGCGTCAATGTGCAATTCCACATGCAGACGCTAGTAGGCAGTGTCCTCGGGCATGATGGTGTAAGACAACAGCCGAAGAAGAAGCAGCTTGTTGTGTAGAATGTGTACATTCATTGTTGGAGTATAAGCAGTGAGATAGCGGCTTTTCTTGCAGCTTGTGTTGTTGTATCTAATACAAATTAAGCATCTCTAGTTGATTAGTGGAGTTAAATAAGAGGCGATCTGGCGCTGGAATGCGTTTGTGAAATCATGCAGAGCTCGTGGCGCTGTTTTCAGTAGCGGTGGCTCAAGCAATCGATTGCTGTTGCGGAGACTTCATTCACGAAATGTACCCTAATGTGTCCCTGTTCTTGATATGCAATCACTGATTAACATCTTTTGTTTTAATGAGAAAATAAATAAACTATACTCAGCGGATCTATGTATTTATTTACTAACATAAAGAATCTCTGGACTACAAAAAATTGTGTTATAGCAGACGTAAGGAAGAAACTATCATCCCATTTCTGGACACACACACACACTCCTGTCGCAGATTTATTTATTTATTTATTGACCTGAGGGAGAGGTTTTGGCAGACCAATCACGGCGCTTGCGGTCCGTGTAGGATTGACGCGTTGTTACATTTTTGGAGAGGTGCGCGTCAGGGTACGCGCGCATCACACAGCCTACGGCGTAGCTACAGCGTACACTCGACGCAGAAGTATAAATTGGCCTTAATTCGTATGAATGTGTACGATTTGTCTAAACCCTAATGATGGGTTTCCTTACGAATTGGGCAACTCGTAAAATGCGTACTATTTAGCAAAAATCGTACAAATTCGTACGTGTGAGGTCATTCAAAATCGTACGAATTAGCCACCTCGCATAATACATACAAATTGCTGTGAGATCGGGCAGGTATTTACTGAGCAAATAAATGTGGCCTTGACAAGCAGAAGAGACTCTTTTCACAAACATGTAAAAATCCTTGATTATTAAAAATTTTGAAACAGTATTGTATATTGTGTAATTGTGTAACACTTTACGCTAGGGCTGGGCGATATGGCTGAAAACTGTATCACGATATAAGTGTTTCATTTCAGTCGATATCGATAATTATTTATATTTTTATGACCTATTTAAAATAAGGACCAGGAGAAAAATATTTTACATTTAAACAATTTTATTTTAAACTTAACCTTCCTCTGATTATAATCCCCTCAGTTATAAAGGCAGAAATGTCAATACAACCATGGAAAACACTCAAATAATTAAAATATAAACACAAGTCTAAAATCACAATGAACACTTAACATTATCTCTTAACATTAAGGTGCAGTGCCTCTGTTATTTATTTGTACCGTTTAAATGCTTTGTTATAAGGCACAGATGCAGAGTACCTCTCCATGTAGTTTCAAAGGCTGAATCCAAAATCGCCCCCTATACCCTTAAATAGGGCACTATTTGAGGGGACAGCCATATGTAGTGGTGTCCAAAACGATAGTGGACATTATTGAGTGCACTCCTTCTATTCCACTTAGCACCACAATAACGAGTCCGAATTAGCTCACTTGTTTTCATTCACTCCTTCAAGTGAACTGTATCAGTGGACTAAAGTAGGGAATAGTGATTGAGGGATTAGGGGGCGATTTCGGATTCAGCCAAAGTCAAGAATAGCACAACGGTGAGCGCGTCGAGTATAAACACATCCCCAAACGAACGAGGCGCACGCACGTGCGCGCTGTCAGTGGAGGCTCGCACTGCGGAGCCAGACGAAAGTATAAACAAGGCTGGTAAAACAAGTTTGCATAATTTGCAGACGACATTGGTCTGACTACAGTTAGACTTATACAATCCAAGAAACTGCCATACTGGCGAGCAGACTTGTTTTCCTGTTTTATCAACAATTTCCTCGCTCGCTGCGGCACTCATTTTCCACTTGTCACTCCCAAGCGGCAACCTCCCGCAGTTTCTCTTGAAGCCAATACGGAAGTGACTTAAACTGCAATTCATTGACGGGCCACTAGGGACAGGCTCTAGAAGGGAGCAGAATCTCATTGAGCCCCATGTTAAAATGCCCAACTTTACAGCAGAAAAACACATGTTTACAGCCTGGTACAAATTGTGGTTTTGGTCTATACGGTTAATTTGGCCCTTCAGGACAACTGTGAGGGGGGTGAATCGTTTTATAACTCATTCATTTACATTATATAAAGCTTTAAAGTCCTGCATAATTAAGGGCGTGGCCACTTTGAGTGACAGGTGGATTGCCATTTATCTGCTGTCTGTTAGTCATCGCATCACCTCAGCTCCACCCACGTTCCGCCTCTTTGCCCATTTTCTATTATCCGGGAGTGACGCGCGATGACGCAACGGCCAACTCGTCCCTACTTTGCGCTTCAAAACGGCTCTTCGGAATCCTATGGGTGACGCCACATTTTTTTACAGCCTATGGTCACTCCACGCCGGTTAGTTTACTGAAGAATCCAACGATAGCCTATGGCGCAACCAAACCTGATACAGTTACATGATTGGCTGTTAGCCTGTTACTCCCTACGCTGCTAGGTTACCTGAGAGTGAGTGCCTTTGTTCATGCAACCAAACATGCTTCGCAACCTCTGGTTTCTTCTGACGAAGAAAAAAAAATGTATTGAACGTTTTATCGAACGCATTTTTTATTGATATCGATTACGTGTCTATCGCGATACATATCGTTATCGTTTTATCGCCCAGTCCAACTTTACTCTTTTTTTAATCAGCATTAATGTAAATTTTCATTGTTAATTCATGTTTGATCATGGTACAATAAATAGCCTACATTAATTATATTCATAAGTAATTTGCTTATATTTAATCTAACTTTAAATACCAAACTATATTTAACTTTAATAAATACTGTTAAAGTAGGCCTATTGTTTGTTATTTCTTAATCGTATCTTAATAATCTTACCAATTTAAACGTATTGTTATGTTTTACCATGTATTGTTATGAAAAATACTGTATAACAACAAGGTTTTGTAAGTTATACTAGTTCTTTGGCAGTAACCGGCCAAATTTAATTTGCTCAGTCATTGCAGCAATACGGCAATTATCTTCTCAAAGAGGCTGAAAGAGAAAAGACACATGAGCTTGTGAAATGTCAAGGTCACAGACTCATTCTGCCTTTGGATGTTTAATTCAAACATTCACTAGAAACCAACAGGCCGAAAGCAGCGACATCATCTCCTTCAGCTGCCAATACACCTGCCAACCCCAGCGTTACGTGATCGCTCATCTGAGACCAAAGTTATACCCAATAAAAAGTTAATTCCATTTGATTGCTGTGGTTATACTTAAACTTTTAGAAATGCTTCCAACTGCATTCACTTCACATTTAGAGGTCTAATAAAAAGTCTCTTTTCAACAGCAACGGGTAGATGTTTCCAATAGATGTGTCAATTAACGTTCAAAACGCTATGAGCGTTTCATCATTGAAAACTCACCAACTGTTGTCAAGGATATCTCAGAGATGACAACATCGTAAATAAAACAGGATGAGACAGTCGGAAAGAATGTTTTTTTTTTCTTCAGAATGACTCATCGAGCTACATGAAAATGAGTCTGTTGTGATATGTGGCCTACAAATGCCAGAATGAATTTGAACATTTTGAGATATCCCCTGCGTGCGCGGTCATCGCTGACTAATGTGACATTAGACGTTTAAAGCTCACAGTCAATCAATGAGAAGCTAATTCTAATTCTTGTGTACGTTTCCATAATCCATCATAATCCACGAGGGAGCAGTTGTTGTAATCAAGAGACAAATTTCTGTTTGGCTGCTGCCAAAAATAATTTAAAAAAGCAACTGTGAAAAGGAGCTCTCTTGCTAAATGATAAATTAGGCTCTCTGTGAGAACCGGGAACCGAGTTCTCCTGGGTTACTGATTGCAAATATAGAAGTATTTCCACAATCTTTTTTAAAGCACGCACTTCCTGCAGAATCCGATATGTACCTCTGAGAGATTCTTTGACATCAGTTTTCTGGTGAACCATTGATTGGGGTCTTAGAGTCAAGCTGCACGGCTCTAAATGCACACGTGAGAGCTCTGACCTCTCGGGTTAAACAAGATTTTGACGGAAGCCTCACATCAAAAGACACAAATGACTGAATACACTCATCCCAGTTCTTCTGTGACACTATTAAAACTGGGATACAACTACTGACAACTTTTATTTTATGGATGGGTTTTTATTGAAAAAACTTTATGTTAGAAACTCAAACCCAGCAAATAAAGCTGCACGATTCAGGGGGGGCTGCCTTGTTTTGTAGGGCTGCATGATATGGCCAAAAAATGTATATTATTTGTCAAAATAGCTATAATAATACAAAAAAAAACGATGATGATTAATAATAATAATTATTTTATTTTACATTACAACAATAAAATTACAATACTATATTATTATTAATATTATTAAATAAGAAAATGAAAATTACTGAATAAAATAAGAAATTACTATTGTAATACTTCAATGTAAATTGAGTATTTAAAGAAAATGTAATAATAACAATAATAATAACTTTATTTTACGTGATAACTATAAAATTATTATTATATAAAAAATAAAAAAATCGAGATTATGTATGTATGCATGTATGTATGTGTATATGTATATATACACATACATACACACACCAATTAGGCATAACATTATGACCGGTGAAGTGAATAACACTGATTATCTCTTCATCACGGCACCTGTTTTCCTATAATGATCCCACCCACTAACAGGTGCGGTGATGAAGAGATAATCAGTGGCAGCAAGTGAACATTTTGTCCTCAAAGTTGATGTGTTAGAAGCAGGAAAAATGGGCAAGTGTGAGGATTTGAGCGAGTTTGACAAGGGCCAAATTGTGATGGCTAGATGACTGGGTCAGAGCATCTCCAAAACTGCAGCTCTTGCGGGGTGTTCCCGGTCTGCAGTGGTCAGTATCTATCAAAAATGGTCCAAGGAAGAAACAGTGGTGAACTGGCGACAGGATCATTGATGGGAGCGAAGGCTGGCTGTAGCTCAAATTGTTTAATAAGTTAATGCTGGTTCTGATAGAAAGGTGTCAGAATACACAGTGCATCACAGTTTACTGCGTATGGGGCTGCATAGACGCAGACCAGTCAGGGTTGCCCATGCTGACAACAATATTGCATCAGAGCATCAGAACTGGACCACGGAGCAATGGAAGAAGGTGGTCTGGACTGATGAATCATGTCTTCTTTTACATCACGTGGGTGGTGCATCGCTAACATGGGGAACACATGGCACCAGGATGCACTAGAGGGCAGGCTGGCCGAGGCAGTGTGATGCTTTGGGCAATGTTCTGTTGGTAAACCTTGGGTCCTGCCATCCATGTGGATGTTACTTTGACACGTACCACCTACCTAAGCATCGTTGCAGACCATGTACACCCTTTCATGGAAACGGTATTCCCTGGTGTTTGTGGCCTCTTTCAGCAGGATAATGTGCCCTGCCACAAAGCAAAAATGGTTCAGGAATGGTTTGAGTAGCACGAGTTTGAGGTGTTGACTTGGCCTCCAAATTCCCCAGATCTCAATCCAATCGAGCATCTGTGTGATGTGCTGAACAAACAAGTCCGATCCATGGAGGCCACACCTCGCAACTTACAGGACTTAAAGGATCTGCTGCTAACATCTTGGTACCACAGCACAACTTCAGGGGTCTAGTGGAGTTCATGCCTCGATGGGTCAGGGCTGTTTTGGCAGCAAAAGGGGGCCAACACAATATTATATCATAATGTTATGCCTGATCATTGTATATACTGTTTATTATTTTATATTTAACTTTGAATATTAATAATAATAAAAATGAATAATATATAATAATAAATAATTATATTTTATAATATTATTTTATTATTTAGAATAACATGTATTCATGAATCACTCACAGTAAGAACAGTTATGTGCATTAAGAAAATAAAACGGGTCAATAATTAATTCCATGTGGATTTTAAATATCAGTGAAACCAAATAATGACCAGAGAAATCAGTTATAATATAAAGGTTCAAAGCATGCTAGAGTTAAAACAAGACAGACACACTTGCGGCCAAGAGTGTTGAAATCATCAGAAGAAAGAATGAAAATGACTCATTAGATCACCTACACCCAACATCGCTGCTTTATTTAGAGACTTGGATGATGTGTTTTTCCCCCTGCAGTTCACTTTTATAATGCAGTAAAAATTAAATTACACTTGAGAAAAATCAAGGTTGTTCTTTTTAAAGGCCTCGGCAATGAGAGCCATTTCCAACAAACATCTGGAACCGAGCAGCACTTTGTTTGTCCATGTTTATTCTGCTTTTCGAGACGGTGGGCCAAAATGTCTGAGCTTGCTTGGATTTCTGAAAATGATGGATTTTGAAAAGAAAATGAATCATTACTCGTGGGTCACATCTCCAATCACCTCATCATATTTAGGGAGATTTCTGGGAGCTCAGAAGTGGCCAGTGTCTGCATTTAAAACAGATGAATTGAGGAGGCTTAAAGAAGACTGAAGGATTTAGTGTTTACTGAATATGAATCACTGTTGGAGGGTTTTCAAAGAATGTTTTTCCAAGTCGTGTTCCCTGACATTGTGGGAAACTGTGGAGCAGAAGCACACCTGCTGTTCACCAATAATTAGGCCATTAAGATTTGCTTAGTGCAAAACTGTGTAACATCAAGCCTCATTCATGAAACATAATCAGAGCAAATGTCTGTCTAAATTGTTCATAAAAATATGATTATGTAAATCATTTGAATACTCCTACAGTGTTCCCTGCATTTCTTTCAGCGCCACCACTGCTGAATCTACAGTGCAAAACATCTATAGTGTGTAGGCATTCTGTGAGACGGATCTTTTTGTGTATCATAAAGATACAACTAACTAACTAACTAATCTAATCTAATTCCAAATGAGTCTTATGAATATGAGACTTCTTTTTAGGCAATAGGGTCGCTAGCGACATAAGGTATGTAATAGTGCAAGTATTTTTTCCTGGCAACCATAGTTGAATCTCTGATGAATCAATAAGTGCAATTCACCTTTATTCCACAAGGTGGCAATGTATGATACAGAATGATGAAGTGATGTTTCACTCATAGTCACCTCAGGCAGAAAACAAAAGAATAGGATAAGCAAAACTTGAAATGGCTCAGCGATTTACTGCAGAGCAAGTACTTAACTCAATCAAATATTAGTGTCACTGTCACTTGATAGTGGATCTAGTGAAGAAGCTTAGCCTGACGTCGTCATACTCAGATTCTAGTCAGAATATGAGTCTGATACTACTCCATTGGGCTGTGATTGTGGCGTGTTTCAACCGAACCAGGGGAAAAAAAATGCCTCTGCACTCAATTGGATAGACCTATAACCAATCAGAGCAACGGAGTAAGTGACATATGTTGAGCGACGCATAGTTGTCAACAGAACTCAACTGCACGCACACTGGAAGAAGTAGAAGAAGAAGATGAGAGAAAACGATCTTTGCCAGTGTTGTACAAATAATTTAAGGATACACGGAGTACTTACCAACACGATCATCATTTTTGAGAGAAATAGTAAAGGTGAATGCATATACGTACAAGTTCTCCGTTTAGGATTAGAACGAATTCAACCCAAGCGCTCTTTGATGACGTGAATGATTACGTTACTGTTGATCATCTTTCTATCATCATATAAAGCCCAACCCTGACAATTTGATTGGTCCGAACAGCTCTGGTTCGAGCATAGTTGCTCCACAACGGGATCAAGTCCAGACCGAGTTCTAAGTTCCGCTGGCATCCAGGCTAGAAGAAGTTGTCAGTGTTTAAAATATTGATTTTGAAGATGTTGGAAAAAAACGATAGTTAGAGAATATGTTTGAGATGGTGAATATGAGCCAGATGCTGAATGTATTGGGAAATGAGCTCTGGCGAGGGCAGTGATAATGGTATAAAACATCTGTTCAAACTGAACCCTTCCAAGCTCCAAAAGGTAACAAAATATGCTTTATTTTATTCTTTTGTCATAACATAGCAGGAGAGTTTTGTACTATTACGGCAATTAAAAAGCCATTCGTGTTAGATTTGGATCCGATTTTAGCATTTAAGGGTTAATTAAGTATTTAAAAAGACTGTTAAAAGTCCACAAAAAGTCTATGTAAACACATTTTGCAATGTATTTATGATCGAAATTACTAAAATACCAGACATTTGGAAATGAAATTGCATTTCTTTTTTACAAATATTTATTCCGCAAAAGTTTTTGGCAAAAAACCTAATTGACCTGCATTAAACATAAAAACTTAGATAGAAACAGTGTTATTTAGTATTAAGTATACACTGTTATAGTATTTGCATATTTTGAATTCATATTTTTTTAAATTTTGAATTTGCCTTATTTAAAATGAAAACTGAATGTAAAAAATAAGTTTGTTTTAGTCATTTTGTTACGCACTTTTGCAGAGGCGGACAGTAGAGAAGTATTTTTTTACATTCTACTCAAGTACATATTTCAAGTATATGTGCTTTATTACTGTTTTTCTTTGGAAAACTTTTACTTCACTACATTCCAAAGCATAATGTTGCACTTTTTACTGCTCTACATTTCATAAATTAAAGGTTGGTTTTTTTTTACCTTTAATACTTAATTACATTAAAAATGTAGTACTTTCTTTCTTGTACTCAAGTAAAACTTTGAATTACTTTTACTTGAGTAAAAGTATACAGTACTACATGTTTTATGTAATTAAGTATTACATGATATTCAATATGAAACGTAGAGCAGTAAAAATTACAATATTGTGTTTTGGGGTGTTGTGATGTAAAGAAAATCACTGAAATAGTACATACTTGAAAAATAAAATTACTTGGAAAGTAAAAATACTTCACTACTGTCTGCCTCTGCGCTTTTGTAATTTTATGATTGGTAGTCATTCTACTCATTTGCATAAAGTTAAATTGTACTCACCTCAATCGCATCACTAATAGTCACTCACTGCTGACATTAAAAAAAAAATCTTACTGGCCCTAAACATTTTAACGGTAGCATACCCTGTATATTTAATTATAATTCCATTCCATCTGTCGATCTTGCATGCCATCTGTACTTTATGGTAATCACAAAAAAATACTGTGAAAATAAAGTGAACCTGGTTGTGTTCAAATTATAAGTGTACCTAAAAGTGAACTTGAGTGACTAAAAGTAAGCCACTCAGACCACATTCCAATTTGGTTTGGTTTAAAGGCACAGTATGTAAGTTTTGCCACTAGAGGCCGCTTATTCCAAACAAAGGCGTAGCTTTTGACGCCGTGAATGAGCGAGGAATCATGGGAGTTGTAGTCTTGACTCTTCACCTCCACAGCCGATGGAAAGGAATCCGACGGGCAGAAATACTAATGAGAGAGACCACCGCAAAGCTTTTATTATTCTTTTCGTTGCGCATGTGGGGTAATGCAGCGCTGTTCATACAAAATATTTGAGTGTGTTGAAAGTTATGTTAAAATGTTACTCTGTGCGTTCGCTCGGTAGCTGGTATGAGAGATATGGCTCATAAAAACACAATGACTAAATGACTGTTGCTAAATGCCAAAGTTAATTTTAAATGCAAACTTTTTTTAAATATATTGTATGGTGGAGAAAGCCCTCTCTGATTATGCTATGTTAGCCACTTATAGACAAAATAGTGTTGTCTCTGAGACGTGGTAAAATCGTTACTCACGGTGAATCAAGAAAACAAGTGATTCATACAATAAGACTAATCATGTTGAGCTGTATAACAATGCTTAGTTTTAAAACGTTTTTGGATGTTTTAATCTAAAAATCTTACATATTGTGCCTTTAAAGGGGTGTGTAGAGGTGATACAGTTTATTAGTGATATATGACTAATGCTGTGGTCACACACAGACTAGACACGTATCTGCTGCCTCAAATAGCCAGTCGTCCATAACAATTCTAACATGAATTGTCACATTTTGTTCTTCACCAATTATTTACACAACATTTCATTCTTCTCATGTTTCATGAACAAGACCCACTGAAGATAAAATCCTTCTGGTTATTTTCGTGGTTGTATAACGCTGGCAGGGTGAACGTACCTTAAGTGGGGTGTTTGAGTACAGCAAGTCAACAGGTTCTCCAGCCCGGGGTGACGACTACTTAAAAAAAGCCCTCTCTGTGTCATCATTTTCATAATTGCCTTCACGCCGTTCACATGAAGGCCTTTAGTTATGCGTACTTAATGACAGCACTATTCCCTCCGAGCTCCACGCAACCTTTGAGGCTAGAAAAGTTCACACAGGTAAGCACTTTGCTCAGAGAGCTATTGAAAATGAGGCCGGTGTGCTTATGCATTAAACATTAAGTCCCAGTAGACGACAAAAGAGAAAAACACTCGTTTAATAGAGCCCATTTCCCCAAGAATTCCAATTAAATATCTAAAATGAAATAAAATCCTTTGCGTCATGTGAAATCATAAAGCCCATCTCTATCTCTCTCTCTCTCTCTATCCTCACTGTTGTAGTCTGTCTGGTCAGCGGTGTGTGTGGCGCTACATGCAGCTCCTCAGTATTCTGGCTGCTGATTTGAATGTCAGGAGTGATAAAGTAGGGGTCGGGAACGAGCGATGGACGGAGCGTTGGAGGAGGGGGGAACTAATCGCGCAGTCCTCACGCACACGTCCCGGAGCCCTAGAGGCCACGTTTATGAACCTCTGCGAAATAAAACGCCAGACAGCGGTCCATCACTCTAGAACAGCGAAGCAAAAAACATAAATAAACACGTCTCACAGTTAGTAAATATTCTAGCAGTGGCAACATCAGAGATATTAAAAAGAAGCGAGGTGCTATGACTTTCAAGCCTGACCCGCAGGCGATATTTCGGAATGCTACAGTTCTCCAGAGTTAGTATATGTCTGTTCTTAACAGATGGCGCAAATGATTGACGCTTCCTGACGTACGCTTATGCTATTTATTTCCTGCTTGTGTCGGAGCCCATGGAGAGCGGCAGATTGACTTGCCGTTTCGAAAAGCATCAGCCGGAGTTCCAAGAGAACGTCAATCACAGCTCACAACTGACCGGCAATCTCTCTCCTTGCCATTTCTCTGCTATCGGTCTAGCTGTGTATGTAAATTCATAGATAAGGCGACATTGTACACAATGTGTTATGCAGGGATAAACCAGAGATGCCGTCACTGGAGTTGGTTTAGGAAATGGAGTAGAATCATAAAAAGTGAAGATCAATTCTTTTACACAATTCAGATTCTTCATTTATTCTTTAATGTCGAAACACAATTGTACATCAAGACACGTTGCTTGCTGTGGGTTCTCAAAGTCGTTTAAATTGTGTGAACTGTGCCCTGGATTTCAATTTCTCTGTGAACGTATCAAATCAAGTGGATATTCCTACCAGTGAATTTAATCAATAACCATGAGACCACTAACTGTAGTTGTCAGATTTGCATTTCTTATACATTTTTTTAAAGGGAATTGGTTAGCAACCAGCTATCAAATTTGAGGAAATTGTGTATAAGCATTATAAAAAATTTGCTAAATGTTTGTTTTCACTTAAATCTACATTCTAACATTGTAATTAATCGTGATGACAGCAGGGTTGTGCAGCGGAGCCAATATTTATATCTGTATCTGTCTGTAACAATCTGAATTATTCATATTTGGTTAAAAAAACAGAAGTCGTGGGGCTTTAACCGGAAGTTTGTCAAATTACTTGAGAAGACTGTTTTAGCTGCATCTATTCCCTTGTTTTTATTATAATTATAGCATTTATTTAAATATCTTCGAATTGTCTGAGCCAATAGCTTCGGTTGTGCTTTGGGCGACCCGAGTTCAAGCCCCGGCTAGGGGATCTCTCCCGATCCCAGTAAATAAATATTTAAATATCTTCTAATTCAAACAATAATAATAAATGTTAAATCAAAGAAAATTATTTACACAGTTTGTTGCCTCAAAAGTGAATTATAACTTATTTTTAAGTATAAAATGTTAAATTTACACTAGCATTTGTATGTTTGGGGTCAGTAAGATTTTTTTTAGCAAGGATGTATTAAATTGATAAAAAATGACAGTGAAGACATTTATGTTACAAAAGATTTCTATTTCATATATGCTGTTCTTCAAATCAGCATATTAGAATGATTTCTGAAGGATCATGTGACACTGAAGACTGGAGTAATGATGCTGAAAATTCAGCTTTGATCAAATAAATAAATAAATTACATTTTAAAATATATTCATATCGAAAAGTTATTTTAAATTGTAAAGAAAAAACAAATTGCACATTATAAGTGAACCTAAAAGTGAACCTGAGTGACTAAACGGAAGCTAAACGTCTTATTTGGAATTGTTTTAAAGGGGTCTGGAGTGGTGATATATGAATGCTATATGACTAATACCACGCTAGACTTTGTCACACTAGACTTTGACACAAAAGCTAAAAGCTAGCCAAGAGGTCACGTCATGATGTATCGATTTGCTTTACAGGGTTAAGAGAAGGTGAAAGGTGAATAGAGTTTATTTAAACTGTCCCTGTCCTTAAAAGATGCTTCAGATATTTTTAGAGGCTAAGAACCAAAGGTACATAGGCACCTATTGTAATAATTGGCTTTCTTATTTTTATTGTTCTTCCTTCTTCTTCTGCTCTGGAAGTCTATGGCAGCCGCTAGAAATGCTTGCGGGGAAAGTTGTGAAATTTGGCACACAGATAGAGAACAGTCTGAACTGTCACCATAGCAAATTTGGAGTCTCTAACTCAATCCCTCTAGCGCCACCAACTGTCAAATTTGCACTCACGTTTATCTTAATAACATTTGAATCGTAAGGGCAAGAAACTATTTTTTCCCTCTGATTCCTTGGATTCGATTGCACCCTATGACGTAATTTTCCATCATGAAAATTTTTCCGCCAATTTTAATTTTCAGATAAACCTACTTTCTCCTTTCAGTTGACCAAACCGTTCTCAACAAATTTGATGTCATGGTGCCAAGCTAACTCTGAGGCTGTATCTCTGCAATGCTTTGACATATTGCCACAAAACTTTGTATGCGTCATTGTCACCTTACTATGACCACACCACAGCAAATTCGTAATAGCGCCACCTATTGGTCAAAAATTATAAACCGTTAAATCTTATTATTTTGCCTGAAAACACCATACTATTAGCCTAGAAATCTAGACAACTCTCTGTTGTCTTGCTAGCTTGAAAAAACCAAACTCTAGTCAGGCCAATCACATTGTGTATAGAGTCGGTGGGCGGGCTTAACATAATGACGGCAGAGTTGCGACGGTTCCGCGTGAATTCCCTGCTACTTCCCTGCTAACAGAAGAACGGCACTGAAGTCATTCTTAAAAAAGGAAGATGTGTTCGGATACGGCAAAAGTTTAATCTATCAACTAGCTCCACTGGTGGGAAAACAGTGGACTCTCACCACTGATAGCGCTCTGTTTGGTTGTATTGCTATCCTATTATGTGCATAGGGTCCTTGAAAGACAACCGTTTATCCCGCCCCTCGGATTGATCCTTGCCAATGGTGTGTTCCGAGACCCAACATCTTGATGTGGGTCTGGCTTGTCAGGCTACCTTAATATGTCATTAATTGCTCATTGTTGCAGTTGGTCTGATGCTCCCATCCAAGATTGCATGACTTAACATGCCTTCTTTGTGCTTGGCCCCTTAATGGCTGCTTGCAGCTATTCGTTTTACGTCAATTTAGCTATAGCAGGGTTTTTTGTGGAACCAGGCGCACATGAATATTATTAAATAATAATTATAATGATGATGATAATTATATTGCACTCATAAAAATAATAATTTATGCACTTTACATTTAGACTGGTTAAAACAATTCCTGGAACTAACTGGAACAAGACCTCATCTGCCCACTAGCACAATGCATTTTGGAAATTCTAAATATTATACAAATTCAATTTTTTCTTATTATTCTTATTATTTATCATATATCTCACAAGAGTCTCAGTTTAGTTTGTTTTAAAGGGTCCAAGTTCACATTTAAGCCCAAATTCATACGAGCCCTGAAATGAGGCAAAAAGTTTGAAAAGATCCTAAGATGAAGTGTTTTAAATTTCACAAAACAGCACCACGATAATCGCTTCAAGACAAAGATGAGTCTCTGTTTTCTGAGCTGATGTTTTGTGTTTGCTCAGGGGTGGGTGGTTACGGATGATATGAGAAAGCGTGGGACAGACAGAGAGAAAAAGACACAGATCAACACAGGCAGCCTGCTGTATCGCAAGCTCTCGCTCGCTCGCTCCCTCTCCGCAAATACTCTCATCCTGGAGAAGGTGGGCAGCCGGATACATGCGGCTTATCCATCTCTCCCAGGGCATGCTGGGTAAAGCTCAACTCCTGCCGGCTAACATAGACCTAAGCCGCACAGAGCGCCAGTCTCTCCACGGAGGGCCACACACGTACAGGCAGGGGGATTTATTTACTCATATTTAGCTGCGTCCATTGATAAAATCATATGAGAAACTTAAGAGCGGCTTACGGCTGATGCTATCTGGGCTGCGTTCGGAGGGCTGAGCCCGTGTGTGTTGGGAGGTTGATTTATGTTAGAGGTCGGTGATTGATGTCACGTCCAGCACATACTGGGACGCAGGGTGGATGTGTTGTCATACTGCCAGTATGATGCATGGATGAGCTGTTGCCAAGGAAACTAGTCTAATGTGCTGGTGTTAAAGGGTCTATTAACGTTTGGTAAAAAAAAAAAATCTAATATTTTGTCCTATCCCAGATTAATATGCAGAAAATTTTAGATTTTGAATCTAGTTTTTATTTACATTTTTGATTTAGCTTTTTTTTTTTTTTTTTAAGTAGCCTATTTTCTGTGTTTTCTAGTTTTTTTGTTTGTTTGTTTTAGCTCATTTTAGATTCATTATAGTTTTAGTATTTTAGGGCTGTCAAAGTGAATGTGTTCTCAACACATTCTTATTGTTATTGCACTGTTATTATTGTTAACTAATACTATTAAAAACCAAAAGTATATGATCAATAAGTTATGAAAACATATGTTTTTACATTGCTTTAACTCATTTAAATAAGTTAAGCAATTTTCAACTTGTTTTAAGTTATACAAGATTCAACTTAAGTTTTTAAGTCAGTTTAATGTGATTTCAGTTGAAATGACTTGAATACCAAAGTTGATTGTACTTAATTTAAGGCGTAATTATTATTTTTTTACAGTGGAGTGTCCTTAACTGAAATAAAACATGAAACACTTAAACTTTTAAAACCTTAACTTATTTTATTTCAGTTAGTTGCCAGGGCAACATTTCTTGATTTCATTTAAGTTGAAGTAGCAAAATTAATAAAACTAAAACTGAAATAAAAAACAAAATATAATAAAAATAGCTCATTCAAGCTAATTCAAAATGGTATAAATATAATGGTATATAAATAATACTAAACAGCACAAAAATGTTACAAGTAAAGTCAATTAATGGCTGTTTTTATTTCATTTATTTGAAATTATATAAATATATTTTAGTTTACTTTCAGTTTTTAATCATACATTTTATTTTTACTTCAGTTCATCCAGTTTCTGTTAATGATCACATAAGATGGTGTCAGTTTGGGGTATTTAGTGCCTGCATTTACATTTGCATTTATTGTAGTTGCTGCATTACAAATAAAAAAGAAATTTCTTGCAACTTCTGATTAGGTTTACTTTCCCCAGCCAACTGAACTATGTACATCAGCACCAGTGATCATATTTGATGAGGCTGAGAAAAAAAATTAAAGGCGGTAAACTATAAATCTATGGTATGACTATTAAACCTACATTCCTCGGGTGTGGTTTATTATAAAGAGAGTATTATAAGAAAAACATGAGTGGTTTGTGGCAGCTTCTTTAAAAGGAGCTTTATGTCAAACCATCTCAAAATCCTCTACTGCCCCCTAGTGAAACACACAGCCGTACATCAACACTTAATGAATTCAGTGAGAGGGAGCTCAGCGTGCGGCCAACCCAGCGAGTTTGGCTTGCTGCGCTGTCACGGCACGACAGTGACAGGCTTCCTGTGCTTAGAAGAAACAAGGGTAAGACAGACAGCCAGAAAAAGGGAAATGAGAGGAAACAGAAGTTCCTTGCTGCTCTGAGTTAAAGCAGAAACATGAAGATGTCAATAAAACACATACACTGAACCCTATCAAATTGATAAAAGCAGAAATGTTCTTCACCCCACTGCCATCCCAGCGACCTCCTTTAAAAAAAAAAAACTGAATTCCCATAAGACAAGCCCACTTGACTCGAAGACCGAGAGGCGAGAGTAATTTTCTAGTGGGAAGACAGTTTCAGTGACGTCTTTTCCTAGAACATCTCTGTACTTCCCTAATTGGAGTCTACAGGCTTTTTAAGCCCATGCTTGCATTAGCCCATCTCGTCAGCAGTCTCTCCGCTGAGGTGACAGACCTATTCCAGACTAAAAAAGAGCATTCCAGATGGTTGAAGACTGTAGCGGATATGTCTTAATCTGCAGAATAGCATTCTAGGGCTCTCTGCCTCAGAGAGTCGACAGGGGCAAACACTAATTGGGAGGAGGAGGGGTAGAATGAGGCAGAAAAAGGGGACATCAATGAAGTAACAAGGTGACGGCATACCTGACAGTGAGGATGGGGGTTTGAACAGCCCATCATGGCTCCTTTATTCTCAAAGATCTGAAACACAAGAGAAAGACACATTACGTCCTGTCAAAGAACCCAGACATAACAAACCACAGCAAACATTATACAAGTGTACAGAAACAACCCAAAACATGCTGCAGACAGACAGGTGCAGACAAAACATGCACTCTTTTATTAAGACATGAAGAGATCAGAGCACATGTTGCTGTTTAAAAGGAAACATCCTGTCGAAGGGAGTTTTAAGACTTCCTGGCACCTCCCTCGAGGGTGATATAAAAGGATTTGAGCAGGATCTGTCCTTGACTACTCCACTTGATAAATATTGACTCGGCTAAAGTCACCGCTCTTCAGGGTCTGTAAATCGCAAAGACGAGGCAAAACACATACTCTGATGTGTTTAACAGAGAGGAGATAACCACCGGTGTTATCTGGATGAGTCGGTAACCGATAGTCTCTAGTGGCGGGAAAAAATGTAGCAACGTCCCTGAAGTTGCTTCTCTGATTGGACTAAACTTTGCTGTACACTAAATTAATGATTTATCATTTGTTTCAACATTTTTTATCCATGTTCCTTGAGGTTCACTTATAATGTTAATAAAGTTTTATGTACACAAAAAATGTTTTATATGTGGAAAAGCCATTATTTTCAACCCTCAAGGGGTGGCTCCTTTAAAGCCTTTAAAAGATAGTTCACTCAAAAATGAAAATTATCCAATAATTTACTCACCCTCAAGCCATCCTAGGTGTATATGACTTTCTTCTTTCCGCCAAACACAGTTATATAAAAAAAAAATCTCTTCCAAGCTTTATGATGGAAGTGAATGGTACCCTAGATTTTGAAGCCCAAAAAAGCGCATCTATCCATCATAAAAGTAATCCATACGGCTCCGTGGGTTAATAAAGGCCTTCTGAAGCAAAAAATATCCGTATTTATAACTATAATCACTGGCTTCCGGTAATGGCCATTCGCGAGTCAAATCCAACAGAGTTGTTCTTACTAACACTTTTTCGATAACTTTACTTAAAGGGATAGTTCATCAAAAACAAAATGTTTATGTTTATCTGCTTACCCCCAGGGCATCCAAGATGTAGGTGTCTTTGTTTCTTCAGTAGAACACAAATGAAGATTTTTAACTCCAACCGTTGCAGTGTGATAGTCGTATAATGCATGTCAATGGGGATATTTTAGAGTATGAGAGCAATGAGAGTAAAAACACATAGACATACGAATCCGTGTTAAACCATGCGGCTCGTGGCGACACATTGATGTCGCAAGACACGAAACGATCGGTTTCTGCGAGAAACCGAACAGTCTTTATGTTTTTTTTTTACTTCTTATGAGACGAATCTCATCCAGTATGCTCAGCGCCATAACTTCCGGCGAATAAGGTCAATTATAATGCTTGGTTTAGCCAGAACATTTTTAATATAACTCCAGTTTTATTCATCTGAAAGAAGAATGTCATATACACCTCGGATAACTTGAGGGTGAGTAAATCATGGGGGTGAACTATCCCTTTAATGTCCAATCATTTGTTGAACTTACTGAAAACAATTTAGTAATCTGTACTGTTTGAATGCTATGTCTGCGTTACTCAGAAAACCCAAGTTAACATCACTTGACTGGGTTGAGTAGCATTTTGCGAAGCAAAAAATAAACAAACAAAAAAGAACATGCATGGCAAAAGGTTGAGGCGGGGCAATTCGTAATAGACTTTTCACTAATTTCCTCCACTTCCGCAGTTATCGTTCTCCTAAGTTGCATTCACTCATTTTTTTACAAAGTCCTCTTGAATGTTATTGTCAATACAAATAAAAATTTTGGGAGAACGTTACATAAGTTAACATAAGTTAATTATGTTAATTTCCTAAAATTTCACATCCATTATTTTGTCCCCCTTGGTTGGGCACCTGGAACTTCATTTAGATTACTGTAATTATCTTCCTATTGATGCAGCAATCAACAAGAAATCAGTTATTTGATTTCAAAGGATATCAATTGACCATGCTTAAGTCACACATGCAAAACACAACAATGGTAACAAGTTTTCTTAATCAATAAGACCATTACAATTTCATCTGCTGTCGTTATATATTTGCTGTACTGATCAGGGTACAGGGTGTTTTCCACTTGTACTTATGTTTATGTTTCTTGCTTGCTGTTATATACCATAGCATCAACGTGCATCAGGAGAGGTATTTGTAACTGTAATGTTTATTGTATTTCTGCACTCCAGGAGAATACACTCTTGTTGTATATTTGGTATTGACTGTGTTGTGTGGTAGTCGATGAGTGTCCTCCTCTCACCTGCCGTTGATCACAGTGACAGTTGTTGTGTTTCGTCAATAAGTTTGGTTGATACAATTAATTTAGGTTACACTTCATTTTGATGGTCTATCTTTA